>NW_028292578.1:16119746-16480930 GCF_029948245.1 Actinia tenebrosa
GAAATATTTATATAATTTTGATAATTTTATTGATTTGAACATAAATGATCATTTATTTATTGCCGCATGTTTAAAACTTGTAACTTTTTTCATCTAACAGAACATTACTGATAATTCAATAAGTGCTGGTGAGTATCAAGTATAAGGGAACTTTTTAAATAGGCATTGGGAGGAGGAGGCTAGTGGGATTTAGGGGGAGCTACATAAAAAATATGGCATTTGGGAGGGGGAGGCACACCAAAAAATAATAAGCTAAATAAAAAAATTATGAAAATTTATAATGTTTTAATAAGGGGAACGTAAAATAAATTAGGTTGGGAAGGGGTCTTACATTATTTTGACTAACAATTCACTTGCCCCCCTCTCTTTCCCATGTCCCTAAAAAATGAACGGCCCCTAATGTTGTGTTAAACTTTGTGTGACAAGGCCCCTTTGGGTGGGGCTGAGGCGGAATTAACGTTATCAAGTCTTAGGTATCCTGCCGTGTCCCAGTTGATGACTTTTTTCTTTCAATCTAGCCAAGGAACAAGTCTGCGTCTTCTTGCCATACTTGCTAAGGGATGTGATTAGTAATGAGAAGAACGAACATCGCCTGAGGATTGAGGTATAGACTTACAATATAGATCCTTACTTTTCAGCGATGTCTAATACTGAGCTAACAAATGTATACAACGCAATATGGGTTGGATTGGGGGTGTGCGCTGCTAATGCGTCGTCTTTTACCTCCAACGGGTCGGATCGCTGGCGCCCTGCAGACGCCACGTGCGAACTGAGTTTGTTTGATTTGTTATTCTCTCCCTTACCACGATGGCTTTTCCCCGGGTTCTCCGGTTTTTCCTCCCTCCGTGAAAATCAACGTGTGAGTCGAGCGTCTTGTGCATAAAATAGTAAACGTAGTGGTAGTGAGTGTGAGTGAAAGCAGGCCCACATCAGCGAATGCTACCTAAAATAATCAGCCTGCTATAACAAATAAAAAGATTATGATAGATCATTAACGTAAACATATCGGATGACGCAAAAACTAAATTAAAATCAAGGGCGTAGTCTGGTCATGTAGTTTTTTCCCGCCCGACTGCTTCCTCTATCGTATAGTATATTTTAGTTGAAATTTTTAATTTTTCGTTTATTTCTCAAATTATTAATTCAATTCAGGGAACCAAACTGATCAATCATCTGTTGGAGCAGAATCCAATTGAGCTGCGTGAACAAATTGAGAAACTAAAAAACCAAAGAACTATGTAAGTAAGGTGGACCTACTGTAAGTAGGGCGTGCACTAATCACCTACTAAATAACATACTATTTCATTTATCTTATCAGTCGTGAAGATGTTGGTACTCTCATCACTAATGCTGCCGGTAAGATTTGTATTTCATTGAATGCGTAACCAGACTGAATGACTCACTCTTTCTTTAACTTGACAAGAGCAGAAGGACTCATTTAATACTCCAGTTTCGAGTTCTCTTTGCTCAGCCTTAGTCTTGGTTGTGCGTTATAATATTCAGCTATTCAACCAAAATCCGTGGCATTTTAATCAACTCGTATCGTTCCGTAGTACGTGCATTTCAAAGAACACATTTGTACACAATCGAGGCTAAGACTGCCGGCAAACTAACGAGAACTTGAAATAGGAGTATTCCTTGACGCCACTTGGAAAAAAAATTCACGGAAACAAGAAGTTATTTAGAAGGGCAAGGTAAAGGAGCGTACCCTATTTTCCGCTATCAACGAGTTTATTTTGTTGTTGTACAGATTTTGAGCTTCAAGCTCAAGTTCTCGAAATGGTGTTTAGACTTGTTCCTGCATCAGAAAGGATCGAATGCGTTTCTTCTTGGTTCGAAAATGAAGATCTTCAGAATCTTTTCCTGAATATCGAGGACAAAGCGTTTGAAGCTGTAAGTGGCTATATTGACGACTTTGAAAACTCCTGTTTATGCTGGCTTAGCCTCGAATCCAGGAATTGCTTTTTTTATTATTCTAATTTCTGCTAGTTCGTGTTTACCGAAATCAGAAGTGGGGCTAAGACCGCAGTATTTTCAAAGTTCTACACATACAAACTGCCTAGTTTGCTATTGCTAACACTCAAGTATCTTCTTTACCTAGGGATGCAGAAAATTTTTAAACAAGACAAATGAGAATAAAAAAGGGTATGCGCTTCTTATTTCCCTCCCCTCTTCCTTCCTTCCTTTCTTCCTTCCTTTTTATTTTATTTTCTTATTTCTTATGCCCTTCCTTAATCTATTCGTTATACGTTAATAATAGCAACCTATGAAATAATTTCTCATTTGTAGTGTGTTTTCGATACCCTGTCAGATGGTACTCTTTGGATCTCAACAAGTAAGTCGCTCTGTTGATTTTTCATACAATGGCTCATTCGTATGGTTTTATTTAGAATTTGTTTGCTGTCTGTCTTGAGGTAAAAAGGGGTGGGGTAGGATGATTAACAGGATTCTTGTAAACGATTTATTAGGCCTTTGTTAGCATTTGTTTTCACTTTTCCTTTCCCTAGATTCCTCTTGCCAAGGATGTTGGATCTGGTAACCATTGGCTTGATTTCAATCTTGGTAGCAAGACGCTTAAGTTCTTTTTTGAAGAGAAAGAAGACATTCCTTCCGAAGACGAGGTTTGAATACTTCGTAATCTTTGTGATCTTTACGTTTTTGTTTTGACTACAGGCTGCGCAAACAAAAAGCTTGCATTGTCCACCAACTGCATTGTAATAACTTTATATTTTGAAGCATGTCATTTTTCTGTTTATAGGAGGATGATATTTGGTGGCGTACAGTCACTATTGATCTTGATAATGTGGTTGACTGCAAACTGCTTGGTAAGTCCATGAAGCACACGATACCATAAGCCCTGCATTAAGTTTTCAATCAAGTTTTCTCTTGACTGTGAAAAGCCTCACGATAAGATATAGACGTACCTTGCCAAATTATTAATTGCCAAACCAATACATGCGAAATAAATTTGAGTTGAGTCTCTTTCATACGAACTATGAGAATCTGCTCCCATATACTACCATATTATACAACAGTTTCATAAATTAAAACATTCAAAAGGTAAATACGAAAGGCGCAATATAATCCTAAAAGAATTCCCGGTTCTTCTTTGTAAATTAGACTTGACATACATGGTACATACAGTTCATATAGTTCAAGCCGCTTGTATATTTTATTTGCAGAGCAAGAAGATGCTATTATTTTAAAGATAACGTTAAAGGACAACGTCACAAGCCTGGTCCCCTCTTGGTCACCTACTGATGTTCGTGTTATCCAAATTAAATTTGGGTCTGATTGTATCCTTTGTCAAGTGTAAGAATTCTTTATCTTTTATATGCGCAAAGCGCCGTGCTTAAAAAGTACAAATAACGGTAGGTCTGACGAGTTTAGGAGCGATCCAAGCAACGGCGCCATCGGCACAAGTTGAGGCGTTGGCCAAACGCGGCAAGATTGACCAAATAACCACTTCAATACTGATATTTATAAAATCTAGTCTAATAATTAAGTAGAACCTTCCTTAGCTAGTTTCAGGTGATGTTGATAAGCTCAGAGAGGTATTAGAAAGGTTCTCTTGGATCCGACCAGATCGATTCTCTTCATCTCCTAAAGCATCGGTTTCGATCTTCTCAGTGCACCTGGCTGATAGACAGAAAGGACAAATGACGGTAGTACCAACCATGGATTCAAAGGTATGCCCATTGCTTGTGTTAAGTTTAACTCCTACAAGAAAGTTTTGGATGTTCCTTGGCTTAATTTTAGCCCCAAAAGATACCACTTTGAAACAAAAGATTAATCATGTAGGAAATTGTCTTTGAAATGTGCTAAAAACCAACGTATTTTTCAGTCCTAAAAGAAGGAGTGAATTACGATTTCAACCCCTAAAAGATACTACGATCATCCCCGCCCTTCGTCATATGGAAGTATACCCCCTAGGCCTAGTGTCTGATACACTAGAGTTTAAAATCTCGTGCTTCCGCTACACCCATTCTTTCATTCATTGGCTCATTCGTTCATTCTTTCAGTTTACGATGTTTGTTTCTATGGTTCCATGATCCAATTTTTGATATTGAAGTCACGTTATATATACCTTGTGACTATCTGTTAATTTGTTGCAGCCACCAGAAGTTTTGGTGGAAGAAGACAGTATTGAAGATGAAGTTCTCGTCAACCACAGTGACATCACGGTCTCTTTGGATGACAAAGGAATGGAAGAGAGTGAAGAACTCTTGCCTGCTCTAGACAAACCACAAGAGCAGCTAGACAAAACTAAACCTGAAAGTCAGGTGTATCCAGTAGAGAAAACGGACGACTTGCAACCAACGGTATGGTTTTATTTTCCTAAATCTGGATCTTGAATATGAATGGTTTTATGGAAACATATAAGTATAAGCATGAGTATATAAGTTGAAACATTCTTTTATAGCCCAAGCTTATAAGGTACTGCTTTGGTCTGAGAAGCATCAAACATCGTGCGCACAAGAAAATGTAAATGTATTTTTAGTCCTCTGAGTAAATGCACTACAATCTTGCAAAACTAAGATCATGTTACCATTTGGCTGCGGCAAACAAATAGATTATAAAACAGTAATGATGAAAAGGTAAATTATACACCGTGAAAAGATGAAAAAACTTACTGACGTTTCGGACGCTAGTCCTTCGTCGGAGTAAAAGAGAAAGAAGTGGTAGAAAGGAGTGTATATATGATAGAATAAGACAAAAGAAACCAATGAGAGCAAGGTAGGCAAGGAAACAAAAACAAACAATCAAAAGACAAAAGAAAAGGTTAGTTGAAAATAAAGCGTTCATTAATCCCGTTGGGACTAAGAGTGCCCAATAGGTGAATAAGCCGCATTTCTTTGGTCTTGCGACAATCATTGTTGCCGTTAAGCAAAGAAAGACCGAAAACAATGAAGTCAGAAAGAGAATGGTTAGCTAGATTAAAATGGCGGGAAACTGGTTTGGTGGGATCGTTATTGCGAATATCATAAAGATGATTGCAAATGCGATCACCAAGACGGCGGCCAGTCTCGCCCACATACAAAAGATTACAGCGGGTACATTTAATACAATATACAACATTAGAAGTGGTACAAACAAAATGGTCAGTGATTTTAACAGTTGATTTAGGACCGACAACAGAAGTGTGAGAGACTATGTGAGGACAAGTATAACAACGTTTACGAGAACAGCGAAAAGTACCAGGTTCTTTGTTAGAGGGAAGAACTCCCTTGACCAAGAAAGAACGGAGATTACGATCACGTTTATAGGAAAAGAGAGGGCGGTTGTTGAAAATAGCAGAAGTGCGAGTATCAGAGTCAAGCAGAGAAAAGTTGCGGTTAACAATGGGTTTAATGGAAATGTTAATAGGATGATACGTAAGAGTGAAAGGAATGCGGTCATTAGAGGGACGAGTGTGAGGAGTGAGAGCGGTGGTACGATCAATAGTAGAAACTTTACGAATCGCGCCATTCGTAAAGTTTCTACTATTGATCGTACCACCGCTCTCACTCCTCACACTCGTCCCTCTAATGACCGCATTCCTTTCACTCTTACGTATCATCCTATTAACATTTCCATTAAACCCATTGTTAACCGCAACTTTTCTCTGCTTGACTCTGATACTCGCACTTCTGCTATTTTCAACAACCGCCCTCTCTTTTCCTATAAACGTGATCGTAATCTCCGTTCTTTCTTGGTCAAGGGAGTTCTTCCCTCTAACAAAGAACCTGGTACTTTTCGCTGTTCTCGTAAACGTTGTTATACTTGTCCTCACATAGTCTCTCACACTTCTGTTGTCGGTCCTAAATCAACTGTTAAAATCACTGACCATTTTGTTTGTACCACTTCTAATGTTGTATATTGTATTAAATGTACCCGCTGTAATCTTTTGTATGTGGGCGAGACTGGCCGCCGTCTTGGTGATCGCATTTGCAATCATCTTTATGATATTCGCAATAACGATCCCACCAAACCAGTTTCCCGCCATTTTAATCTAGCTAACCATTCTCTTTCTGACTTCATTGTTTTCGGTCTTTCTTTGCTTAACGGCAACAATGATTGTCGCAAGACCAAAGAAATGCGGCTTATTCACCTATTGGGCACTCTTAGTCCCAACGGGATTAATGAACGCTTTATTTTCAACTAACCTTTTCTTTTGTCTTTTGATTGTTTGTTTTTGTTTCCTTGCCTACCTTGCTCTCATTGGTTTCTTTTGTCTTATTCTATCATATATACACTCCTTTCTACCACTTCTTTCTCTTTTACTCCGACGAAGGACTAGCGTCCGAAACGTCAGTAAGTTTTTTCATCTTTTCACGGTGTATAATTTACCTTTTCATCATTACTGTTTCATTAGAAACACCGACGCAGCTCACACTAGTTTTTAGCTAGTTATATCAGATTATAAAACAGTTTTGTGCGCATTGTCGTGTGTGATCAATCATAAAAGGGTTTTGCTTGGTAATAATTTTCTAAATCTTAGATTTCATTCTTAGATCATTTCGAACTCTACTCGGGCTTTTATTAATATCATATCATATCATATCATATCATATCATATCATATCATATCATATCATATCATATCATATCATATCATATCATATTATATGTAGTGTTTAAAAAACGAGTAGGAGTGTTTTATCAGGTATAAAAGCACGAGGCGTAGCCGAGTGCTTTTATATCTGATAAAACACGATCTACGAGTTTTTTGAACTGCTTAAAACACTCATGAACAATTTATAAGATTTTGGTTCAACTGGAGCCACCATACACGTCAAGAACATGGATTTTTATACTCTGATAGAGATTTGACGTCACGGGTATGCGCAACCAGATTCAATAGAAGCTCCCACACGTTGGATATTGCGTGCCAAGGCAAAGACAGGCACGTTAGTCAAAGATCATTAGGGTTGACTATGACCTTGATGAAGCTCTATGTCTTCATCTAAACTTTAATGCATACTTCATCCCTGATGAAGTCATCCTCATAGTATTCGAGTGGTCTTTATATAAAGATTACATGTGTCTTTATATAAAGACACATGTGTCTTTATATAAAATCACTTGAATACTAATGAAGAGGACTTAATCGGTTATAAAGGTTCATGCACGTGACGTGTATGGTGGCTCCATAAGCTTATGAATTATTAATGAGTGGTTTAATATTATATTATATTATATTATATTATATTATATTATATTATATTATATTATATTATATTATATTATATTATATTATATTATATTATATTATATTATATTATATTGTATTGTATTATTAATATTATTATATGATATTACACTAAGTTTTGTTTGCTGTTTTAAAGCAGGATTCTCAAGAACTTAAAGCTGATTATTCTTCCCGCGATGTCAACGACATTGTCGATCAAAGGTCGTTAAGGTCTTCAAATACCAAAACTGCAGAAGACAATCTAGAACAGAACCAGAAGACCATTGATAAAGATGATATAGGTGGAAGCAACAACCCTGTTGGCGAGAATGATGACTTGAATAAAGCACAAGACGCTATTGAAGACGAGCACAATGAAAAAAACATTGGGGAAGAAAAGCAGAAGCGAAAAGCTCGTGACAAGAACATGAAAGCTAGTACTAGTATTCCCCCTAAAAAGACAAGTCATTCAAACGATGAGTCAGAGAGTGGTGCAGAGTCGTGCGCATCAACACGTTCCTCGAGGCGTAGTCCACGTGGACGCGCGAGCAGCAAGAGAACCAAGTCACCTCTACCTGTAGAGATTATTAAGGTAAAATATTTGTACTACCGTGCACACCTAACCCGATCTTTAGGAGATTTTACAGAAGTAGTCCATGCATGTCGTACAGGTCTCACCGTAAAAGTAAAAAACTTAAGTTGATGTACGGTCAACTCGATAAAGCGGATAACTCCGTTTGGTGGGAAAGCCTACGTTTATGGACTAATCAGAATGGCACAAAGTGAGACAATTTAAACGTTACTTATACAAAATCGTTTCCTACATGCAATATAACTGAAAACATGGATATTGATAGCAATATATTGATTAATAATCTTTAAAGAGCTTATAAGTGTTTTCTTTTCTTATCTCACAGAGTGATAGGAGAAAGTCCACATCGAGCTCTGACAAAAGCTCAACAGACAGTGAAAACGAAAAAAATGATTCTCTAGAGCCTAAGAAACCCAAGACCTATCCTAGTGCTTTTAACGTTGCCAAAAGAATGGAAGCAAAGAAAAACACCATGTTAACAAATAATTCACAGGAAATCAAGAAGAAGGTGTTTGGACAGAGGGGATCTTCTTTTGGCCAGGTAAGCTAAGGGGCTAACCCCCTCCCCCATCTGGGGGCACTTGGTCTAGTTTTGATGGGTGTGTGCCACTGAGAGCCTTAAACCGGCCTGACCCTATCTGAGACATGAACCCAGGCTTAATCTGACTCTAGGACTTAAATGCGCATTAACACTTAACGATATCAATGAAATTCCACAACCTTAATTTTTTCAATGGGGGCAATGCATGGAAAACGTTTCGACAAAACTAGAAATTGAATCACCAAACTAAATTTAGAAAACAAAAGCATTTTTGTGATTTATAAATGCCTAAAGAAAATCCTGAAAAACCACGCCCTATCTGATATTATACTCCAACCCTTCCCAACCAACTAACGCCCCGCCCACACTGAAACCAAATGTATTATATTTATAATGTATTTCTTAACTATTGATTATTAGAAAACATCACTTCACATAATGGCACCAGCGCGTCGTGCGGATCATTTCAAGGGAAGGAAACCAGCTGCCTTACAAGATAAACAGCCTTCCAAGAAACATTCCCAAAATAAGGACACTAGAACAAAAAAACAGGCAACAGAACAAGAAAACAGTGATTCTGATTATACAACCAAAGAAGACAACGAGAAAGAAGTCATTCAGGACTCATTCCCTATTGATGATAGCCCCGAGGTAATATGGTTACTACATTATTAGCTTATTAATACTTTGAAAAGGAGTAGACCAATGTGTCAAGGAACTTTTTTCGCATGCAATGAGGATTTTTTAGCATGACGTCATTTCTTAGATCAGGCTGAAAATGTCGTGTCGTGATCGTTTATCTCCCTCACCCCCCCCCCCCCCCATCCCCCCCACCCCCTCTCATCTACAAACAAACACCCACCCTCCAAGACAACATCTTCCTTTTATTCCTGCTTTACTCTTTGTCTTTCGACAAAAGAAAACTCGAGTGTATTGTCTGTTAGGTTCCAAATCGTCGAAGATCAGATGTACCAAAAGCTACAAAAACCAAAATGACAGACGAGCGTCTCACTCACTCAGAGCCATCCAATAGAACGAAACATAAAGTCCAGTTCGTCAATGAGAGAACCATTCCTACTCGATTGGGTACCATATTGCGCAAGGGAGGTCGAAAAGAAAGAGATTGTTTGCTTGACGAGAGTATGAGATCAGGGTGGGGCTCTAATTCGACTACTTCTAGTACGTCTGAAACTGACTGGCCAGGGCCAGACGTGGTAAGATTTATTCTTTATTTGGTAACAATATACTGAGCGCCTGATTCCGATATGCGTACCGGTCAATGCGCCCATTACTCTTATTCAATTGTTTGAACAGGTTCTTCAAAAAAAATACTGTATGTTTCATAAAAAGTATATATTGTTTTTCTTGGCAGAGTATTTCCGAAGTTCTGGCAAGTTTTGTTCACGCAATCTTCTGATATAGTCACGAATATAACATTTTAAAATTGTTTACAGGTTCTTTATCTCCCCCTCCCCCCACCATCCCACTCCACATTCAGGTTAAGGGTGGAACATCCTGATCTGATAATTTTACGTTTCCTTGTCAGAACACCACTAACCATAGTTTTGTGTAAAGTAAACCAGTTTGTAACCGAACTGATGTATGTTTTCTCCCTGTTTGTATTGATGTGATAGGAACCTGGTCCAAAGGCTAAGCACAGTTTAGTTCCGTGTAAGTCTGTAAGGGAAAAAAGAATTCCAAGGGACACTGCAGCATTCCAGCAAGGTAGAAAGAAAAGAGCATCTGTTAGTCCTGGACTGAGTGCTATTACAGAAGAAAAATCACCAGTCGATATTCCGTTAGGTAGGTTATTAGCAATATTAAAGGCAAAAGTTTTAACATAGTAATATCCAATTTATTACCCAGTTCTTAGCTTATTTCTTTGGACTTATCTTCCCTGTCCAATATTACTTTAAACGAAGATTTTATGATTATACGCATGAGGGTATACGTCAGTGTGCTTCCCCCTCCCCCTTCGCACCCCATGGACACCTTTTCCTATAACCAGTTGTTTAAAAATACCTGCAAGTATAATCAGTAAATATGTCTGTATTCAGTTAAAAAGACTCCTCAAGCTACGCGTGCACCAGCCAAGGATAAACCAGCTGAATCATCTGAGAGCCGTACTAAGGTAATGTCTACGTTGTAGCATTTACGAAGTTCCCTCTCCCCCCTCCCCCGCTCCCCCCTTTATACCCTCATATTCAGAACGAATGGACCTTTATCACATGACACTATGTTCATTTCCATGAGGAAAAAACCTTTTAATCACGCTCAACCTGATCATCTGATGGCCATACTAAGGTAATGTCTACGTGATAGCATAAAGGAAGTCCCCCCCTTCCCCATATTCAGAACGAATGGACCTTTATCACACGGCGCCATGTTTTTCCCATGAGAATGGTACGCTTTGTTTAACCAAACGTATCCTCATCCTGAAGTGCTTGTTGGGGGAAATCAATTTTTCCAGTCAACATGGCTGCCGCGAGATCAGAGTAAAGGTTCGTGTTTCAAGTCTTATTTCTTATTCTTTTACGCAGAAGCGAGGAAGAGAAGTCGAAGCTTTCAGAGATAACGAGAAAGCACAAGAATCTGGAAACACATCAGAAGATACACTTCTTTACGAAGCAGCCTCTAAAAGAAAGACAAGAAGTAATGCAAAAACCTCAGACCAATCAAAAGCATCGAGAAGTAATAAGGTGGACTCAGCAAAGGAACGTAACAAGCACTCAACCAAACTAAAGGAAAAACAAGACAAAATAGACTTTGAACGAGAGTTTGACTTTGATTTACCGGATCTCACAGTGATGCCCGCAGAAAAACCTTTGGTTGGAGAGGAGGAAAAACTTGGACAAGAAAGCGCGGCGTTACCAAGCAACACTTTCTCTTTTGAAGATAACCGCAAATCACGTGACAAATCCGCAGCGGATGAAAAAGGGATGCCATTAGATGATGATGATGAGATGACGTGGTATACATGCCTTTTCAGGAGTATACCATGGCAGAAACCCGCGATAAACCACAAGACACGTCAAGTGGTAAGACAGGTGACAGGGAGAGAATTGAAGAGGATTTCGATAGGTGTGCTTTATCAAGAAGACAGCACCGATAAGAAGAAATCCAAACCCTTTGAAAACAGTAAGTCAAGAAATTTAAGAAAAAAGAAAGAAAATTCAAAACAGCTGCGTCAACGGTTGTCCAAAAGAGGCTTTTCTGAAGACGATCTTGACGAGGATAGCGACCTTCCAAACGAGTATAAGTCACCTAAACGCAGAAAGACATATGGAAAGAAACAGACACAAAAGTATTCAAGTAAACTGGAAGAGAACTGGACAAAAGGTACATGTTTTATATTTAGACTATGTATGATTGCGCAATCAGTTGGCCATTACTAAACTTTGAACTCTGCCACCATTAACCCCCAAAACGTCGTTTCGCCCTCAATTAATTAAACATATAAAAGCAAATGTCCAATCAAATTTCTTAAGACAATCACCAGTTCCCCTTTGGTAATTAAATTGCTAGGTTAGCAAATATTTTGTCAAAGAAAATTTTTACATGAACCTATAGGGTGACCCTACTGAGTCGGTAGTTTTAGGAGTAACTCGGTTTTTGGTGCCTCCTGGGTTGGGACTTGCCCCTAGCCGGGCCATCCCACTTTCTTGTAAACAGGTTTTAGTTTTGATTTAATAGTTGTATCTATAACTATCAACATAAGGATTTTACGGTTATGCATATAGTTTTGGCTTAATTATTTCCGTTTTGATTTACCTTTTCCCAGTCATTTGCCGCACTCGCTCCCGTCTGATCTTGAAGACCATTACCGTTATCTTCCCTTTAGGGTGCGCGCTCTTGCACAGTAGAAAAGTTTATTATGTTACAACCAATTAATTCCATTTGCGCAATACTTAGTATGTCCTATTTAATGTTTTCAAAAGATACGGACAAGGAAAACAAGAAAAGGACAACTGACGTTCCTCGCATGGGGTGGCAGATATCATCCAAGGAAGGCACATCGAAATCAATACAGCTAAAGTCATCACCTAGACCGTCAAACAAGAGTGATGAAGAGTTTCAGTCGGGATACGAGAGTGATGATCGTGATCGTGATCGTGATCCACCTGAATATCATCAGAGATACACAGAAGCGTATTCAAATAAGAGACAAGCAGCAAGAAATCCACAAAGTCG
Organism: Actinia tenebrosa; assembly: GCF_029948245.1. NCBI lineage: Eukaryota > Metazoa > Cnidaria > Anthozoa > Actiniaria > Actiniidae > Actinia > Actinia tenebrosa. Next base: position 16,132,241 of record NW_028292578.1, read on the forward strand.
CAAAGGGAAAGGAGAACAGCTGGAAAGTGAAAAACAATCCAAGTCAGTAAGTAAACCAAAGAACCGAGTTGAAGACATGGAGGAGGAGGACGACGACGAATGAAGAAACCAATGAAGTTCTTAAACTACGGAGGTTTTGTCAGGTATACGTTACTTTAACATACATATCAAATGAGTGAAGTGTTTTCAACAAACAGATACCACTTTCTTTAAAGATTACTGTAATACTCCATTTTACAGTTCCGTTCAGTGACCAAAAATAATACAGTTCCAAGCCGAGGTTGGAGTTGCCGCGCATTATAAAGAATACAGTTTTGCGATGCGCGGAAACTCTTGCCTGAACTATTATTCATGTTTACGGAACGGAACTGTAAAATGAAGAATCGTCAAAATGGCAGTCAAGGCTTTCTTGATGAATTTCCAGGAAGTTGATGGTGTGCACTTAGTCCCCTCTCTTCGATGTCAGCGCTTCATAACAAGGTTTTTTAAAAGTAATTCTGGGCATCATGCATGCGCAGTTTTGATAAGTTCTCTACTGCCCTTAAGTTTCCTTGACGAAGTTCAAGGGAATCATTGCTGTCCTACGAAAACCTTGATATTATCACTGTTGTTTATTTTCATTTTGATATATATTATATATTATATATTATATATTATATATTATTCTATTATTTTTATACATTATTATTATGTTTGTTATATTTTTTATTGAAATGGTTTGATTGTTTCCACGTAGGATATTACTGCTTCTAAATCTTCAACACCCGCGTCAGAGCTTCCATTAAGAAAGCGGCGAGATGAGGAGACTGAAGATGGAAAGCCAGCAAAGAAGTTAAAAGACTCTAAGGTAAGAAATTCTGTTGTGCAAGACCTTTGAATAGACTCTCTGAATAGACTCTTTAGCTTGGGCGTAATGTTTTCCCATTTCAGACCACGTGTCATTCAATAGCTTATAATTTCTTTGCTTAGTGGTTGCACATTGGAAGACACATGGATATGGATACAAATCAAACAAAAAAAATTATTCTCAAGGGAATGACATGGGAAAACATTACGCCCAAGCAAAAGAGGTTCATTAACCGTTAAATGATACTGACTATTAAAACTCGCTTTACAAAGATACAAAGCAAGTATAATGAGCAGATGTCAGATAAGTCTGGAAAAAACTCTCCGAAGCATTTAAAACATCATGGTAAAAATGTGGAGACTTTTGCTGACCACAGTGTGCCCCGATCAAGACTTAACATGGTATGAACTGAGTTTAGTGCCTTCCTTCCATTTTACCATTTTACCTTAGCGTAGTAACGTCTTACCATTTCAGACCACGTGTCATTCCCTAGAGAATAATATTCTTTTTTTGAGTTGTATCCATATTCATGTGTGGAGCGTAATGTTTTACCATTTCAGACCACGTGTCATTCCCCAGTGTAACAAACGATTGCGCATGAGAAGACACATTAATATGGTACAACTCACACAAAGAATCTTATTTCCAAGGGATTGTGACACGTGGTCTGAAATGGGAAAACATTACGCCCATTAGGTAACGGGGTATATTCTTTCGCCCCATAAAGTGCTCTCTTTCCTTGCTTCTTTTCTTTCTCTTCTTTACATTGCTCTTCTTTACATTTCTATTGTTTGCCTTTATAGAATGAGAGCCGGTTTGGACCACGTCAAGTAAACACATCCAAGTATGAAACACCACGCACCACCCCTGGTCGATTGAACGATTCAGGTAATCTATATGAATGCTTTTCACACATACATCAAATCCACTACTATAATCATCATGATATTCCTGTATAGGTCTTGGGCGAAGTATCGGGACAGGGTCTCGAAAGCGCACATCGGTAACGTCCAGCACAGCATCAACCACACCTAAAGGACGCAAGAAAGGGGAACTTCGAGTTACAACGTCTATTTCCAAGACGCCTATCACTCCAAGGACATCAGCTATCATGAAAAGTATGGACATTTTGTTATGTAATTAATTCCTCGGGCCCATGGGAGTGAGATCATCTTAGGGGTTTTTGGGGGGGGGGGGGGGGGACACAGAAGGAGATCTTCAACCTCTCGGGATGGGACGTGGATCCGCCCACACTCTCGAATGCACGAGAGGAATTATTAAACTCTGTTGCCCTTGTACCAGGCCAATATTTAATAATGAAAATTGTTTTGTTTTGTTTTGTTTTTAACAAGGAATTGACGAGGAAGAGGACTTCGGACATGTAAGTTATATGCTTTAATGTTGATTAATGACAATGCATTGTGCTTGTTTAATAAGTAAAACGTTATCTCACGTTATTGGTGGCTATACTCACCTTCTGAATTAAGTTTATTATCATTATTATTATTATCATTATTATTATTTATTGGTTTAATCGATCATTAATGCCTATATTTTAGTCTAAGAAACCAAGGCAAATTTTCGTGGATTGGACATCGTCAGGTAAGAAAAATCATGTTTGCATTTTTTCGATCCAGCCGGTCTACACCCACCGATCGACCATTAAGCCACCCATCCATGCATCCACCCGTCTACCTGCCAGTCAACCCTAAACCCACCCATCGACCATTAATCACCAAACAATGTCTAAGCGCTAAAATGTTTCAGTTGCAGTAATACTGAATATCATAATTCGGGAATTTCAATACATCTCGGCACGCCAAGAATCACAACAAAGTTGGACGCATGGAATTCCAACCTCTTCGAAGAGGTTCTTGTGGCTTACCCTGTCCCGATACTTCGCTAAGACCTATACTATCCAAGAAGCATTGAGGCACGCATCCATTCAACACTAGTTCATCAATTGATATCTTATTTTAAATGTATCAGGTCCATCCAGAACGGTTTCCACTCCATATCAAGATCCCTATAGTCCTGAAATCAACAACGACGATCACCAGGACCGTGAACAGAAGAGGGCACATGAGCGCCTTATAGGCAAGGGAGACCATAACCCCAATATCAAACCACGACAGTTGTTCAGACAAGTTGTCAATGGTAAATATTATATTGCACTCAATTAATAGACCCTTCCCGAATTCGATTGAATGACCATAAAACAATGGTTTGAAGTCGAGGTTAACCTTGAGGTGTGCACTAGTAAATTGAATCCCCCACCCCTAGTTCCCCGGGACAGGGCGGAACATTTAGCATTTTTGTAGTGTTAAATTTAGCACTTTTCCTCAGTCCCGTAACTAAACTTAGCGATACGTAATTTGTTGGTCCTCTTATTTCCCACCGCTCTCGACCAATCAGAAAGCGAGAAAATTTATATTTGTGTAAAAAGTTTGACATGGGGTGTAATACCTATTTCAATGCGTAAACCAATACCCAACGATTGTATTTCCAGAGCACTCACCTGAAGAGGAACTAGAAGAAGAAACGCTTTATGACCAATCTTCCTCGTATGAGGATATGAGGTGGGTACCTAGACTATGACAGCAAATCCACGAATATAAACATCAGCGCATTCGTCCAAATCCAAGCAGTTCACCAGGTATACTGGGAACCAAGAAAAGGAGTTTCTTTATTTGGTTGCCATCGAATTTTGATGCGTACGCACGAAGACATTATAGACAATGTTTCATTCTTAACGTTTTATGCTTTTTTGCCTGCATAGCAAATGTTAAAAACACAAGTCTCTCCATGCACCCTTTTCATTAGCGTCCTTGGAGCCCGACTTAAACTCTGAGTAAGACTTCAGGCTGCACGCAGGCTTCCTTATGTATGCCCCACCCTATTTACATTCCAGTCTTTTCTGCTAATACATGTTTTTCTCCTCTTTCAACCAGAGACATATCAGACATGTTATCTGGTCTAGGGGGAAATCTAACGGAGCGATTACGAGTAAGTCTATAAATTCAATGCACGTCTTGCTTCAATCTTCCTCATGTGTGCTATGTCTTCTTTTGTTTCAGCGCAAGCGACATAACTTACAACGGTTCTGTAAGAGAACGATGGATGTGACTATTGAGACCATCAATAGACATTTTGAACAGAATTTATCAAACAGGTCTGAATTTATTTTTTTCTTCATTAGTTATGTTATTGCTAGGGGAAGCATGGGAATGAAATATTTTCTTTAATACGAGTGGACTGATTGGAAGCACTTTAATTGACCTGGAATGCTAAAACCCTATATCCTTTTTCCGATCCTGTACGTGGTAGTGGATATATAATTCCTCTATTGATTCATGGTGTTTTATATTGAAGGGATAAGATAATTGACTCATTTAACGATCAGTTTCTGGAGGAGATCAAGATTCTAAAGGATGAAATGGACAAGGCTAAGAAAACCGAGGAACAGATTCTAGTAAGTACATAGCAATGGAAACCAATCTTATTCTTTCGCTTATTTATACATATTCTTAACGAAATACTTTTCTGGTGCCAGGCAAGGATAGAAGAAGATATAAAAATACTGAAGACGCGAAGAATCTTACAGGAAAATAAGTATGTTGATTATTGAATTCTTCTGCGTATTCTAATTCAACGTTGAAATGTATATAGGAAGAGATAACTAGCTAAAATCTAGTGTGAGCTGCGTCGGTTTTTCTAATGAAACAGTAATGATAAAAGGGTAAATTTTACACCGTGAAAAGATGAAAAAATGAAAAAACTTACTGACGTTTCGGACGCTAGTCCTTCGTCGGAGTAAAAGAGCAAAACATATAGAAATATATATGCTGCTTTTCAGGTTTGGGACTCGAGTCAGTTATAATCACTTACTAATCTTGAAATTCTTAGGATCAAAGGTCTTCGTAACCTGTGTGTGGAATTCCAGAACGAGATGATCAAGGGCAGTGACAGCCAACCAGATCACCAAGTACGTATTGTAATATATATATAGTAAGTATATAGCTTGTCCTTATCGCCTGCTTTTTTCTTTCATTACTTTTCTCACTCAAGGACGCATTCCAAGATGAGATTCGTCAAGAGCTTACACACATCCAACAACATTTCCTGTTAGAAGCGGTAAGAGATCATCAACTTTGGTTTCCAATATTCTCTACCAAAACTCTCCGCCTGATGTTCATTTTAATGTTAAATTTGCAGCAAAAACAAGATCGTGAGAATCTCAGACGTTCACTTAGATCTGTCCTTGATGCAACCACTATGTGATCTATTCGATCCAACTAAGCACTTTGTTCCAGTTATTCGTTATGAAAGACCTGGGTTGTGGTTCGAACTGTAGTCTTTTATGCACTACGGAACAGAGTCCGTACTGACTGAGAAAAATGTACCTTGGGCACGTCACGTGTACGATACCCTAGGGCCTGTGCTCAAGTGTTTTTTACAGTCTTTCGAAAGCTGCTCTAGCATGGTATATGCTATGCTATTTGCATTAAGTAGCCTAAAGGTATCACAAGAGAAAATCCAAGAGTCTCGAGCTAGCTTTTCAACCTGTTGCTTTTTAAAACCAAATGACGTCATATTTTGAATGACGTCAAAGATGACGTCACTTTCTCTTGAGCTTTTCAGTGCACATACCTTTGTGTAATATTGCCATATGTCGAGAGAATTATCCGAAAGCAGAGAGCATCTTGTAAACTGACTTTCCATTGCTCATACATTTATCTGTTTAGATTTAATTTTAAAATAGTAGTTATTGTTTTCTTGAACCAAATTTATACAGATTTACAAAACAAGAAATGGTTTCTTAACGCTTTTAAAGGAATTTGCGTTGAAGTTAGTGTCATAAGTGAGCTCATGGTACTATATGGTGGGATTTAATAGGAAATTAACCAAAAGTCACATATTTAAAACTATATGCATCTGAAAAATTCATCCCGGCACTGCCCTGGGTACATCACATAATACTAGAGTAATGCATCATCTTTTAATGTCCTTGATATTACATAAAATGTTTTAACTTCAATGCTTTATGCCTGGTGATAAAAAATCGGGTTGGAATACATGATTTACCTTTCGAAAATGTTGCATATTTTTGCGTGTGCTTATATTTAATTGTTTGTCCCCATTCTCTATTCACTATTCTATAAACTCCCCTGTATACGCATGTTATATATATTCAGATGTGTCTTCGGCAGCCATATTGTGAGAGGGATTACTGCATGATTCTCAATACTGTGCGGAAAAATCAGACTTAATCTTCCGAACCAAAACCGAATGCAAACGAGAGAATTCCGATCAACACGGTTTGTTGCTATTCGGAGCTGATATTCGATGGAACGAGTTTTTAGTATTGATTTGTATTCGGGTTTGGTTCGGACGATTACGTCATCTAAAATTGACGGCAGCGAAAAATTAGCAGAATATTGTGAATCGCAATGTTGCAATGTTTTTCAAGGATTATAGATTTTTTACATGAGTTAAAATTTTTATTATTTTTATTGCTTTCAATTTGTCTTTCAATATGGCTGTCGTAAAAGCCTTTATTGCGCAGTATTGCTGCATTTTGAATTGCCCTTGTCTCTATCAGTCCCCCAAACGTAAAAACCTTTTATTCCAAAATTCATATGATGATATGGCAAAATCGAATGATATCTAAGCTCAATGCGCTTTAGACTGCTATTACTAAATTTAGCAAAAGGAAGCGCATATGCTTCCATTCAGGTTTGCACACCATTAGGCAGCCATCTCGGAAGCAGATACGGGTATGTAAGGAATCCAGTGTTATGGCGATTCTTGTTCCTCTCGTCCAATACCAGCTCTACTTTGTTCACTAGATTACTGTAGTGTTTGTAAAGCACTTCACGGGCTCGACTATCTTCAAGTAAAGGGCCATAGTCAAATAACCGATCGAGACGCAAGGACGAGAGGCTAATGAATGCACGATTCTGAATCTGAAATAAGAAAAATATTCAGTATCAAAAACATTAGTTTGGTAAGCTAGATTTATTTTTTAAATTGGTTGTAAATTTTATACACTCACAGCATCTTATGCGAGTATACTTTTTTTGGGCCCTTTATTGATAAGAGGGGTTTTCCTTCCTCCGCAAAACATAACACGCAAAAATCCAATTCGATCTGTGAATTAGCCTTGTAGCCCTGATATTGATCAGCCGAGAAGCTGTTTCAGGATATCAATAAAATATGAAGGTAATATATACAGCTATCTTTAAAACGGTTGAATACTAAATACTGCATACTATACTGAATAGTGCATTCCAAGACCGAAGTGCATTGTGGGTCTCGTTTATTTATAATAAAATGTAAATATACAGCAATTAACTCTACATGTAGTCGGTATATTGTTTCAAATGGAATACGCTAAAAATAGAATAAATAATAATTATTAATCCTACTTTAGACAATGTCACTATGACCCACAATGCAATTCGGTCTTGGAATGCACTATTCAGTATGCAGTATTCGGTATATATTCATTCTTTTTTGAAATAACTGTATGCTATACTATAATCAAAAGTCATTCGAAATCTACCAGTACTTACTGCAGCAGTAAATCTGTAAGGAAGGTTGTAGATAGAGAACTGCCCTTCTGGCCCGCGTGAGTCGTTGTATAGCTTAGTAGGAGCATTAGGCGGGTAGATCCCGTAATCACTTAACGGGAAGCTGACTGCGGCATGTTGGCCTGTCATCAACCATATGAACCGATGTATGATGTCGATGAGTTCCATCTTTGATTTTACTCTGGGTGGGAATCCTTTTATCTGAAAATAGAATATGGGCGCGCCTATCATAACTGAGTCCGGTTAGTGTACGAAGGGTGGATAGCGCTATCCGACGGATAGATATTATCCAGTGGATACATTTATTGGGTAACATCCAGCATCGACTTATCCACTGGATGAGGATTTATCTGCGGCATAGCGCTATCCACCCTTCGCACACTCACTGACTAAACCAGCCCTGGTGGATTACTATAAGATTGACGTTAGAGTTGTGCTGGTCGAGGGTAGGCTAGTCAAAAATTATTGAAGTATTTATCATTTTCGGACATAATTCTCGTTACTCTTCATAGGCTTGGAGCGAAAGGTAATATCGCTCGAGGCCTGAGAACGAGGAAGTAGCCTGAGAACGAGAAAGCTAATAAGACTACAGCATTCGATATTCCACGCTTGTTACTGCGTTAGAACACCCTGTGCTGTAGTATAGAGTGGTCGTTGTTTACCTGGGCTGTGCCTCCGTATGGTCCTTTACCATCTATTGAAATCTCGCTGACGTAAGTCTGCAGTTCATTATCAGCTCTAACGTCATTATCACTGAGATAAAACCTGGATTATAAAAGATTAATGAAATCAATTAATGCAGTTCTTGGTTTGCGCGCTACGTCGTGACCACCAACTCGAGGCCTTGTTGGAAGTATCGGCCTATTTACCTTGAGGGTTTTTTTTCTATTTCAAACCACGTGTCATTCTCTAGAGTATCATTTCTTTGTTTAAACATTAGAAAACGGATGAGTATGAGTACAACTCAAACAAATAATCTCATAGAATGACACGCGGACTGAAATGGGAAAACATTACGCCCAAAGTAAATAGATAAAGACCATCATCATGGTCTCAAGAGGTTTATAATCAACAGTCAATTTAAGTCTCTAGGTCCGAAATGTCAGTAGATTTATGTAATCATCTTATTCTGTGCCCTGGAGTACGTCCGTATAGGTACGTTCGTGCGCACACTAGCTTTGTTTCATTAAATATACTCACGCATTGATATAATCCGTCACCATTGCTTTGATCGCATCTGAAATAAGTTTACCATCGTCTCTGTATGGGAAGTAAGGCAGGCTTTCTGCATCATCTATCCCTCGTTTCTACAAAATCAAAAATAAGTTTATGCACAATATATAGATGGAACTTTATAGTTACCTATATTAAAACCTATGCGCATTCATTCCTTGATTCCTATATCATATTGCGAGGATCTTTCTCCGAGGATTTTTCCGCTGACTTAGATCAGCCCAGAAGTTATTTCAGGGTCCAAAATATATAATTTTAAGGTTGCGGTTCGATACGTACTTTGTTGTATGTCTCAAAGTCCAAGTCTTCCCAGTTAGTAACACTTGACGCTCTCTGGATATAAGTAAATGCACCTTGCCAACCGACTGGATACAGTTGGTCTACAAACCCTTCTGGCGCAACCAGGACTGGCGCGCCAAACGTATTTGATGTGATCACTCCTCGGCAATGGTACTTCATAATAATGTGAAGTGGATGGAACTCTGAGAGATGTCTTTGCAGGCTGACGCAAAATGCCTCGACTGTGAAGTGAACCTTACTGAGATGTTCTATGAGTTGCGCTTGGGCGAGGTCAGTAAGTTGGACGTTGAGTTTTGCTAGTGTCCATTTGCAGCCGTCTCGAGGTGTGTAAACAGGAGAATCTGTAAATATGAAGAATTTGGGTACGGTTTGGTACACAGTGGAAATAGGACAGTCACGCATTCCTATATCCATCACGATGCGCAAATGAGGCTAGACTAACCCTAAGTATTCCTAAGTATAAGAGTGTGTAATCAAGAAACACTTGCAGTGGAAATAAGAATAATTAAGAGGAAGTAACGTGACGTTTCGGTGTTGAAAGGGCACCATTGTCAAACGAAGTGAGTAATAGAGCAGTTCTCGTGAAAAGTGCCGTGACCGTGATGTTTTCTAGAATTTTAATTGGCTGATATTTTTTTCTTGCGCAATTTAATTGGTTTGGAAGTGACGTGACCCCGACGTGGCCGTGCTCATATCGTCAGTTCTGGGCATTAATTTAATTGGATGGAGAGTAAGTTCTCGCGCACTGTCTTTGGTCTGGCGTATGCCTTGCAGTGTCATGACCGTGTCCGTGCCTTGATAAGCTTTCCACAGTCATACGAAACCTACTCTAAAGTCTATGTCACTTTAATATCCTTACCTGGTTTATAATCCATTTGAATTGCTATAGGTTTCAGCTTCCTCTTATTTTCTGGATTAATCCGATCAAGCGTCGGTACGGACACGAACAGCGATATGGGAGATCGCATTGGCCACATCTCACGTGGGGGGTGGGGGACGGGAGGTGTAGCAATGTCCCGCATCTTCGCCATGTTGTCAGAAAGAGGATGACGAATGGCAAAGATGTGGCCGTGTTCTATTGCCTTTAAATTAAAAGCAAATTAAGACATCTATATACTGTAGTATACTTTCGGATCCGAGAATAGGGAACTGGTCGGTTATTTTTTTATCTGTTGTTTGGTTATGGTTTTAAGTCTTACCGTTTCTAGACTATACTGTGATATGCCGGACACACAACTACCAGCCACTTGTTGAAAAGCTGTTTGCCAGTTAAAGTTTGGATTCAAGTTCTTTTTCAATTCCTGCCAGTAAATTCCACCTGATGAAGGAATTAGCTTTAGTTAAAATGAGCATGAATAGATCCTTTTCTGATTACACTTCTGATTTTAAGTCGAAAAATAATTTGTTTTTTAATACACTTTAGCAGGAGGCAGTTTTAATCTCCATTAAAAAGAATAGGAAAATATTGAAAATTCTGAGTGAATTTTAAGACTATAATCTTTTCTTGCCTCACGTAAAATATATTGAGGATTTGCCACGCGCATGTATAGGATTCCTTTTGTCCTTAATTCCAAATTGGAAAGTTGCTATCTTGTTGGGAGACGACTTATTGGGATTATTTTTATTAATTAAAAGTAACCGAAGACCATACTTTCAAGCTTCGTATGGTAGCGCGAAGCATTTAAGGCTACGCCGGAGATTTCAACGTTTGCATGATGGCGTAATTTGACTCCCACTACCAAGATGCTTCGCGAATTTTCTTTCTTATTTGAATTTGTATGCCCTCATGTTAATATTAATACAATTGGTGCTGATTAACTGAACAAAAGAAAGTATACAAGAGAGTTTGGGAGTAGAGGTCAATGATACCATCGTGCAAACGTTTACAGACTAATCAGAAAGCTCGGCTGAAGGCTAAGGAAGAGGTTAGTCTGCCCCATGATCCGCGTATGTGATTAACCCATTGCTATGACCAGCAACCCGGTATGTCAAATTTTGTCGCTGATGCCCTAAACACCCATGGACACTCCTTTCCATGTGGGATGCAAAGTTTATTGTTTTTTTGGGGAAGATTTGTTAAGATTTTAAAGTTATCCAGACAAAGAAAGCAAAGAAGTTCCTCACGTTTCTTAGAAAATGTCACTTGTTTGATCGCCATTGGGTTGGTTCCAGCCAATCGCTGTTGAGTAAAAAAATCGTCTGATAACCAGGTCGAGTGGTCGGATTGGAAGAGTTCGTACTGTGAAGGTCTGCGCACGTGTTCCTGCCATGAAAATAATCACCAATTGCACATATCAATATCCTTATATTCGCCTCGGAAAATCATTGAAGTAGTGTAGAATGCGGCCAACTATTAAGCAGCTGACCTCTATTAATCGGCCACCCATTAACCCCTCTATTAATCGGCCACCCATTAACCAGCCAACCTCTATTAATCGGCCACCCGTTAAACAGCCAGCCCCTGTTAATCGGCCACTTGACAATTCCTCTAGGGTGGCCGCTTAATCGAGGTTCTACTGTCCCTTGGTCTAACTTACCCCGAAGACTTTTTCAGGATAATCTCCAAAGAAGCTCAACATGCCTGCGTATTCATTCAGTTCTGGAATCCGCGGAAGGTTTTGAGTCGCCTTCATGTAGGAATACAAGGTTTTGTTGTTCAACTGAGACAAGCCAATCAAAAGCTGAGCATGGTGATTCAAGAAAGGATCTGTCTTGAGGTACTCAGCGTACTGCGGTATTGTCATGTTTAAACGAGCGTATGGAAGTAAAGGTGATGGTGGTTTGAGGCTGTAGATTGAACGTTGTCTTTCTAACGCCAAGTTTCGGACTTGATAACAAGGGTTTTGTGATGTAACCTTCTGAGGTAGAGATACCGGGCATCTAGCAGCAGATGCGCTGTAACAGAAAAAATAAGCCATGTTACTGTAAAATTCCTCCCTTAAAATTCCATTGCTGGCTTTCACCTGATGTCATATCCTGTCTTGTTTTGTGCGGGATGTTCATCAACTGACAGCACAACTTATCGATAGAAATCTTTCTGGCTGACAGCACAATGTAGTAAGAATTTAACCAAAGAACGGTTAGAGTAGATAATGAACAGTCAAAGACTTTTAACAGCTGATTGAAATTGATAGGTTTCTTCAGTGGTAGTTTGCGTTTCTCTGTTCTGTCGTCAATCATGCGACTTTCTTTGCACATATGTACAGCAATTTCAAAAAAGGTTAATGAAGGTTTTGTTGCATGCGCATATATGCTTCATGTTGCATGCTGCATTAAATTCCTCAGTAAGTTCATATGAAATTATGTCGAAAAAAATATGTTTGTAAATATTCAAAATTGTCGTGACTTTTCGCATGATTGTACATATTACCCATGGTGCATTTCGTACTTGGTATACAGAATGCAATTTCTATAAACCTCATCTAGATCTCCCCGTGAAATAGGACGTTTGCATGATGGCGTCCAGTCATTGACCTCCACTACCAGACGAGTACTCCCTTGTACACTTTCTTTCGTTCAGTTAATTAGCACCAATTGTCTTACTATTCTCATGAGGGAATACAAATTTAAATAGGAAAGAAAATTCGCGAAGCATTATGGTAGTGGGAGTCAAATGACGCCATCATGCAAACGTCCTATTACGTCATACCTGTCTTAGTCAAAACTTTAATGGTTTTTTATATAAATGTTTTTTTATGGCATTTTATATTTTATCACAAGAAAATGGCGCCATTTTTATGAGGAGGGACAATTCAAGAATCAATGTCAATGGTAAGGTTGTTCATTAATCCATAATTGACACAAATAGCCCATTGAAGATATTTATTAGGGCTTCCCTCAACGAACGTAGCATTCTCATCATCTATATTGCTCGCTCGTATTAATTTTCTCTCGCGTAATTTTAATTTTGGATGAAAAACGTTTTGGGGTTTATTTTTACTACGTTTGCGTTGGTGTGGATAATTAGAGCACGGGAAGCCCAATTGCTAGACGAAACAGTCAAATGTAACATTTAATGATTAAAAAAGTGTACTAAATAATAGGAGAGAACGGAAAAAAAAAAACACACAGTACAACAATATTTTTTTGTTTGAGGCGGGAGCTATACTTACCTATAAATAAAAGGTAGGTAGAAATAACAGATAAATAACAGCAGGTGCGTTCTGGGATGCTTTTCAGGATCCATTCTGCGAATAATCATAATTATATTGACGTCATTATTCTTCTCGTTTATCAATATCTGTAGTTATCAATATATTCATATTCTTCTAGTGCTCCTTATTTCTTCTCTTCCGTCCTTCAATTCTTTATTTTGATTTTTCTTTCTCTTTTCTTCCTCCCCACCCCCCTTTTGGAAACCAAAATTCTACTATTTTGAAAGCACTTGTGAAAGCATATATCAATATATAAACCGAACTTTGATCTCTCATTATACCATAACTTCTCTTATAATATACCATAGCCTACTCTAGCTTTTTAATTTCTTGCTGATATTGAAACGCCGAACCATTTCATTACTTCCTTCCTAACATCATTATCAAAGTAAAAGCATACCACTCAATATATATCTGAGTGACAGTCATTTGCTATGTTTGACATTGTTTGGCCATTATTTGAAATACGTTATTTCTCAACCGAATTTTACTGGAGCCCCAGATATTTATAACGCGCAAATATACAAATTATTTGAATTATTTCGGCTTTTTCTTTCCTTTCTTTTCACTCCCTACCATCTATTTAGTCATCTTTCCTGAACACTAATTGCCGTTCATCGTTAATAAGATGGCCTTCTTGTTTAAAACAAATATGTCAATACGTAAGGCTATCGCTAGTCAACTGGTATTCGTTCAAGTGCTATGACCCAAGAATCGACACGCATTAACTCTTTAGAATCTTAAATAACAAAAGTTGTTTGTGTTATAAATTCTTACTTGCCGGACTAGACTTATCAACAAATCTAGTTCTTTCTTGAAAAGTGTAGTTATGATTTAACCATAATGGATATAAGTTTTGAACGCTGCTTACAACCATTAAAGTTATGGGTGCATTGTTCTCGATGACAACAGAACGAAAATAAAGGCTTAACTTAGAAAAGTTAAAACTTTGAAAACTTGAAAAATTGCAGAATTAAAGAAAAAAACCTAGTTAGTCCGACTTGAATAGCTTTAAGATAAAATTGTTGTAGCTTCTTATTGTCGAAAAATCTAGCTATGAAGACCGTCAAAGGATCATTTATTAGAACATTAAGCTTTATTGATCACAGAAGTTTACATACCTGACTTCCTTTAGAAAATCTTCAATATTTTTTCTCTTCTGTTCCTGTCTTTAAGAAAAGCGACGCTGGCACTCTACTTCGTTTATCACTGAGTTTGTGTTTTTTAAGACTAATTAGCGAGTTTTAACTACATGAGTCGTTATCCTCATTCAGATCTTTTTTTCTTGTCTAACTTGTTTATATTTATTAGTACTTAACGACCGATATCAACTACCTGTCGCCATCTACATCAAAACAATACAGGAGTAAAAGAACAACTTTTTGATAAGCTTGTGGCAGAACGATCTGTTAACTTGTGACTTGCATAACAATATTATTGTGAACTGCTCTCAATATGTGGTTAATAACTGTGTTGATAATCAATATAAAAGGCAATTATTTACTATATATGAAACAGAAAGTTGATATAACGAGGACATGGAAGTGTCTTAATTGGGCTATTTATCTTAAAGCGCTTGTCAATTTTGTGAAAATCACTTCAAAGCTTTAATTGGATTGATCAATGATTTTGGAATTTTGGAGTCAAAGCTGCTAGCTTCATTAGTTGCTAGCTAAAGGAAAAGAGGAAAGGAAGGAAAGAAAATAAAACAAGAGAGAAGTATAAAGGAAAAGGAAAAGAGAAAAAGCAAATGAGAAAGAAAGAAAAGGGAAAATGAAAATAAATTGAGTAATAAAACAAAATAGGAGAAGGAAAAAGGATGGAAGGACGAGGGAAGGCAAAACTAAAGCACTGATCTACGCATGCGCAAAGGTATCCAAGCCACTTTCAATACTGACGTGTTATCACTACACCGCTCCTTGCTACAAAGCTTTTTAGATTTCTCGAATATAAACATATTATTAAGAATTTCAGCATGAAATGTCAAAAGAAGTCAGATCTAGATCCTTACCTCTACGTCAATTTGCGACTATAAGTTTTGGACTCAGTTGGGTAATCAGATTTATACTTTTAATTTCGTAATCTTGTAATTTAGGGATGGCCATCGGATTGCGCAATCGATAAAGTATTTTTCTCGCACCGTGCAAGAAATAACGGTGACGAATATCAATTATATTATCATAATATCATTAGCAAAGGTTGAGTTGCAAGATGAATATATATATATATATATATATATATATATATATATATATCTGTTCGATTCCTGCGTGGGAAATAAGTTATAACGAGAGTCTGTTAATTAGAATTTAAAAAACTAGCTTAACCAACTTGATTTGTTGTCATTTATATTTTTCTTTAAAAACATATATTACTTTAACTTATTTATTTTGCTTTTATTTCTATCGAGTATAAATGAGCGTTTCACTACGCAGTGATATCCCGGACAACGTTTTCCACAAAGAGGTCTTCAATACTTTAATAGTCTTACCTTTATAAAATATGCCTGCTTTAATAGGATCTGGAACGAAATGACGACCCTACACACTCGCTAACAGCCTCTTGTATTGAATACCGCTAAAATTAATGTGGCTAAAATATAGGAGGGGACGTAAAAAAAACACAAAACGACGGAGACGGAAAAAAAAAATCCCAAAAGCATAAAACCGTGAATCCGCAAAGGAAGTCGAAAAAAATCAAAAGTAAAAATCCATATTTTTCGATTAACCGCAGAACGAATATCGACAGCAAAATTTGGAATCTCTAATGAATGTACATCAATTATCGTCTGGAAAAATAAATGAGTACTTCGAAAAAGAACCGACAGAGAACAGATAGAAATAGCCTAGTGTTTACAGTGACATAAGCGGCTAATTTTTAGATTGGATCTAAATCAGGCACGAGAGTAGTTGTAGTGAGTATAAAGTGCTTTACCTCTGGCTAGGAGAGTGCTAAAAACCAAAATCCGCAGGGGGGAGGGGCGGGGGGGGGGGGGGGGGGGGAGGGGAGGAAATCAAAGACCAAGAATCATCAAGAAGCAATTACAGTTGTTTGAAGTATCTATTGTCGTAAATCAACAACCAGTTGCTTCTTCAGAACGGCATAGTAAACCTTTTTCTTAATTTTCTAGCTCCATCTTTGTTGTCTACCTAGCTCCTCCAAAGTATGTTCGTCATGAACATAAATATTCGCCTCCGTGTCTACATCGGACACTTCATTTTCTTTCTCTGAATGTCTGATAACTTCAGGCATGTCTTGATATCTTAACAGCTTCCTGTAATCAAGGTTTTGTTGTCGTCGCAAGTATACATAAAGATAAATATACTAAACTAGCTTGAAATACTATTCAACTAAGACAACAGAGTCAACTGAGGCCAACTCTTGATATCTTAAACAACTTCCTGTAAAGGTTTTGTCGTGGTCGCAAACTGATCAGTTATACACTGATAAAGACAAGTAGACTAAACTAACTTGGACAACTTGAACACCAGTATTCAACTAAGACAACATAGTCAAAAGAGGAACGCCCCCGAGAGCAAAAGCTATGATACTATAATAACCTAAAATAACTAACAAGGCCCTGACTCGAATCAAAGCTAAAAATATCCAATTAACTAGCTCTTTAGGAAAATGATCGGTACTTCGGAACAGAACCGACAGCCGACTGACAGGTGGAAGTAGTGGTAGGCAGTCTGAAGTACGAATGGGACGACTAAAGTAGCTGGTGTTAAACGCCACAAATCTGCACAGGAAAAGAAAGTCTAAAACCAAGAATCCGCAAAGGAAAACGAAATAAAAATAATAAAAAAAAAAAAAAGCCGCACTTTTTGATTAAACTGCCAAACAGTAAAAATGTGGGGTTTTTTCCATTTCACTCAAGCGAAGACAAGCCCTTTCTTGCGAAAGGGTAAAGAGTTCCACAGGCGTCAGAGGAAGTAGAGTTGAATAGCGCACTGATGTGGTGATACCTTACACGATGCCCATCCCCTTTGAATACAAATTCCTTTATCCCTTTGCAGTATCTATGTTAGCTGTACTACTGCTTTTTTCTGTTTTAGCACGCGATGTAGCATGGACATAAGTGAGATAATTGATTTTTGAAAGGTTTTTAGATTTCTTGTTCCATAAAGATGAAACAAAATAGCAAAATAAGTGGAATAAATTCACAGATCCTCACTATGTACCTTTAACTGTTTCCTTCTCATAAGAGCCATGTTTTTCATTATTTTTTAAAAATAACTGCGTCAAAGCAATCCTTCGGGTATTGCTAGACTTTTAACATCGATTTTAAGCTGAAATACTGAAGACATTTTTTTCTCGATCCGACAATCCACCTAAGAAAAGTCCAATCCAAATGGTAAATCCAGATCCTTATTTTCCACAATTTTGGATTTTGAGGCAAAAAGGAACAAATTCAGAAAGAGGAAGTGAAATAGGTATCAATGTTGTGATTTGTTTTATTTTTGTCCTAAGAAAGTTATGGTTTTAAGAGCATCAAAAGTATCAACCCGCAAGCTACTTTACTTACACCTTCCTATTCCCCAGGGGACGAGGGAGCCACAATTGAATTTAGACAGAAAAAAAATTCGCGCTAATTACTCTGCAGATTGAAAGAAAATTCACGGAATAATAATATTAAATAATATTCAGCAAGTAAGGAATCAAACAATTTTGAACTTGAACCATAAATAAAAGGAACGTCTTACTCTTCCTTCTCCTTTTCTCACCTTCTTCTTGTTGTTCTTCTTCTTGTTCTTCTTGTTGTTCTTCTTGTTGTTCTTCTTCTTGTTCTTCTTCCTGTTCTTCTTCTTGTTCTTGATGTTCTTCTTCTTGTTCTTCTTCTTGTTCTTCTTCTTGTTCTTCTTCTTGTTCTTGTTGTTCTTGTTGTTGTTATTCTTCTTGTTCTTCTTCTTGTTATTGTTGTTCTTGTTCTCGTTCTTCTTCTTGTTCTTCTTCTTGTTCAGTTGTTCTTGTTGTTGTTCTTCTTCTTGTTCTTCTTCTTTTTTTCTTCTTCTCCTTCTACTTCTATTTCAGCTCTTCTTCTGATATTTAGCTGTTTAATGACGAAATACGTCCAGCTTTCGGCCAATCAACATGATCGGCTTTTCAGATTAATTCACAATCCAATTAGCAAAAATCCCGATTCAAGTTAGGTGAGTTTGACTGAGACTAGTCGTCTGTCGACAGACATTTGATCCAAACAGCAGTACGACTGCTCAAAAATATATCCCAATTTCCTTTTTTATTTCCAGCTGTCGAAATGAGCCATCCAAAACGATATATGTAATTAAGAAGTAACTTCTAGTGTGCATTTCGTGGTCAATAATCTTTAATTCAATATTTCTATTTGATTAAACAAAAAGACATGGACTCAATCCCAGACCGCTTAATTATTCTTTACTTCATTTTAGTGAAATGTTAAGAAACTAAAGCAAAAATAAATAGAGAATTCGAGATTAATTAGGGAATTGGCAAGAGGCAAGTGTCAACTGATAACGCATACCGGATATTCGATTTCAGCCATATCTGAAGGCTGAGGGGAAGTCAGCTGAAAGGCGCGCGAAGCCACTAAATGCAGTAAACGGCAACAATACCTGCACAAATTTCGAAAATCCATTTTACTGCTTTTAATCGTACAGGAAATTTATGCACCGATTTTTCACAGCAAAATCAAATGAAATATTCACTAAACTAATTATTCTTACCACGAAGTAGAGAGAATAAAAGAAAAATATCAAATGCCTAAGGCAATTATGTATGTAATTATAAATGTAATGTAAATGTAATTATTCCTACCACGCTCAGTAAACGAGTCATTAGCAATTGATCAATAAGGCTTAATTAAACCGCTTGAATCATTCAAAAAATCGAGCTGTCGATGTTGAAACTTACTCCGGATGGAATTTCAGAAACTGTCTGTTTTGGAAAAGCTGTAGCATAAGCATTGATTTTTATTTGCCAGTGGTAATTGATGGTAAAAGATGGTAACAAAGTGTTATATGAGAATCAATGAATCTTAATTTGCGTTACTCGTTTTTAAGGTAATTAGAACTATAATATTTTGCCAGGGCTCCCATTGATAGCAGACCTTTTATTATTTCTGTAGGGACTACCCTGGCTTTAATTATTTTCAAATAAAGGTTTCATTCATTCATAGTATTGCGAAAAGCCACTCAGGGAAGCCAAATAAATGAATGGAAAGAAAGGGGAAACCATTTGATGGCTTGAAAAGCCATTTAAATGCCACAGAGAAGCAGACTAGATGGCTTCTCCATCTCTGTAATACCAACTGTGGAAAATCCAGTCACGGCTAAATTTGTTAGGAAAGAATAATCCAATTAAAAATTATTAGGGAAGCCAACTAAGTGAATGGGAAGGAATGGAGACCAATTCAAAGTCAGGAAAGCCATTAGATATCAGGAGAGAGAAGCCAATGAAATGCTGATATACGGAAAATTGGTTGACTTGGTTTAGGAAAGCCATATCTGATTGATAGGATGAATAAAAACTGAAGGCTGAGGGGAAGTCAGCCGAAAGGCGCGCGAAGCCACTAAATGCAGTAAACGGCAACAATACCTGCACAAATTTCGAAAATCCATTTTACTGCTTTTAATCGTACAGGAAATTTATGCACCGATTTTTCACAGCAAAATCAAATGAAATATTCACTAAACTAATTATTCTTACCACGAAGTAGAGAGAATAAGAGAAAAATATCAAATGCCTAAGGCAATTATATATGTAATTATAAATGTAATGTAAATGTAATTATTCCTACCACGCTCAATAAACAAGTCATTAGCAATTGATCAATAAGGCTTAATTAAACCGCTTGAATCATTCAAAAAATCGAGCTGTCGATGTTGAAACTTACTCCGGATGGAATTTCAGAAACTGTCTGTTTTGGAAAAGCTGTAGCATAAGCATTAATTTTTATTTGCCAGTGGTAATTGATAGTATAAGATGGTAACAAAGTGTTATATGAGAATCAATGAATCTTAATTTGCGTTACTCGTTTTTAAGGTAATTAGAACTATAATATTTTGCCAGGGCTCCCATTGATAGCAGACCTTTTATTATTTCTGTAGGGACTACCCTGGCTTTAATTATTTTCAAATAAAGGTTTCATTCATTCATAGTATTGCGAAAAGCCACTCAGGGAAGCCAAATAAATGAATGGAAAGAAAGGGGAAACCATTTGATGGCTTGAAAAGCCATTTAAATGCCACAGAGAAGCAGACTAGATGGCTTCTCCATCTCTGTAATACCAACTGTGGAAAATCCAGTCACGGCTAAATTTATTAGGGAAGAATAATCCGATTAAAAATTATCAGGGAAGACAACTAAGTGAATGGGAAGGAATGGAGACCAATTCAAAGTCAGGAAAGCCATTTAGATATCAGGAGAGAGAAGCCAATGAAATGCTGATATAAGGAAAATTGGTTGATTTGGTTTAGGAAAGCCATCTGATTGATAGATATCGGAGGGAAAACTGAAGGCACAAGATTAGCGGTAAAGAAAGGAAGGCTGAGGGGAAGTCAGCTGAAAGGCGCGCGAAGCCACTAAATGCAGTAAACGGCAGCAATACCTGCACGAATTTCGAAAATCCAATTTACTGCTTTTAATCGTACAGGAAATTTATGCACCGATTTTTCACAGCAAAATCAAATGAAATATTCACTAAACTAATTATTCTTACCACGAAGTAGAGAGAATAAAAGAAAAATATCAAATGCCTAAGGCAATTATGTATGTAATTATAAATGTAATGTAAATGTAATTATTCCTACCACGCTCAGTAAACGAGTCATTAGCAATTGATCAATAAGGCTTAATTAAACCGCTTGAATCATTCAAAAAATCGAGCTGTCGATGTTGAAACTTACTCCGGATGGAATTTCAGAAACTGTCTGTTTTGGAAAAGCTGTAGCATAAGCATTAATTTTTATTTGCCAGTGGTAATTGATAGTATAAGATGGTAACAAAGTGTTATATGAGAATCAATGAATCTTAATTTGCGTTACTCGTTTTTAAGGTAATTAGAACTATAATATTTTGCCAGGGCTCCCATTGATAGCAGACCTTTTATTATTTCTGTAGGGACTACCCTGGCTTTAATTATTTTCAAATAAAGGTTTCATTCATTCATAGTATTGCGAAAAGCCACTCAGGGAAGCCAAATAAATGAATGGAAAGAAAGGGGAAACCATTTGATGGCTTGAAAAGCCATTTAAATGCCACAGAGAAGCAGACTAGATGGCTTCTCCATCTCTGTAATACCAACTGTGGAAAATCCAGTCACGGCTAAATTTATTAGGGAAGAATAATCCGATTAAAAATTATCAGGGAAGACAACTAAGTGAATGGGAAGGAATGGAGACCAATTCAAAGTCAGGAAAGCCATTTAGATATCAGGAGAGAGAAGCCAATGAAATGCTGATATAAGGAAAATTGGTTGATTTGGTTTAGGAAAGCCATCTGATTGATAGATATCGGAGGGAAAACTGAAGGCACAAGATTAGCGGTAAAGAAAGGAAGGCTGAGGGGAAGTCAGCTGAAAGGCGCGCGAAGCCACTAAATGCAGTAAACGGCAGCAATACCTGCACGAATTTCGAAAATCCAATTTACTGCTTTTAATCGTAAAGGAAATTTATGCACCGATTTTTCACAGCAAAATCAAATAAAATATTCACTAAACTAATTTATTCCTACCACGGTTACCGCATTTAGTGCAGGCTACCTGGACGGAATTCAATCCCACGCTCAGTAAATAAGTCATTAGTAATTTATCAATAAGGCTTAATTAAACCGCTAGAATCATTCAAAAAATCGAGCTGTCGATGTTGAAACTTACTCCGGATGGAATTTTAGAAACTGTCTGTTTTGGAAAAGTGTAGCAGTGATTATGAAATGACTAGGACTATCGTATTTTGTGAGTTTTTATTCTTATTACGATTTTTCAATCATTTTTATTATTTCTCTACATCTCTTTCTCCTTCTTCTTCTTCTTCTAGCATTGCTTGACTTCGTCTAGTAAGGCTCACCGTACGGAGTCTGCGGAAAGATCTATACCGCCTGCCGGAAATTTAAGGGAGTAACGGGGAATAGAAGGTGGTACGGTGACCCGTAAGGGACATGCACTGAGCCTGTTACAGTAGTCTAGCCTCACGGCTATGCAGACGCTCTCAGTAGTGACGGACACTAGTACTAAGAACGTCTGCGTAGGAGGCAAGACTAGTTGCTGCAAATACGAAACGAGTTACTGCATCAACGAGATGCTGTATATAAGAAACGAGTTGCTGTACATAATAAACAAGTTGCTGCAAGTAGTTATGTATTTGACGATTTGCTTTATGTTGCCGATTGATTTGGAGAGCTTCGATTCTCTTCGTGGCAACAAAAATCCCCGTCCGTACCCTCCAAGGGAAGTGACGTCGTATACCGTGGCGTCATCAATAATAACATCATTCCAAGATGGCGGAAGAAAGGTTGGTGAAAAATTTCTCTGAGATATAAATCGTTATTCCTCCCACGAAAACTCCTCAAATCAACTCAAATTGTTATCAATAGTTGCTCTATTAACTTTAATTTTATCTGTTTCACTTATAGCGGCGGAGAAAGTTGGTGGGGAGCTTGGGGAACTGAATTCTTGTCCAATGTTAAAGCAAAAGTGAGTTCATTACTTTCTAGAATTTCGATATTCATGCATCATTATCTTGTATTTTAGACCTTGTTCCAAGAAGATAAAAATTATTTATCTTTGAATTACAAAATATGATACTTGTAGATAGTATCTTAAAATATAAATTGGCTTTTTTCGAGTAACAAATTTAGGAATTCGAGAAAAACATGTAATACAAATATCTTCTTCCACTAGATTTTGCCTAAAGAAATTTCTTGTAAATACATGTACAATTTTAAGTATTTAATTGTGGTTCATACTCTATATGATAATAATACGATTTTTATTTTTCAAGTCTGCAGAAACACTGTCACTAGTAAAGCAAGATTTGTCTGAATTTGTCACCACTATACAACATGACACAACAGTTACTGTAGCTGAAACTGCTTCCAATGTTAAAGAAAAACTTAAGGTACATCAAATAGAATAAATTAGAATTTAACGGCCACCTGTTGGCTCAGTTGGTCAAGTCTCATCTGGAGCAACACTAGCTTCAGCATCACGAGGCTTGGATAACCATGTAAAATGGCAGAGCAGAGTCTCTTCACACTACCTCAACCTGCAACAGAGGGATGAAAAAGAACCACTGCATAAGAACATAAAGAAACCCTGGCAGTGACCACTCTCAGTGTCTGGACTTTAATTACTAATGATTTCTTAAAAGGGTTGATTGTGGGAATAATTTAGGGATTTTATGGGGTTGGAAATGGGAACCCTTGCCTCCTATTGTGTAGCACCCGCACCAGTGGGCAAAAAACTCAAATAAATTCCATGCTTTTCATGATATTTTATTTTATTTTTAAATCAAATAGCATAGTCTTTAACTTCAGATTTTTGCTCTATACTATCTCAAAATAATTGCATTAATTCAATCCAGGTTGAAGAAGACGAAACAGATGGTTCAACAACTGCTGTCATTCGACAAGGTTTGACAAGCACTTTCTTCACAATTTGGCATATAACTCTAAAATAACTTTCCTTTCTATTCCCATACTTAGCATCACTTGTGAGTAGAGTATTCTAGGTATCTTCCTTAATTCAAAGCCATTTCTCTGGGCTCTCTAGTTTTCCTCCCCCAGCAAAACCTAACATGTGAAATTATATGAATTAGCCGTACTGCTCTGACTTTTATCCATCCTGAGGTTGTTTCAGTTTATTGATAAAATTTGAAGGTTGACTCTGTATTTTTCTGTTTTAGGTGTTTCCCAATGGCTTGGTTCCTTGTCTACAGCTTTAAGAGAAAATGTCTCTCAAATGACGGCAATAGTTGATGAAGAGCCAACAAGCAGTGAACCTGCTCCAGTTTTTGATAGAATTCAGGTATATCTTAGCTTGGCAATGCTTTCGATCACTAAGCTATTACAATTTAAGAGTAGTTTTCACATAATTCAGAAACGATACAGCAAAATTATAGCCTTACCATGGCTTTACTATATCTTAATTATTATTACCCTGATAGTCGTACAGGTATTACTTACTACACATGATTGATATGAATTACTGGGAGACAATGGGAAGCCATTTCAATGTTACAGCATGTTCTGTGTACTACCCTGTGTATTGTGCTATAAGTCGGTACCATATAGTTTACCATTAATACGAGAACCACTCTAACTTATATGAACAATAACTTTATGCCTTATGGATAACTAGTCTCTTTTAGTATTTTTCTCTCATGAGGTCATGTTTATCAGCATATTATTATTCAGAACACTATGATGGTTTGTGTACGTGTATTTGGCATTTATTCTGAATGTTTGTTCAACAGGCTCGTGTACATGAGATTCAGACAGACCCATCAACATACTGTAATGATCCAGATGGTAGGTCATAATTTATATACACACACATATATAGAGGATAACACGTTGGTGCAAAGATATGACGTTTATCTTTGAGTGGGTGAAGTGTTTTTCAACATGAGAAGATAAACTTCATATCTACAAGCCAAGGTGTAATTTTCTTTTTATTATAGAAACGCATTCACAAACAAAAACTAGTTGAAAACATTGGAAAAGACGTCATCGATATCTATACTAGTAAGGATATGGAAAATATTTCACTGAGTACCCGTATGTACTTCGCATGAAAAATACAAGTGGCATATTTTCCAGTAAAACACTAATGTCTAGATAATAAATAGTACTATATGCCCCAAGGAAGAGAGACTTTTAATGACTAGTCACCTTCTTAAAAGACCTGAAAAACCATAAATCACTCTTAGTGGTGGGATTTGACTGTGTATTGATTTCTATAAAATTTCAATTTCCTCTGCGTCTCATCCCATTTCTGCCACTTAATACTGACAGGTTTATTTATATGATGATGATATTATATTGTATTGCAGGTCATCCAGCTCATTTTGAGGAATGGCGTGAGAAGTTTGATCTTGAGCAACACAAGGCAGAGATATCAGAGCTTCTTGTTAACAGGCCAGAGATTAGATCTTTATACACAAAACTTGTGAGTCCCCAACAAAAGAGTGGTAAACTAATTATCAGACCTCTCCATTTCCCATGTGATAACACTATTTAAAAAATCTTTTTTCAAATTTGTTTTTTATTCCAATGTCTTTAAAATTATTTTTGTGGTTGTTATGACTAACAATATTATTGGGGATGAAAAGGATTCCAGTAGTTGTGGCATTAAGACAAGGAAAATATTTTTTTTTTAAATAAAAAGATGCGAAAATCTGTGGAAAACAAACTTCGAGTTGTTTACATTATATATTTCTATAATGACCACTTTTAGTTGTTGTCAGGGTTTTTTTCTTCTTTTGGTGAAGAATTTACTAACTTGCATTGCATGTTGTAAAATCTATGAATAGAAAAGCCATGTTTCATTATTGTTGTCTTATGACTTTTTTAACCAGGTTCCTTCTGCTGTGACCAACTATCTCTTTTGGGCCCGCTACTTTTACAAAATTCACCAATTTGAACAAGTAAGTTCTATGAGATTAAAGGAGATTTAACTTGAGAATTAGTGATTTGCCCGGGGGGGTACTTACCTATATTTGCTATACGGGTATGTGCCGCCCTATAGGGCATGGTTTTTCGGCTTTTGGGTCTGGGGTAGGGTATCATTTTTTGACATTTTGCCTGGGATAGGGTATCATTTTAGCCTGGGATAGGGTTAGGATTTAGTCGTTTTTGTCTGGTGAATAGGCTACGCTTTCTGCCAACAAAAAACAATAAGAATGTTAGTAGATATTGATTGCAATCGATTGTAAAACCGTATTTTCCGTCTTTTAGTCTGGGATAGGGTGTACAATTCTTAGTTTTAGTCTGGGGTAGGGTATGTAAAATCAAAGTTTTAGGTCTGGGATAGGGTCAGGGCCATCATCAGGGTCTAAATCATACATATATTAGGTATGCGAAAAATGCAGAGGAATCATTATCGTTATATAACCTGTTACCCATTTGTTTATGGATGCTTGTAGGAGGAAAAACGAAAAGCAGCACTTGTAGAAAGAGCTAATAAGATAGAAGAAGAAGAACTTGGATGGGGTGATGAAGGTAATGATTATATGGAAAAAAATATTCCTGACTGCCACCTAGTTAGAACAGTTAATGCATGATCACAACTGTTACGTGGGAGGTCATGGACTCAAGCCCCAGGGATCAGGGTCTTATATCTAAGTAAGCTGCTCTGCAGATGTTACATCTTTGCTGTGGCTTGGATGACCATGTAAGATCTGGCAATCCTGTCTCATTTAGAGACATGAAAACAAAGGACCGAAAGTCATTCCCTTGAGTATTATTTCTTTGTGACTCAACCAGTGTATTATTTATTGAGTTATGTAACAATATGCAGTCTTGGCATATACTCATATTTCTTATTTCTTTTGCAGATGATTCTTGGGATGTTGAAGAATCTTCCTCCAAAGACCCAACAAAATCTTCAGGAATGGATAAACTTGTCCTTCTAGAGAATGAGACAACAGTTCCTGATAACAAACAGGATGGAGAAAGTCAAAAGAATAGAAATGATTTAAAGAATGAAAATAATCCAAAAAAACTACCCCCTGCTGATGAAACCAAAGCTGTTTGTGAGGAGCAAGTGAAGCCCTTAGAGACAGATGACCAATATGAGTCCTCTGGTGAGAAAAAAATGGGTAATGAAAATGCCACTGAAGATCCCAATAAATCTACAGGTAAATAGGATGTCACACACATATTTAGGTGTTAGGTTAGACTGTGGAGACTATAGCCCCCCCCCCCCCCCCCCCCCCCCCGACACCACACATACCCAACACACACACACACATGCACACACAAATAAAATAAAATAAAAACATCTAAAAACAAGGAAAAAGTTGTATCATAGCTGTCAGCCAATCAGATCGCAAGATTACCCTCTGTCAATTTTTGGGTCCCTTAATCTTTTCGTAGAAAAACTCACATCATCATCAGCATCAGAGGACAAGCTTTCTTTACCTGAAAAATCAACCAGTCTGCCAACTGATGACGACGACAACGACAAGAGTGACAAACCGCGTCAATCCAGCACCCCACAGCCATGTATCGAGGACAATCAACCAACCACTAGTGAATCTTTGAAAATGGAATCATATGATCATTTGAATCAGGAAAATAGCTCCAACAGTTCTGTGGACAGTTCATGGTCAAAGCTTAGTGAAGAAGATTTAAAACACAATAATCATGGAATTAAAACTGATAAAAGTGAGTTATGGAAGTACTTAATATATCTCTTGAGGTGATTGCTAAATGGCTGTCAATTATTGTTAGGCTTGGTATTATAAGCACACTTCTAAACACAAATTTATTGAGGGTTTTATAATTGGTTTGGTCAATTACAAACAACACTAAATATCTGACAATAACCTGTGTGTTATTGACAAGAATACTAATAAGAAACACAAGTTATTCCAACTATTCTTGGACTTTGTAATGACCTATCTCTTATCACTCATTATTGCCCATCACTTATAACCTATAGACCCCTTACATGTGACCTCAAAGGAGCTCGATTTGGAGGACAAAACAAAAGAACTTCAATCTCCTGAGAATTGGAAACCTATTAGTATGTCCTCCAAATTAAACTGCATTCTGACGTAATGCAAGGTGTTAATAGACCATTTTCTCAAGGTTGCTGTGCATCTAACTTGATGGGCCACAAAACTGAAAATTGCAAATAGAGTAAAACTGAGAAGCCAGTTTTATATTTAAAGAGAAGAATAATTGATGTTACGAATTTTTTACGAAAAAAAATTCATAGAAATGTATGATAATTCTCGTTATAAGCCCCTGCTCTGGTATCGCAGCCCGTCAAGTTCCTTAAATTTGGATGCGCACGCAACCTTGAGAAAACGGTTTATTGCTGTTTGCCCCTTGACCCTCTTTGAAATCGTTGTATAGTAATTAATAATATGATTCCTATCGCATTTTGTCAAAAGGTCAACAAGATGTATCAAATCATCTAAAGGCACCATCCCCATCAAACAGCGAGCGCTCATCATCTAGTCTGGTAGTGATACCCCCTGTGCAAGAGAAAGATATAGACATTGACTGGGATGATGATGACGATTTTGGTGATGATGTCATTGGTAGTGACGTCACCTCAGATAATAAAAATGCCATCAAGTCAACTGAAATAGAAGATGATGTAAGTGTTGTGTCTGAAATAGTGTTGTCTATATTGTCTAGGGAATCTGTTACTCATTGGACCCCGGTCCCCTAGGGGCACATTTCTCTTGGTCAGCACTGAGAAACGATGCTGACCAAAAAGAATGTGGGCTCTGGGTATGAGATTTGAAGGGAACTAGTAATTTGATAGTTGAAATTTAATGTTAAGGGCAGTGTTTTGTGTTATGCTGTTTTAAAATGACCTGACAGTGACTACCGGTATATGTACATTTCTAAACCCCAACCCCCCCACCCCCCCCCCCCCATGTTCAACTTCCTCCTCCCCTACCCCCTCAGTTATAGCGAACCAAATTTAACACCGAATAAGCCACTATCCAACATCAAGTTTTTCAATGTAATTTTTGGTATAGGATTATGATGGTGATGTTGATGATTTCTGGTTAAGTTATCCATGTTCCAATTCCTCCCTACCTCTCCCCTCTCCCTCCTCAGTAAGAATCAATCAGAACTAACACTAAACGAGTCCTCTTCCAAAATCAAGTTTATTCATGTTTCATTTCCAGGAGGATGATTGGGAAAACTGGGAATAACTGAATGCTACAACCAAGATTAGTATATTGTGTACAGTGAATTATACTATCATAACCATAGTATAGCAACATGAATACGGTTTGTGGGTACGTTGTGAGGATGTAGTGGTGTTCTTAATGTCCATTTATATAAAAGATCAATTTATGAGTTATCATAGATGTTTGTCGTGGTAACAGAAGTCAGTGTATTGTGTTGTGTTAAACTGCGTAACTTGATCAAGTATAGAATGTTTAGTCTGATTATGGAATAGGTAATGTTGCCCATATCTAGATCAGTTATTTTACAAATTAGCGATACACTGTACTTTTTGTGAAAAAAGTCAATATTCAATGTGATGTCTTCAAGTCTCTGTGATCAGAGAGAAATTATGGTGAAATGACTATCTTTCTGCTTTGATTAAGTTTTTTAAGTTTTTTAAGCTTTGCTTAGCCATTCCGAGGTCAAGTAAAAGTATGGGCCGAGTAAGATTTGCAGTGCATTTTGGGACTGTTTTAGGAGAAGGAATGTCCCCTTAAACAGTCCTACAATGCACTGCAATGCCAACTTGACCCACTCTTTTCCGTAACCTCAGAACGGCTTATTAGTTATGGACTCGTGTCAAACATACAATCGCAACATCTAACTCTTATCTCCTGGAAGTCATAAAACTTTTCTGAGTTCGATAAACAGAATGCATTTGTTTTGATACAAGTAACACCCATGTAAGGCATGATGAACAACAGATGTTTGTACCCAAGCTAGACCACAATGCAAATTTCTATGGGTTCCCCTTGTTTGATTTTCTATTACTATTTATTGCCTGTAATTGACATAGACGTCAGCACAGGTAGTACCGCTATTGTCACTCTCGGAGGCGCCCTTCAGATCCTCGCCAAACCACACTCTAAACGTCTGGCCCGCTGTAACAGCGAGTGGAGGATTCATCTCGGGCAAGATGAGCTCTGGATCAGATGCACTCACTCCTGGAAGACTATATTTGTAATAAGTGGCGTGCAAAATGCTCTGGGGTGGGCTTAGGACTTGATTGACGGTGTTGGTGATGATTGTATCTAAACGTGTTCCCCCTGTTCCCCAGTTGTTTCCAGCGCCGTACGCTGCAACTCTACCCGACAGATAGACGAGCTTGAAAGCCTTGATTTCACCAGTTTTTGGCACGTTAAAGGTGCCATACTGATTTCCCTTGGCAGAAAAGCACACTTGATTGGTATTGACTTTTTCCCACTCTGTGCGGAATTTCAAGGAAAAATTAATGAGCTTAAGTAACAATTTACAACAATTTAAAAAAGATTTTGAAAGAGCAAAACAACAACAACGACAAAAACAAGAACAAAACAAAAAAGATTACATATGTTGAATGTATTATAAACAAAAAATCGAACAATCTCGTACAATTCGGAATTCATAGATACTCGTGATGTTTTGAAAGTTCTCAAATTGAACTCGCCTTTACTCGTACCTATAAATTCCGAATTGTTTTCAAGATCTTGCGATTTCCTATACAAATGCTAAAGTCTTTGGCTATCATCAATATCGGAGCTTACCACAATTCTTGCCATTGAACCCAGCTGGACATTGGCAGGTGTAGGCACCTGTTTCATAATCGTGTTGGCAAGTTCCTCCGTTGACACACGGCGCATGTTCGCATTGACTCTGGGGAAAAAAACACCATTACTTTTCTCGATTGCGTGCATACAGATATTTCGAAAAGGGTTGTCGAAGCCAAAAGCGATAAGCGAAAGGACATTCCAGGGCCGAAAGGAATCGTGGGCATACAGCTAACACGAATATCGAGGCCGGCTTCGTGAACTACGAACAACACTTGATATTTTAACACCAAACTCCGTGTTATTGACAATAATAGTAATTAGAAACACCAAGTCAGCAAGCTATTCTTGGATCTTGGAATGTCCTAGAGTTATTTTAGAATAGGCAGCGTAATACATAGTCTAGTAGTAGACAAATTTATTGTTTCCTTTTGTGATACTTTAATACCCCATTCACACCAAGGCTTAAACATGTTTAAAAGTGGTTTAACTAAACAGGTTTGAAAAACTATCTACGAACACTGCACAATATTTGGTAAAATAATGCATGTAAACTATCCTTTGTCTTGCTTTGATAATATTTTACAAAGTTTCATTATATTGTAGGTTTCTAGTTTCTCAATTTTTTTCCTAATGAAAACACAGTTTAACTAAACACGTTTAGGTGCGAATGGGTTATAAGACTGTACAACTTGGTTTAACGGGCCAAATAAAATAACTCTGGAGTGATTTATATTTGGTCCATGAAACGAAGCTGTACGAATTGGTGATTTTAAAACAGTCTTAAAGTATAACGAAATAAAACAATGGAATTTGGGTTTATGACTGTGTATACGTTAACTATTCATAGTTCTGACTCCCCTTAGTTGCTGTGGCAATCTCCCACAAGCTCAACATAAATTAGCTAGAATCTCTTAGAATTTAAAACTATGTTTGCGGAAAATAAACCATGAATTCCTTCAATTGTTTCATGTCCTGAGAAAATGAAAAAAGATAATACTTTTTCAAGTGAATACTACTAGTTGTTTGTGGCACAAAAGTTTAATGCCTGCACTGGGGAAACAGCTGCAATGGTGATTGGTTTGCTATTGTATGAGTCGGTGAGTTCTCAAGTGAATTATTTCCTGCACTGGAGAAGGAAAATCGCTATTTCGTATCGCTCATTACGCCGGCCCCTTCAACCCTTTTAATTTAAACTATCTGTACACACGTATTTCAAAAAACCTCGTTCGGAGATCTGAGACTAAACCAAATTTTTGTGCTTTTATGAGTTTTCTGGCTAAAATACGAAAAATCCCCTAGTAATTTTCCCCTTGTTAAGCCCCTATTGGTAAATATTCAAGTTTTTCTCCGGTTTTCCTCCCTCCGTATTAAGCAATCGGCATCATGGGTTGAATCAAATAGTTCACTGACCAATTTCTTTCCACCATGACTAAATAACTGTAATATATATATAGTTATTCTCGTCAAGAACATGGACCTTAGTGTTGAGACTGATTCAACTAAAATGTTTTCAGTTACAGTGCGGATGAAGGTGTTTGTTTAGACCCAAACGTCTGTTTAAAAATCGTAAATTGTAAAGTCAGAGACAACTAAATCATGATAAACAATGCCGTCCGTTTTTGACGAAGCCATTTCCTCGTCTGAGACCTATCGCCAACTGCTTGCCTTTAACGATGACAACGTTCTTTAAATTTAGTTGATACCTCACCTCGATTCGATAATGATTATACTCCTCATTGTCCTGAAAGTTCATAGCTGTCGAGCTGTACTTATCGGTCGAGAGCAGCTCGCATTGGAACAGACCCTGTATCTCCCTGACCGCAAGATTAAACGACCAACATTTTCTGTTTTCGATGCAATTCCAGCTACAAGAGCTGGGGTGGCGGACGTGAGTAACGGCTGTTGGGGACACGGACAATCGCTTACCCTTCTGGAGAACAAAGATAGCGGAATTCAAGAAATCATACCGCTTCAATACTCTGTCCTTCGTTATCTCGAAACAAGTCGTTTTCAAGACGATAAATGCAACCGAAACAACGAGGACGGTGAAAAGAGACATTTTGAGAATTTTTCTGATCCGACTCCCTTGACTTTAATAATTGATGTCGCTTTTTGGCGTTCGTATATATTTATTTTAATCATTAGTGACCATATTGTATTTTTGCGGGCTAACAAACGAAGTAAAACAAAACTGAGAAATCAATCGAAATAGCCACCAGTGAGTCTACTATACTAGCTAGTACTATTGATTTTTTAAAATATGCTTTAGTTGTTCGCCTAAAACACCTGCCCGTTGTCCTCACTAACTTAAAAAAACTCGGAAATAGATTTTTGCAAAGGGAGAAGTAACTCAGTTGAAGAAAACCCCATACAGGAAAGAACCAAAAAATATCTTAAAAATTATAAGAAGATGGTGATACCAAATTGATTAAGTGTATGCTCATGTATATTAATATCTCGACTCAGGGTATTGATAGAAAGGTAAGCCCCGTTTACACTGGCGATTTTTGCTGCGATTTTTGTGGCAATTTTCGGAAATATGAAATCTTTTGTCTCATCCTTCAAAAGAGACATTCGTCTATGGAAAATCTTGGTATCCTGAAAAAAAAATTTACCAGTAGATTCTTCACCATTATTCATTATATGAACAAAATCGCAAAAAAATCGCAGCAAAAATCGCAAAAAAAAATCGCTAGTGTAAACGGGGCTGTAGAAGGCCAAAGGCTCGCGCACCTATACCCATCTATATATCTAGTGAACCATTAGCCTTCAAACGTCAACCATTTTGCCCCATAACCAAATTAAAATAAATACGATAACCAATGTTATTAGAACGAAAACCACCATTTTTTTATTTACGGAGATGTAACATTACATTGTTTGCAGATACTATATAATCTTTCTCTTATACCATGTCTAAGTCATGGAGGTTTTTATTTAGCATTCATGATTGTGGTTCTTCTATGTAACCTTACGGTCTTTTCACGCTCGAGCCATCGATTTGGACCTGATAAGTTGGCTTAGCTCTTCCTTCTGAGCAGTCCTTCCCTCCGCTCTGGCTGTCACACCGATGTGGATACCCCAGCCATCTTTCAGAGCGTTCTGGGACGACTCGATAGATCCCTCACACCAACCTCGGTACGGATGAAAAGCTTCGCCTACGACGAAGATGTTCTCTCCTGGGAATGGTCGCTTGGCCCAGTTACTGATGTCCACCATGGAATAAGGGGTACCGGGCTTTTGGAAATGCCTGCAGAGATGTTCAACATGACGATGTTACTCCAAGAAAGGTTAAAATAATGTGGACTAGGACAACGTTCGACCTGCAGCTTTTTGGCTTTGCATTCTGAAGATGAATGATTGTCAGTCATGATCTTCAGAGTGAAGAGAAACGTAAGCAGCATTTGTTTCCAGAACTACATGATTTTAAAGCGTTTTTTGATTCTCGGATTCAAACTTTGCTTCAAAGACAAATACTGCGCGTGAGCACACAACACATGCGAGTAGAGTTTCCTTGCCAGGTCTCTCTCTTCATTTGAGGGATTTTCTCTTGATTTTCCGGTTGTCCTTGCTTACACACTAAGTCCAATTCGATCTGTAAATTAGCCGTACCTGACTTATGTCAGCCCAGAGGTTGTTCAAGGATTTGATCTGTTGAGTTAGTCGTGCCCTGACTTAGATCAGCCTATGGCTTGTTTCAGGGTTCGATCTGTGAGTTAGTCGTGCCCTGACCTAGATCAACCCAGAGGTTGTTTCAGAGTTGGATAAAGTTTGGCGTTAATTACAAATGTTTCTTCGATGTCTGGTCAGGGCTACGTACTCACCTTCAGTGAGTTATAATAATTAGCGCCGATGCGTGCGACCCCAGTCATGCAAGTTCATTCTGTCAGTATTATAGACTATCTAACGGCTAAGTTACAAGAAAACTTTCCAGTAAACTCTTACCAAGCGGAATCCCAGTATTGGTATGCAGTCTCCAAGGGTGTAGGAATTTTCGTTCCGTACTTCTTTTCCAGTGCTCTGTGAACTTCAGCGTTGAGGAAGTTCTTCTTCAAGTTAGCGATGTCCGCCCATCTTCGGCTGCAAGCTCCGTCTGAGTACATGGTGTGCAAGACTCCTTCGCCATTTGTACCCTTGCCTCTGAGATAGATAAACGATTTGTCAAAGTGAAAAATAGCCAAATACTTATGTGGGAAAGTTAGTTAAGAATGTCTAAATCCGTTTTTCTCCGCCATTCTTAAATTTTACCATCGAAGATATATTATTTTGCGCATCTTGAGACACTTCTTGAGGAGAAAGAGGGCTGCGATGTCGATCGATCCGAGCCTTCCTAGATCCGCGCGCAACTCTATTTAGTCATGTTCTAAGGTACTTTACCCATGAAAAAGATTAGTTACCTGTGCGCCATGCTTATTCCAAGGCAGTTACTGTAAGAAATGAACTTCTGTCCAGGTAAGACAGGCGATCCTGCAACTCTGATCTTTTCCCACCAGGCGTTGGAATACACAGCCGCACCTTTGAATGCGGGTATAGGCTGGATGGAATCAAACTGGGGGGTGTCTTGGATTCTCTTGGCTGTTGATCCATTGATTGCTCTAAATTGTACCGGTGGTGTAGCCACAATAATCTTCCTGGAATTCACCCTTAATTTTGGTGTTATCAAGACAAAGTTGGCTCCATCTTTAAAAAGAGATCTTATTCCAGTACTGGTGAATATTTTCCCTCCCATCGCCTCGACTTTGTTTTTAAGGGTCGAAATAATCGTTGACATTCCTCCTGTCGGTCGTATGTATTTGTCGGATAGCTTCATCGACATCTCGGTGAATTCCATATACGATTTTGGAGCGATGAAATCAGTGTAGTCACCCTTATAGCCGTACAACTCCGAGAGGTATTCAGCTGCTTCTGGTATGAGGATGTTTGAGAAGTATGTATCAACGGTTGCGTAGCTGTCTACATTTGCAATGTGTTCTGGTTTGCAGGCATGACTTAGAAGTTGACTGCTGGTCATCCTGCCGAACAGAGGATGAGCGCGCAATGTTGGATAGGCCTGTTTTATGGCTTCATGATTGTTTGCCTTGACTCCTCGTGATTCAATCAAGCTTGGCTCCACGAAACTCCATTCTCTGTGGGTAATTCCGAGTTCTTTCAAGAGGTCACTATCAACAACAAAAAATTGACCTTAAAACCTTGACATTCAAATAGTGGAGAGTTTTCTCCAATTCACTTGTTTTCCTCCCTACGCAAAATTCATACCAATTCGATTATGGAAATGCCGAGGGTCACGGCTTTGTTAGCCACTCCACTGGCTATTAAGCGCCACTTTTTTTAAAACAAGGACGATTTATTAATTTTTTCAAGTTGCTTCTACTCAGAACTTAACCAATCAAAAGCAAGCAAAAACATATTTTGGAGTCGCGACGATCGCACATCCATGTCA
The DNA here is from genome assembly GCF_029948245.1 of Actinia tenebrosa. Classification (NCBI taxonomy): domain Eukaryota; kingdom Metazoa; phylum Cnidaria; class Anthozoa; order Actiniaria; family Actiniidae; genus Actinia; species Actinia tenebrosa. The sequence goes on from NW_028292578.1 coordinate 16,168,234, forward strand.
TTATTTCGTCATCATCATTACACCTGAAAACGTTAGAATTGGGATTCTTTTGTCACCTGGAACCCAGCTAAATATGACGCTAAATATATAAGCCATTCCGAGGTCGAGGGAAAACTGGGCCGAGTGGGCATCGCATAGCATTGTGGGACTGATTTATACAAGATGGCGTCTATTTTGTCCCCTAAAACAGTCCCAAAATGCACTTGAATGCCAACTGGGCCCAGTTTTTTTCCAACCTCGATCGAAATGGCTAATATACAATGTGCGCATTTTGGTATAAAGACTAAGTAGGGTTAAAGTTAATAGTTAATAAATATAATTCGATTCGAACATAGTTACATCATAATGAAGTGTAGTTTGTCAATCCTCCAAGCTCCAAGTCCTGAAATGGAAAAACATAAGACATAACTGACTTCCGTACGATATGGATTAAAAGTTATTAGAAATGGTAGAATTGATATTCCTGCTATTCTCGACTTTCACATCCCCATAATGCCTTCCGTTTTTTGGGGGTAGCCAATCAAAAAACTGTCCCAAATTGAAAGTTTTAATTGAATTTATACTATACCTGCTCTTATCTGTACAATACTGATTATCAGTTTATTCCAAGTTATTTTTGCGTGTACAGATCATGAAGAGTTTTGGTCTTACAGAAAATGTATTGACTTACGAAAAAATGTTTAAAATTTACCTCAAACGTCTTCAAGCTTCTATCTTTTTCTGTTTTTTACTTCATCATTTTATCTTTGGATACCAAACAAATTATTTTCAACATTGTCTGATCAGCCTTCAGCAAAATAAGTGGGTTTTTACCTCTGGTTACCCCCTAAAGATGAGATGTGGGGATGTGAAAGTCGAGAATTAGGCCCGGGGGGGTACTCCCCTATATTTGCTATACGGGTATGTGCCGCCCTATAGGGTATGGTTTTTCGGCTTTTGGGTTTAGGGTAGGGTATCATTTTTTGACATTTTGTCTGGGATAGGGTATCATTTTTGTCTGGAATAGGGTTAACGATTTGGTCATTTTTGTCTGGCGAATAGGCTACGCTTTCTGCCGGCACAAAAACAATAAAAACGTTTGTAAATATTGATTGCAATCTATTGAAAAACCGTCTTTTCCGTCTTAGAGTCTGGGATAGAGTGTACAATTCTAAGTTTCAGTCTGGGGTAGGGTATGTAAAATCAAAGTTTTAGGTCTGGGATAGGATCATGGTTTTGAGGTCCTGGCAGCACATCCCTACCCAAGTTGGGGTGGTAGTATACTCCCCCCCACGGGCAAGTATACCACACTTATACCATGTTATATTATACACCTGGACTGCAAGTATACCACACTAATACTATGTCATATCATGCAACTGGACTGCAAGTATACCACACTTATACCATGTCATATTATACACCTGGACTGCAAGTATACCACACTAATACCATGTCATATTATACACCTGGACTACAAGTATACCACACTAATACCATGTCATATCATGCACCTGGACTGCAAGTATACCACACTAATACCATGTCATATCATAAACCTGGACTGTAAGTATACCACACTAATACCATGTCATATTATACACCTGGACTACAAGTATACCACTCTAATACTATGTCATATAATACACCTAGACTGCAAGTATGCGACACTAATAACATGTCATATCATACACCTGGACTGTAAGTATACTACACTAATACTATGTCATATCATACACCTGGACTGCAAGTATACTACACTAAAACCATGTCATATCATACACCTAGACTGCAAGTATGCCACACTAATACCATGTTATATCATACACCTGGACTGCAAGTATACTTCACTAATACTATGTCATATTATACACCTGGACTGCAAGTATACCACACTAATACCATGTCATATTATACACCTGGACTACAAGTATACCACACTAATACCATGTCATATCATGCACCTGGACTGCAAGTATACCACACTAATACCATGTCATATCATAAACCTGGACTGCAAGTATACCACATTAATACCATGTCATATTATACACCTGGACTACAAGTATACCACCCTAATACTATGTCATATAATACACCTAGACTGCAAGTATGCGACACTAATAACATGTCATATTATACACCTGGACTGCAAGTATACCACACTAATACCATGTCATATTATACACCTGGACTGCAAGTATACCACACTAATACCATGTCATATCATACACCTGGACTGCAAGTATACCACACTAATACCATGTCATATCATACACCTGGACTACAAGTATACCTCACTAATACCATGTTATATTATACACCTGGACTGCAAGTATACCACACTAATATCATGTTATATCACACACCTGGACTGCAAGTATACCACACTAATACCATGTCATATCATACACCTGGACTACAAGTATACCACACTAATACCATGTTATATCATACACCTGGACTGAAAGTATACTACACTAATACTATGTCATATCATACACCTGGACTGCAAGTATACTACACTAATACCATGTCATATCATACACCTGGACTACAAGTATACCACACTAATACCATGTCATATCATACACCTGGACTGCAAGTATACCACACTAATACCATGTCATATTATACACCTGGACTACAAGTATACCTAACTAATACCATGTCATATCATGCAACTGGACTACAAGTATACCACACTAATACCATGTCATATTATACACCTGGACTGCAAGTATACCACACTAATAACATGTCTAATTATACACCTGGACTACAAGTATACCACACTAATACCATGTCATATCATGCACCTGGACTGCAAGTATACCACACTAATACCATGTCATATCATGCACCTGGACTACAAGTATACCGCACTAATACCATGTCATATCATGCACCTGGACTGCAAGTATACCACACTAATACCATGTCATATCATACACCTGGACTGCAAGTATACCACACTTATACCATGTCATATCATACACCTGGACTACAAGTATATTACACTAATACCATGTCATATCATACACCTGGACTGGAAGTATACCACACTAATAACATGTCTAATTATACACCTGGACTGCAAGTATACCACACTAATACCATGTCATATCATGCACCTGGACTGCAAGTATACCACACTAATACCATGTCATATCATGCACCTGGACTACAAGTATACCGCACTAATACCATGTCATATTATACACCTGGACTACAAGTATACCACTCTAGTACTATGTCATATAATACACCTAGACTGAAAGTATACGACACTAATACCATGTCATATTATACAACTGGACTGCAAGTATACCACACTAATACCATGTCATATCATACACCTGGACTGCAAGTATACCACACTAATACCATGTCATATCATACACCTGGACTGCAAGTATACCACACTTATACCATGTCATATCATACACCTGGACTGTAAGTATACTACACTAATACCATGTCATATTATACAACTGGACTGCAAGTATACCACACTAATAACATGTCATATCATGCACCTGGACTGCAAGTATACCACACTAATACCATGTCATATCATACACCTGGACTGCAAGTATATCACACTTATACCATGTCATATCATACACCTGGACTGTAAGTATACTACACTAATACCATGTCATATTATACACCTGGACTACAAGTATACCTAACTAATACCATGTCATATCATGCAACTGGACTACAAGTATACCACACTAATACCATGTCATGTTATACACCTGGACTGGAAGTATACCACACTAATAACATGTCTAATTATACACCTGGACTACAAGTATACCACACTAATACCATGTCATATCATGCACCTGGACTACAAGTATACCGCACTAATACCATGTCATATTATACACCTGGACTACAAGTATACCACTCTAGTACTATGTGTGACAGAGTCAAAAGACACTATTTTGGACAGTAATTATTTAGTCATAAATCTATATTTTTAATTAGGAATGCCTCGTGTACACATAGGAATGTAATTCTTTAGTTAACTGTTTGCGTGGAAAATGCGTAAGCAAGAAATAATTTCCGTACGTAATTACATTACAGTGAGTCATGCCTAGGTTTGGCGCTTGCTTACGTAAGTTCGTGTTTGGGACATCCTGTTTGCGCCTAGGGCGTGCAACATTGCGTAGGATGTGTAAGGTCTTAAGAATGCAGGTTTTTCCATAAAAATAGGCCCAAACTAAGCTTAAATCAGTGTAGTAAAAGTTCTTGAAGACGTTGCACATATCAAGACAAGGAATTCTCTACGATGTAAAGGTATGAATCTTTGAAGCCTTTTACACTTATACCTAGGATAGATTTAGGACAAATCTATGTTAATATCGTTAACTAGTCGTTATATTTTATAGCTTAGATTTTCTACATATTTGTTAAGCATTCGTTTCATGTTGTAGTAATTCTAGTCGCATTAGCGCGTAATTTAGTACAAAGTTATTCACGCAGTAGTAATTTAGTAATCACGCTGAGTGTATCTTGTCTTTTAAACTCTTTAAAACGTTTACTATAGGATCGCTACCGCCTTACTCGCTTGTTTAACCTTTTTACTACGATAAATAGCCTTAACTGCGGGATAAAAGACCTTTTCTTTCCAACCTTTAATTTGTTCGCTACTTAAACTCTACACTCAAGGTCATTGTCGCGACCGCGTGTTCAGTAAACCGTGTAATTCTTAGTTGGTCATAAACAAAGGTTAAAATACTTACTTAAAGCCATAGTTAACCTCTAGTCAATTTTTCCTATTGCTTTTTCCATTGGTTTAGTTCATTTTAAACGGTTTACCGACTTGTACATTAAACTTTGCAACCTAGTAATTTTCACTCGCGTATTGTAAACACTGGTAATCAGTATGCAATATTCAAATTACCTGTGACGTAATTTACGTATTTCCGTTTCTATTTATATCTAGCAAAACTGTATTTTATTCATAACTTTTTAGCTATTTAGATAAGCTACAAATTTATTTTATCTCATTGTAAATATTTTTCTTGTTTTCATTAGAGATATCCTGTAATCTCGTTCCCGTTTTTTTTCATGTATTGTAAAGTTGTGTGAATTCTTCAATGAATTCTTTTGTCAAAACCACTTGCAATCTGATTCATAGCTGAGCGCCTTGCCGCCGGTTACATATGTCATATAATACACCTAGACTGAAAGTATACGACACTAATACCATGTCATATTATACAACTGGACTGCAAGTATACCACACTAATACCATGTCATATCATGCACCTGGACTGCAAGTATACCACACTAATACCATGTCATATCATACACCTGGACTGCAAGTATACCACACTTATACCATGTCATATCATACACCTGGACTGTAAGTATACTACACTAATACCATGTCATATTATACACCTGGACTGCAAGTATACCACACTAATAACATGTCATATCATGCACCTGGACTGCAAGTATACCACACTAATACCATGTCATATCATACACCTGGACTGCAAGTATACCACACTTATACCATGTCATATCATACACCTGGACTGTAAGTATACTACACTAATGCTATGTCATATCATACACCTGGACTGCAAGTATACTACACTAATACCATGTCATATCATACACCTAAACTATAAGTATACCACACTAATACCATGTCATATCATACAACTGGACAGCAAGTATACGACACTAATTCCATGTTATATTATACACCTGGACTGCAAGTATAACACACTAATACCATGTCATATCATGCACCTGGACTGCAAGTATACCACACTAATACCATGTCATATCATACACCTGGACTGCAAGTATACCACACTAATACCATGTCATATCATACACCTGGACTGTAAGTATACTACACTAATACTATATTATGTCATACACCTGGACTGCAAGTACACCCGGGGGGGGGGGGGGGGGTACTCCCCTATATTTGCTATAGGGATACGTTCCGCTCTATAGAGTATGGTTTTTCGGCTTTTGGGTCTGGGGTAGGGTATCATTTTTTGACATTTTGTCTGGGATAGGGTATCATTTTAGTCTGGGATAGAGTTAACGATTTGGTCATTTTTGTCTTGTGAATAGGCTACGCTTTCTGCCTGCACAAAAACAATAAAAACGTTTGTAAATATTGATTGCAATCTATTGAAAAACCGTCTTTTCCGTCTTATGGTCTGGGATAGGGTGTACAATTCTTAGTTTCAGTCTGGGGTAGGGTATGTAAAATCAAAGTTTTAGGTCTGGGATAGGGTCATGGTTTTGAGGTCCTGGCGGCACACCCCTACCCAAGTTGGGGTGGTAGTACCCCCCCGGGGAATTAGGGTTCTTTATCAGTTTCCATTCTTCTAGCACACGCCCCACTTATCTAGAGCACTATCTTCTCTAAACGCTTACAAAACTCTATACTTTACCAATATCCACTTTTGGAGCCTGTTTAAAGTGATAGTCACGAATCCTTCCTCCAAGGTTTGGGTCTTTCTCGAAGATACAAACTTTACTCTCTTTTTTGGTCTTCAACAACATATAGGCCATGTAGAGACCTGATATTCCACCACCGACTATGCCCACTTCACAGTCTAGAACACCTAGAAAACAAAGGAGGAACGGTGTGTGAGTTGCGCTGCTTGGATAAATAAAGAACATTAATGTAGACAGCAGCAGTAAGGGGGACTCGCGATCGATGCCGTATATTTGCGGGTTTAACCCGCGGAATTAAGCACGCGGGTACAGCAGATTTACGGGATTTCCCGCGCGACAAGTCCCTTACTGCTGCTGTGTTGGGTACCGCAAACGGAGGTTAAAATATCCTTTAGAAGAGTGTATGGATTGTCAGTGCCTCGACAACCATGTTTCGACTATCTTTTTTTGCGTGTTCCAAAAGATGCGTATGCGTGTCCCCAAAAGATGTGTATGCGTGTCCCAAAAGATGTGCATGCGTGTCCCAAAAGACGTAGAATGTTAAGTATAAGGTTGTTAAATTGTTAAAGATATATGCATGAGTCATTTAAAAGATGTCTTAGAATGTTGAGTGTATGGTTGTTAAATTGTCCGCGATAAATACAAGAAAAGGCTTAGTTAGAAGGGAGGTGAATCGCCTCCCCTCTTATTCACAGCCTTAGAAGAGTGTATGGATTGTCAGTGCCTTTTTCTGTGTCCCAAAAGAGTGTATGCGTGTTCCCAAAAGATGGGAGAGGAACGATCCGTTCCCCTATCGACGCCGTGGTAGTTGTGCCAAAGTCGCTACGTAGCCCGGTAGGCGAATTCCTCGTATTGTCTTTTGCGCTCGGTAGAGACCTTCCAAGATTTCCAAAAGTATTTGTATTGTCCGCTGTTTTCCCAGCATGTATGCAGCTATACCCGTAGCTATGTACAAATACATGCTATATCTGTGGACAAACAGGTATCTACCATATGGATCCATAGTGTTTGTCCATGGAATACCCTATGGATCCATAGGTGTCTAGACACAAAAAACATGTGGTTGTAGATATATATGGCCACACCCAGGATACTATCCGAAGAGGAGATCGCAGACCTTTTGGAAGACCGAAAGAATGGTATGGGGCTGCAGAAGGTAGCTAGGAAATACGGTATAGGAATACCCAAAATACGCAGGATAGAAAAAGAAAATGGCGTAGAGGTTGCAATACCCGAAAAGCCACCAACCACGGATCTGCAGAAGCATTTCCTGGAAGTGCAGGATTCTTTTGCTATTGTCCTCGACAACCTACGGAAAACGAAAGAAGAATTGCTGCTGCGCATAGGCGATCTGGAGAAACAGCTGCCAACCAGCGATTTGGAAAGCCTATCCGGCGAGGCAGAGGATTTGTCCGAAGAAGTAGAGGAGATATCCACGAAAATAGACTGGCAAATAGCTGGGAATGTGCTATTCGCCGTCTTGGGTATTGGAGCGCTTGTCTGGGCCGCCAGACAAGAACCCAAAGTTGTATACAAATATATTCCAGAGCCACCAAAAAAACCAAGCTCTCGAATTCCGGAGATGGAGTAGCCGAAAGATGTCCCAAAAGATGTAGATCCATATTTCTAGGGATGTCGATCCATATTTCTAGGGATGTCGATCCATATTCCAAAAGATGTAGATCCATATTTCTAGGGATGTCGATCCATATTCCAAAAGATGTCGATCCATATTTCTAGGGATGTCGATAGATGTCTTGGTTTGTGCAAAGAGTTCGAAAATACGACTTTATTTTTCTTGTTGTTTGTTAGGGATTAACAATAACAAAACAACAAGAATAATAGAGACCCCTTCCAAAGGAGGTTGCAGGATAGGAACCCCTTTCGAAAGAAGAGCGGCTTGGCTGTGCTAAAGGGGGCCCTAAAACAGGGCGCCCCTGCTAACGCACAGCCGCATGCCGTGTTTATATCCGAACCCGGGATTTAGTTCTAAGCTACCAAAGGATGCTATTAAGGCGCATGTTCGCGATAAATACAAGGTAAAGCTTAGCGAACTTAAGGTAGAGGTGAATCGCCTCCCCTCTTAATTCACAGCCTAATTCCCTGTACGTAACCGAACGACTTCATGCGATATCCCCCGTAGAATGTTAACAGCGCGCTCTTGACGATGGCCGGTTGGGCAAAAGAAAGCGTTAAGGACTTTATGCGATATCCGCTGTAGAGTCGTTTAAAAGACACCTCAGAATGTTAAGTATGAGGTTGTTAAATTGTTAAGGATGTCTGCATGTGCTGTTTAAAAGACACTTCAGAATGTTGAGTGTATGGTTGTCAAATTGTTAAAGATATATGTGCATGTGCTGTTTAAAAGACACCTAAGAACGTTAAGTATAAGGTCGTTAAATTGTTAAAGATATCCGCTGCATGTGCTGTTTAAAAGATGTCTTAGAATGTTAAGCGTATGGTTGTTAAATTGTTAAAGATATCTTATATGAGTCGTTTAAAAGACACCTAAGAATGTTAAAGATAAGGTTATCATATTGTTAAGTATGTCTGCATGTGCTGTTTAAAAGATGTCTTAGAATGTTAAAGATAAGGTTATCATATTGTTAAGGACTATTATTTCTTTTCTTAAAAAAAAAGAAATATCCTTATTCTTGGGTATATTTTCTTTAAAAAAAAGAAATAATAGTCCTTAACAATATGATAACCTTATACTCAACATTCTGAAGTGCTGTTTAAAAGACACACGCAGTATGTCCTTAACAATTTAACAACCATACACTCAACATTCTAAGACATCTTTTAAATGACTCATGCATATATCTTTAACAATTTAACAACCTTATACTTAACATTCTACGTCTTTTGGGACACGCATGCACATCTTTTGGGACACGCATACACATCTTTTGGGGACACGCATACGCATCTTTTGGAACACGCAAAAAAAGGTAGTCGAAACATGGTTGTCGAGGCACTGACAATCCATACACTCTTCTAAAGGATATTTTAACCTCCGTTTGCGGTACCCAACACAGCAGCAGTAAGGGACTTGTCGCGCGGGAAATCCCGTAAATCTGCTGTACCCGCGTGCTTAATTCCGCGGGTTAAACCCGCAAATATACGGCATCGATCGCGAGTCCCCCTTACTGTTGCTTAGACAATAAAATCGCTCAGCTTGTCGCGCAACATCGTTAAGCCTAAAGCTTGTCTTTTTTACAAAGAGTAGAGGGGTTATCTAATTGATTTGTCAAAAAAAAAAAATTATTGTGCGCGGAGTGATAATACATTACAATGTTGTGCGATCAATTGCATTGCATTAAGAAATGTTCATTGCAGGTTTATGTAGAGATGACAGAGTCATATAAGTAAGGGTGGACGCGCGGCTTTAGCACAAATCATTCGAAACTGATGAAAACTGCATATCGTCGGTTGTTGGTGCGTGGTTAGGGATGGGCTTTGCTCTATAAAAACGGCCTCTTTACCTATAGGACACGTGACATTCCCTGGCCAATCACACATCCCTGTTTTAGCGTTAAACAGAAGACCCCCTGGACAAAGCTTGTAGTCGGCGTGATAGTTGTGACAATGGATGAAGCCTTTGCAACCATCGTACGGATCAGCATAAACACCATCATTTTTGAAGTTACAAAACGTGTCCCTGTAGTCTTTAAAAAAGGAAAGGATTTTCAATACGAATTAGAATTGTTAAAGTATGTTAATGTTTATTTGGCTCTTCCTTTGGTCGCCGCCTATGCGAGAAACAGTTTTATTATCAATAGTTAGGATCGTCATTTTTCGAACTGGCTTTCTCAAATCTCAAGTTTTTCTCGCCTGCACGGAAGCTTGACGAAGATTACCCGACTGCGTTCGGAATACGAATTGAGTTCACGAAGTCCCGAACACATCATTTGATATTTAATGATATTATGCTATCATATTATGCTATCATTTCCAGTTAATATTGAACAGAGCAATAAAACCGTACAATCCGATTTAGATCTTTCCATGTTCTGTCTTCTTATGAGCACTAGCTTAATGAAGAAAAGTTACCTACCTCCGTCGTTGGATGCTCCTGAAGGGAAAATAAAGAATCGTAAATAAAATTAGCCACTTTAGATAATGTATGAGATGCAATGGGTAGTCGAGATAATATTATCGGAGTTTTGGGGGTGTGCGCTTGATTAATGCGCTGCATTCATAACTATGGCCTTTGGTTTAGGCCCGTTATGATGTAAGATTTATTTTCTGTGCTTCGCGGGTTTTCTCTCTGCGGCCTCTGTTTCTCCCCTGTGGAAAGACCCGCAGTAGTTGGATTATATACTACACTATATTATACAACACTATGGGCTTTGTTTTGGACCCGTTATGATACGAGATTTCTTTTCTCTTGTGCTTCGTGGGGTTTTTCTGCGGTCTCTGGTTTTTCTCCTTGTGGCACTAAGACCCGCGATAGATGGCATAAACAAAACAGTTATATCTCGGTGTCCGCTCTGCAATTATGACCATATATCATGGCAGTAATAAAAATCAGAAATGAACGATCGAGCAAAGAAAAATGTGCAATGGAGGAAGAAAAATACAAAGCTGGCCAGGTATAAGCCGAGTTTAAGCGGGTATGACAAGAGAACACGTACTAATGCGTACAACTAGTCTAAAGGAAAAGGCATTACTACAGTTTCTAGTCGGCCGTACTGACTTACCAATGACACAAAACAAGAAGCAAAACCAAAGAAAGAAAGCTAGCTTCATCATGGAAGTCTCTCTGTATGGAGAAAAGGATGAACAATGGACTGAACCAGCCAGTGTTTGCGCAGTCTTTTCGAAAGACGTCAAATTTTATGACCACAATCCAGCTCTTGTCAGTATTGAGAATGCCGCGTTGTATTCCCTTGTTTGATCAGCCTCCAAGAGCATGCATCACGTGCACCCCACGTTCTTTTTACTATTCAGGATTCACACACATTGGCTCTTATATCCGCCAGTCTTAGCTCAGAAGGCTAAAAGTTTTTACGCTAATATTGGGACCTTTCATTTCTTTCTTAAAAAATTCGACCAGAATCAACTACCCTCCCACCCGGTCCTATCATATACGTATTCCACTTGCATTACTTTCGTATTCCGTTAGGATAAACAAAGTACATTACGCCAGTACATTCAACACTAGTTAAACTAACATTTATCGTTTGTATTTTGGTGTCAGAATGGTTTGTCTCTTCCCTCGGCCATCTGGGATGTTCTATTTGCTTTATTTCAAGGTTTTTAACTCTGTTTACTCGGCTGCAGTTCTTTTTGTGGATTTCTTGTTTGTTTAGTTATAAGTGCCGAGTCCAGCTGTGTCTGCCCTCAATATCACTTGTATTCAAAGTTATGCTGACATTCACGTTTCCCCCTCAAGACTTGGGATAACGGTGTTGGGGCAGAAATCTTCAGCGTAGCCGTAAATACTTCGCGCTGCCATACGAAGATTCACACTCGATGTCTGGAAGTATGGTCTCCGGTTATTTTTCGACAAGTGATTTAGAACAAACCCAATGAGTCGCGTCGGCTCTGGGTTTGCAACTGAAAAAGGAATCCCAACTGAGCATGCGTGTTTAAGCTAGCTCTGGCCAGGTTTCTGACCAAGCAATCCCTGGGGTATTTCCCTTGGTGCATGTCAGGCTTTAGTGATTTTGCCGAGTGAAGCTAGTCTAATATCTCTGGGGGAGGGGCGGGGAGAGTGAGGGACTAAGGAAAATTACATTTCTACCCAAGAGAATATGAAGGAGAGGGATGTTCTTTCGATGTTCTATCCTATATGGATTTGAATGTACTACATGAAAAATAATTTTAAGTTTAATCCTGTAAATAACATTAACATTTTATATGATCAACACTTCCTTAGTTGGTTAGTTATTATTAGATCTTAAACATATCGTTTAACCATTCACGCCAGACTAATCATCAAATATTATCAAAGTAACTAGCTAATTTCGAAGCCTCTTTCGCCATCTCTTCTTCACTCCGACGTCCCTTTCTCGCGAATCCATTACTTCTTTTCTCCAATCCTGGCTTATCATGTTCAGCTAATGCTGTATAAACATCGTCATTATTTTCAAAATCTCCTTTCTTCCTGGGTAATATATGGACGTGAACGTGTTCAATAGTCTGCCCTGCATCGGGTCCATCTTGAATTGAGATCGTCAAAGAAGATGCATTGAATTCTTCTTGAATGACACTTGAAATTTTCTGCGTGCTGATGAACAAGTCTGACACTTCCTCTTCTGTTAAATCCGCAAATCGCTTTACAACTCTAAAGGGAGAAACTAAAACATGTCCTTGAAGCACTGGCTTGATATTAACAAAACCAAACGACAATTTAGAGCGAAAGAAGACCACAGAAGGAGAAAGAATAATGGACCCAAACTTGAAGGCTTTTCCGGCCGCCATCTTGAATCTCAACCCTCAAGTGGTTCTGGGTATTGAGAGGTTACTCAGATTCCCAAGATGGCGGACGAGAAAGAACAGAACAGCGACAAGAAAAACGAACCGATTAAAATACCTCGTGGAAGGCCTAAATCTGGACGAGTATGGAAGAGTGAAAAAAATAAGTAAGTAGCTATCTTCTGTATAAATATTTTTCATATCGTATTTTGTTATTTGGACTTTTTCTTTCGTTTAAAGTCTTATTTATTGCTACACGTGACAACTTAACAACTTACCAAGGAGCTACATAGTCTAACAGTAATAGACTTGTCTTGTTCCGTAATTATCTATATATCCGGAATTATTTCCAGATAGAATTGCAAAGTAAAAGCTTGAATATTTTTTTTACGTTGCTTGTGTTTAAACTTATATAATTTGTCAGGAAGTCTACCATAATCAAGGTTAAGCCACTACACTCCGACTGGAAGAAAAAGCAAAAAGATAAACTGGAGAAGAAGCTACTCAAGGCGTATGAGAGTGAGCTGAAAGATACGGCAACTAAACAAAAAGAGGTAGGAACGTTTTGCTACAAAACATTAAAGTATTATCACCTATCTACTACTGTGCCATTAACATATTATACCTACACCTATATGTAATGCATCAATCTTCTAGTCTCCCTTTTACTTCTATCTATCCCTCCCCTTTGCTCTCTCTCCATTCCATCTCCTTCTCCAATCTCTCACTTCTTTCTCTCCACTTTCCTTTCACTTTTCCTACTGTCCCTTTCCTCTATCACTTCCCTCTCTCAACTCCTGGATCCCTTGTCATCGAGATTTTTTTGTTTCCCATACAGCTAGCACTGACATTGAAATAGTAATAATATTAATACTTATATAACTTGCTTGCCACATTCTTCATACATTAGGAGAAAAGAAAGAGGCAAGAAGAGAACAAAAAGAGACGGGAAGAAAATGAAAGAAAATCTCAAATTGTTCAAGTTGTAAGTATCTACTGAGTTCTCTGGTTTTCCTCCCAAGTCATAAAAATCAGCATGTGAGTTGAATGTTGCATAATAAAATATCAAGAAAGAGCCTATTATGGGGAGTGATATTTATAACATGAAAAAAAGCTCAGAGTTGAAATACTTCCTACAACTACAGCTAGAAATGTCCATTTTTTGCTGTTGCAGGACCATGCAAAAGTGATCTCTTTATTTCTTTGAATGTTATACACTTTTCTTTTATATTTATAGATAAAAGACACTTCCAAGATAAAGAAGATGAAAAAAAAGCATCTAAGACAAATAGAGACAAGATAGTATATCGTATTTGCAAATACTATACTTCCCATACAGTATTCTTGTCCATGGCATTTTCCTGCTTGCATCATTACAGCCTCGTACTTCCATATTCAAGGGGTACACCACATACATTGATACAACAATAGCTGAGCAAGATTTGGATAATCAAGATTCAAGTCTGGATTGATTGGCTGTAGGTTGAATGCTCCAGGTTCGATTTCACTGTTGCTCAGGTTTAGCCTCAATTATAGCTAGAGTATTCATGTGTGCTTGTGTAGGTCTGGTATTTCAAAATGTGTTGTCAAAGTTGGTGCATTTTATAAGGGTCAATATTTAAGGAAGTGAGGCTAAACCAGAGTAAGTAATCAGTTGACTTGTCTCTCTTCATGAATGTATGGTTCAGTAGCTTTTATTCTATATTATATGTGTGTATGTTGTGGGGGTGGGGTTGGGGAATCTCCTTTTCCAGGAAGGGGAAGGGAAGGTATCGCACACTTGCAACAAGTTATTTAGGCTGAGAAAAACTCTTAATTTTATTTGTTTGTTAATGGCATCAAATTTATCACAGCCATTACAGATAAACAGTAGTAAATAGTTATGAAACTCCATTAAATTGATATGAATAAATACATCATAAAATATTGCTGATATATATTAAGTTAAATTCAAATTCATCACATCCATTACAGATTGACAGTAGTAAAAGTTATGAAACTCCATAAAATTGATGAAAAAATATACATCATAGAATATTGCTGATATCTATTAAATTAAAATTATTTAAAATACACTTAACTGTTAATTGGAATCCAAGAACCCATTGTTATATCACACAGTTAATACCAGTATGCTCACCATCCCTTGGTTATTGCTTCTTCTTTGTTAGAAAAGAGATAGATCTTTGCAATATGAAGTTAAAACAAAAGTGAGACTTTTGACCATTTGATGAAGTCCAACCAACAATCAGCCAATGATGTAAATGTTTTTTTTGGCATGTACTGTAAATTATTGAGTGAAAAATGTAAAGCAGCATAAAAGTTATTAATACAAGTCACACAAGTGGCTTTGCGAACATATTAACGTTCAACATCTTGATTTCATGATGGGTGCTCTACCAACTGAGCTACTGAGTTGACTATAGAGTACAAGGATTACCTCTGATGATGAACACTTGTTTTCAAATATGATTATATATTATTTAACCTTTCCACAAAATTAAGTTCAAATTAATATTATTTATCCGTTTTATCCTTCCTTGGACCGACCAATTTTTCCCACCAACCGAAACCCCAGAAGTGTTCCTCATTAAACTTCGGTGGATCCCTGCGGATTGTCCGTCCTTTGTCATTTTTTTCTATTTCCAAATCACGAAGCTCCTTCCTCATTATATCATTGCTCCATGCCTGGTAGCTGGCTTCATCTCCCCAGTCTGAAGATGGTGCCGTGAGAGGTGTTAAAGGGAGATCCTGTGAACCCTGTTCTTTAGATTTCTCTTCCTTTTCAAGAAGATATTCTCTTCTCTTGTGTTCTCGAGTACGCCTTCTTTGCTCAGATCCTTGCCTCTCTTCTATCGTGCCAACATAAGGAACAAATAACTGAGGTATATGACTAGAAACTTGGTAAGGCTCACACTGCATTTCATTTAAACGTGATATACAACGCTTAAAGGAAAAGATCTCATCCTCCCCGGTTAAGATCCCAAGAGATCTTAGATCAAGCTGAGTAAGTTCTAAATCATAAGCCATTTCTCCTATCATCTCTAAATGCATTTTGTCATTATATGTAGGCCTCTCGTCTTCCTTCGGTATAAGCTGAAACAATTCCTCGGGTTTACTAGCTGCAGAACAATAGAACTTTACTCTGCTTTCATATGCGGCATCCACTAAACTTAAAAACCTGCGTGCTTCATTCTTCTGGTATATACTCATTCGTGGTATATTTTCCACAAATACGGTATGGTAATGATTACATATTGTGATGTAATCAGCTGGTCCAAGAGGTGACCGGCAAAGTTCTTCAAAGGTAAACCTTGCCACACCATTGACTGAAGCTATCGGCACGACAACATTGCGGCCATAAACCTGTAATGCTGTTCGTGTCAGTTTAGTATCTGGGCCAACTGCGTCACAGAAAGCTTGGTTGAAGAGTTTCTCAGTTCGTGAATCTGTAGGAAAAAAGTAGGTTGCCTTGCCTCTTTTCTGGGTATTTCTGTAATCCATTCCAGACTCCATAGCAACCTGTTCACAGTTGTCATTCAATAAACCCATCAGTGACATCACAGATGCTTTTGCCTCAGTCTCTCGACCAAATGAGGATGCACCAAGGTCAGTAGGTGATCGATTAGATGTTGCCACAACAACAAGACCTCTATCAAACATGTTTTGGAATATTCCTTCAAGAAGACGAACAGAGCCGTAGTCAGTAACTTGCATTTCATCAAAACAGAGTAGCCAGGCTTCGCTAGTTAACTTATCTGCTAGATTATGTATTGGTGTTGTATCAAATGTGCTCTTGTCATCTGGGCAGCAGAGGTTCCAATGATTTATCTCGGAATACAGCTGGAGCATGAAGCTGTAAAAATGTACACGCTTCTTGTGCTTTGTTGGTACCGATTCATAGAACATGTCCATCAGAACTGTCTTGCCTGTACCAACACCACCATAGAGGTATAGACCTTTGGGAACATTACTACCTATTGAATAAATAGGACTTATGATTAGTGATCCATACCATCTTACAGCGCAACGTGCAAACATTTGACTACGTTTGATGTATTCGCATACTTCATAGCCCTTGTAGCTTGAAAGTTAACAGGTTTCTCACCTGGTTCAGATGTCTCTGTCACTGTACTCTCGGGTCTATCCATTGGATTGTAGTCCTTAACTCGTTCGTAAAGATCCTGTAGCTTTGAAACAGCTCGTAGTTGACAAGCATCAGGTTTCAATACTTTCTTTTCCAGGTGTGAGTTGTATAAATGCAGAGGACCTTGAGTGATGGTAGATTTGTATCGGGGTGAAATAGGTGTTATTCTTTGAACATAAGAAATCAGTGGAGTGACTGCCTTGATCTTACGGCCAACTCGATACATCGCTAGAAGACACTGTAAATGGTTTTTCTGACAAATTATATATCTAAAAAAATGCTAAAGCTGCTAGAAAAATCGGATGTAATAAAGGAAAATAACTCCAATCAAAGAGACGCCATTACATAACAACATTACGCTGAGTGTCTGCTGACCAGTAATACTGCTGCTTCATTTACAAGTACCACAGGAAACCCAACGAACTTTCCAGATTAAAGATCATAATGATGATCATGATTATTAGCGATAATTAAAATTTGCGATAATGTTGATAGATAATAATGAAGATGATATAGCTTGTGATTATGATGATCAATAAGCAGCATTGTTGACGATAAAATCAAATAGTAGCATCGAGTCTAACTCGAAATTTTCAATCTTTTATTGTTTTGGTAATCAATAGTATTTCTGTGTTCTTACAATTAATTTATTTACATGTGGTTTTATTTGTGATAGTTACACCATGAGAATCCAGATTTTGAAGAACGATGTATGTCTTTGTGTTGAACAATAATGTTTTTCCATTTAATACGGTAAGAGTTTGATATTTCATAGTGAAGCTAAAAGCTAATATCTTTTCGAATCTTTCCTATATGTGTACTTTTTCTGAATTAAATTTTATTTGATATAATTATAAGCGTTCCAATCTTAGCAAATGAGAACAGGCTTGAACTTAGTTTTCACATCTTCGGATTTAAAAGCGCAAGCCGTGCATATAGCGATCCAGTTCTTATCATCAATATTTCTTTATTTTTAAACAAATTACGATTTCGGTATGACTGTGAAAAGTTAAGAATAGTGTCGTGCCATCACCGTGAAACTGCTGCGTCTCAATTCTGATTGGATGAGAAGTAAGCTCACAGTTTGTGACTGACTAAAGGAACAGTAATACGTCTAATGATAGTGCGTAACATGTTGCGCAACATTTTGCGGAACGCTGGATGATGGTGTTGAAAGTTGCAGAGCGATGCTGCTCGATGCCATTTCCATTCACAGAACAACAACATTAGTTGCGCAACAACACAGCAAAGAGAAGATTATGCGCGCAACATTGGCTTGCAATTTGTATCGCAATTTGTATCGCATAATTTTCTGGCTGTATTTCTTTTTAAGCGTGACCGTGGCGGCGTGTGTCGTGTTTCCCCCCGGCCCACAGTCATACAAAATTAACTTTAACATATATGTCAGGCTACATTTACACTAAGGAAGGGAGACGCTATGGCTAGGGCTAACACTTTTGTTTTTGGTGTCCCCGGGAGGGGGAGGGGGGGGGGGAAAGAAAACAAAAGAGTTGTTCCAAGCACCAGGGCCACATTACCTTCATGTAAATGGCGCCTTATATTTGCTTGCTCTTTTATTTCTAAGTGAAGACTAAGCTCAAGCCAAATAAAATATCAAATATCTCAACGGGATGGATTAAGATCAAGCCTCATATTGCTATTGATTATGTCCTGAGTTTGGCGGTAAAGGTACTGTCTGGTAAGATATATTTTCATTTGATGGTTGCATATATCGGGGTATATGGACCGGATATGGGGCATTCCGGTGATCCCGTAGAGCTGGGAATCCCCGGTAAACAGCAGTTGAGTTGACAGGCGAAGTGGGATGGTTTACTGGCGATGTCACGGTGTAACTGATCCCTACCCCTCCAGGGACAGTAACACTTATAGGTGACGTCATAATAGGTTGGGAATATGATTTGTCCATGTTATCCATAGGAAGACTGCTAACCATACTACACTGCCGGCTCGCTGAGAACGAAGAAATAGCAATAGTCAAGATAAGTAGTCAACATTTTGTGCTCTCTTCTTATCTATCTTTGACCAAATCTAACGAGAAGAGGCAAATATATACCAAAGAGCTACTATTGCTAGTCTAAGGGACCCGTGTCACTATTCTCACTAAGTCGGAGGGGTGGGGGGTGAAGGAGAAAATGTTTTTGATGCAAAACATTTTCCAGACCCCAACCTAATAGCATTCAAGTTTTTCGGGTACCCCCTTCAATCGTTTAAAAAATTCTCCCATTCCTCCTTTTGACCTTTCAAGCCCCCCATGTTCCACTAAAAAGTATGAGGGCCCCCATTTTCTCCTCTACCCCCCTCCACTCCCCTCCCCTCCGACTTAAATAATGACTGGTTCCTAACTTACCCATCATCATGTTGCGACTGTCTACTGGAGCTTCTGTTCTTGTTGGTGATGGATACGTATTATCGCTAGATTGTCTCGGTCGATTCGAAGATAAGGATGGACCAGATGATTCCATCTGCTTCATTACTTCTACCACACTAAAAACGACAGAGTCAGTTACTAAGCTAGAAAATTGTGCAAGTAAGACAGACAGACAGACCGACAGACCGACAGACCGACCTACAGGATACACAGATAGACATACATAAAGACTGACAGAAAGGGAGACAGACAGACAAACAGGCCTAAGCTTCATTAATTTTTAAGGACGCAATCTGGAAAAAAATTAGTGAAAATTCCAAAATGTTTTAAAAAGTCGGACCTAGTGGTATTTGATTCTTTAAGCGTGCATCTTGGGGCTGTTTAGGGGACGAAATATACGCCATCTTGTAAATAGGTCTCCCAAAATAGCCTCACGATGTATTTGAATGCCAGCTTGACTCAGTTTTCCCGCCTCAACCTTGGAATGGCTAATAGTCATTCATGTAACCATCTGTAAATATCTATTGTTTGTAATATTGCGTGCGCGAGAGACATATTTTTCTTCAACAAGACGACAAATCTGACCCTGTGGTTCTCAAGGTTGAATTATCTAAGCATTCCTTATCCAATTGAAGCAGCATCCCTACTGAACATCTGCTTGAGATGTCTGGACTCGTACAAGGTGAAAGCGGTTATCTACCATTTGAATTTACTGACCCTGGTTTGAATTTGCGGGAACCACTGGCGAACTGGCCATCGATTAACTGACCGTTCAAAAACACTTTAAGTTTGTTGATCGAATCTTAATAGGCTATAGTTTATTAACGGAAAGAACTGTTGACGGAAAGCAAATGGCGGGGTATTTTTGTAGGTCGATCTATGAGGATAATAACTGTACAGAGCAGTTTTAGTAACACTGTAACGGAATCTTAAAGTCTTGAGGCCTTCTTTAGATAAGGTTGCGCAAGGCGATTTAGTGTCAGATACTGTGCCTCTCTACTCTCTGGAGTGTTCAATACTAAGTGAACAGACAGTATCACATCAGCAAAAGCTCGTACTCACCAGTCATCTGGATCGCAGTCACGAAAGCCTTTAGCAAATGGGTTACTGGCAATTTTCAACTGTGTTATCTGCAAGGAATCAAGAGTTTACAGTTGAGTGAAGTATTTGCGGTATTTCAGTCTAATAGTTCTGCTAGAAAAGTGCGCAAAGTTCAAAGCTGCATTTGAGATAAAGAAGGGAAAAAAAAAAAAAAAAAAAACATCTTAAAAACAGTACAAAATAATTGATCAAAGAACATTTTTTCACATTTTGCGCAAAATGCGCGCAAGTTAGAACAGCGCGCAAATGCCACACCTACAACTACAAGAAAAAAGAAAAAAGAATAGAAAAAAAAAAAACGAAATAAACTCAGCTAGTAAAATGATACATACGAAAATAAATGCAGTTACAAAATAACTAGGTAAAGTAGAATTAATCGTTTTTAATTTTTCTAAGCCACTTGAACTCATCGAGGTAATTCAAATAGAGTATTATTTACGACCGATTTCAGTCAACGTTTTCGCGCACCAACTGTTTTCGATACAGCAATTCAAAAAATAAATACACTTGTAAATCTTGCTTAAATATCATCAGGGGCGTAGGGCGTAGGGGAGGGGGCCAAATTCAAAAATCCACCATTTTGTTTGGGTCTCCGAAACGCCGAGGGGAAAAGCATTAAAAAACGACATTACTTTGAACGCTTTTTTTTAAAAACGAATTCTAAAAAGCCCCCATCTCGTTGTCATGAAGAGGGCCCCTGGTCCCGTTGGTCACCCCTCTGCCTACGCCCCTGATTGTAGATTTTGTTTTTCGAAATTTTCATTAACGGGATTTTGATACACAGTCAATAGTCAAGATTAAACCAGGATACTTTAAGGAGGTATTTTATCGTAGATTAAATAGTTGAAATTGCACACAACACCGAAGACTTGTGGAATTGTTTGATTTGTGGTCAACAAGGCGTATCTTCTCGAACCACAAGCAAAAACATCAGAGAAAGAGACTCTGGTTTGGCAGGGTATTAATCATTCAAGAATTACGATATCTGCTGCTTAAAACCCAAGCTTCAAATTAGCTGTGAAGCGTCTGCATATGGTAAAGCAGACGCTGTCAAGATAATTGATATTAAAATACTTGCGAGGGAAGAGCAGCGCAACGTCTACGAGAGAGAAATAAAACGAAGACCTCTGCTATGCGATACCGAAATTACACTGATTTTCTATCCATTTCGCACATTAAGTAATATTTAAACAAGTTCTAGTTTCAAACTAAGCACTTGATTGAGCTATAAGCGCATTTCGTGCAATAATTCAAAGTGTTCCACAAGTCATTAAGATAGCAAATCTAATTAAGTGGGGCATTGATAACTGGACGTGACCTCGACCCCCTTCAAGACGTCACATCTTACCATGTGATTCTGATAAGCAGTCACTGCCATGAACTGACACTCCGTGAAGACGAAGGTGCGAATGTGATCTCGCTTGACGTCCTGTAGATTGGCGCTCGTGCTTTTCTCGGAGGTTACTAGAACGATGTGGAAGCGGGGCTGGTACTTGTGCATCGAATTCAAAATTATCTGCAATAAATCATATTAATTATATAAATCATATAACGGCAATACAACTGTATACCTTGGGCGTATAATGTTTCCCATTTCAAACCATGTGTCATTCCTTTGAGTATTGTTTCTTTGTTTAACGGTCGTGTATAAATTTGACACATATGGCTTCAAAGGCAATGGTTTTCACATTCAGACTTTCATAAAAATATCGACTCTTGAAACTTTCCTAGAGTGTATGCGAGCTTAGCCTTGAAACCAGGAGTTTCTCGTTTTTTTCCTTCTAATTTATTTTGTTTACCGACCCCAGGAGTGAGGCTAAGACCGCATACACTGGCGTTCTAAGAGTCGTCAATATGGATATCACTCAACAAAAAAATTTATTTTAAAGAGATGACACGTGGTCTGAAATGGGAAAACATTACGCCTGAGATAAAGAGGTCTGTTATTAATATGAACGGTTGGCTATTATTTAATGAAAATAAGTTTAAACAACATTAATGCCTGGCATTCTGAATTAATGTAATATTAAAATAATAATATTAATAATATTAAATCAGGTAACGAGCTCCCAACTTCTTCTTTATTTCGATTTTGATGATAATTATTATCACGCTGCTACCTCGTAATTTGTGTTATCATCAATCTTTTAGAGGCTTTTAAGGAATAGGATACCATGCATACCATAAAGCTCTTTAACTTGGGCGTAATGATTTCCCATCTCAGATCACGTGTTATTCCCCAGAGTATCATATTTTTGTTTAACGGTTGCGCACGAGAGGACACATGAATATGGATATAACTCAAACAAAGGATATTATTCTCAAGGGAACGACAGGTGGTCTGAAATGGGAAAACATTACGCCCAAGGTATAAAGATGTCTATAGTATGCGTGGGGGTAATGAGCAATATACCCCATAACTTCAAGGTAATTAATATTTTCCCATTTTTGAGCAGTCACGACCAACATCCCAAAAGAGACCCACGTGACATTTCGTTAATACACGTCATACTCACGTGACCATTATCGTCCATCAGGTTATTGGTCAGTTTGAGTTTATCAAAAGACACGATCTGTTTCATCCACTGGGCGCCAGTACACGGTGAATCAGGGTGAATGTGCACGCGTCCAGGTACACTGGGATCAGCTTTTCCCGCCACTAACCACTTGGAGCTGTGGAAGGCGTACCGGTAACGTTTGTCATCAACGGGAACAAAGTCCATCATCAGGATGTATTTGACGTTAGGGTCCAGACCGAATAGACGAACTTGGAATGGGGGGAACATTCTCCTGCAGAACGAAGAACGAATGAAGGGTAAATAAAGATTTATTCTCGAGGTCCATAACTATAATAATGGACTTCTGGTACAGTTTAGGTGCGAATGATGCAGACGTCTCTAAGTATTGCACCAAAATTTACTAAAATTCCTTCAATATATGATCTATCTTTTAGAGCTGTGTTTAAACTCAAGCTGTTGGACTGTTTTCAAAGCGAGAAGGTATTTATCTATCCATTTCTTCAACTATTCATCCTTATTTTCATTTTCATTTATTCAACAATTTATTCCATCTATTCATCCATCCATCCATCCTTCCATCCATCCATCCATCCATCCATCCATCCATCCATCCATCCATCCATCCATCCATCCAAGTATACTTTTGTTCATATATCCTTTCATCCTCATTTCTTTCTCCTTTCCATCCTTTCCTCCACCAGCTCCCATATATCCCACCTAGTTAACTTCTCCTCATCAAATATTCATACAATCCTCCCTTAACGACGCATCCATCCCACCACTCCTCGTGTAATCATCCAAGATCTTAAATGAGATTAAGAATTTCCGCCAGAACAACATTCATAATAACCTACACCAATTTAACGTAACCCTAAGTATCCAACATGCCAAGATTTCAATAAATCTTCCTCTAAAGTCAGACTTTTAATCTAAGATGCATATTTCAAATTAATCATTCTCGCCATGATACGAGTATTAAATATCCAAGAGTGTTTTTGTGTTCTTCAGAAATCATTAGAGAGGTATTCCAGCGACCATACTTTAAAATAATCATGGGAATAAACCCGTTATTAATCGTACTTAAATGTTTTTTCGGGGTAATCGTTATGGTGATTAGAGTCATAACCAGCTGCGAGAGACAGCCATTATTCGCTCCCAGTGTGAATGACAATCGAATACTTCAGTATTGCCAAATGTTTTCCAGATGTACAAAGCCATTAAGGAGATACTTTAGCTTGCTCTCGGATGCCCTCAATGAGCATCATCAAGCCTAACAACTATCACTTGTGGTTTGGCAATGCTCTCTCCCAGCCTCAAACATTCTGACAATTTTGATTTTGTTTCTTTAAAATATCGCATATTTTGAATTTTTTAGGCTTGGAAACTATTTTATAATGGAGTAATATTTTCTGCGTTTTCACAAACATATAAGTAATTTCTTTTCGAAAATTACCAAATATCAATTATCTTTTATGATATATACTTTATTTATTATATATAATTTTATCTCTTGCCATAGCGTACCAGAGTTTTATTTCAAACGTACTTTGTTTTTTTTGTTGTTGTTGGAAATGTTGGTGCGTTTGTTTGCATTTTTCTAAATTCTCCAATGTTATTCTCCTGTATGTTTATTTGTATGCAATGCTCTTCATTCCTGTAACTTCATTCTTGTAACCCCATTAATTGTACTTTGAAACCATCAAACCAGCAAAGGGTGACCCTGGCTGTTAGGAATGTTCATCGCTAACAGAGTCATCCAAAATAGATTAGATTACACTACAAGTTGCCTCGGGGCTCTTGTCTCGATCTATTTCGCAGGCGATGAGAGAAGCACTCGCTAAATTTAACTCCAGGAGCCCCTTACGCCCAAAGGTGACCAAATTAAAACACTTCAACTTACAGGGTAAACGCTGAATGTCACGAAAACCAAACAGCTTCGACAAAAGTAAAAATATACTCTGAAACGTGTGGAAAAAACTTCGCAGTGAAAGTGAGACGAATTTGACACGTTTGGTTTACAAGGATGTGAGAATAACAGGATTAGTTATAATAAAAACTAATAGCATTAAAAATATATTATTGAAAAATTGCTTCATTACAAAATCCTTGAAATTTTAAAAAGAAGTTGTGTTTTAGTCAATGCAGAGAACCGTTCTACACAAAGATACAATAGTATTTCTCTTAAATGACCCGTAGTCCACGCAGTGGAGATAGCCTGGTGATATTGGAAATATTGATTGCACGAAATGATAGACTTAGAGCTCGAAGAACGACATGTCTAGATAAAGGATGTATTCTTATCTCAATTTTTAGAAAATATAAACACGATTTAGGAAAACTTAAGTCATTAGGGATTAAAAAAGAGGGCTTTTTACTCTGATAAACCAGTGTGTAATATGAACGAGCTTGCACGTATCACGCTGCGCATTTGATAATATTCACATAGATTTTGCACCTTATAAGTATTAGATATAATAATAATTATTATTGTTCACGTTGGAACGTCTCAACATATCTTCTTTCAAAGGGATTCTATTTTCAACACAGATAGTATTTATACTCGAGTCTTAGTGCTAAGAGGCTAAGACGAGTATAAATGATACAAAAACGTTGAGTTGTATATACGAGTCCGAGGTCATTCATATTTCATCATAACAGATTCAATTCCCTTGTCTTTCCGCAAACCTGTTATGTGAGGAAAAGATGTACTTCACACGCTCATTTATACGTACTTATCTTATAACATACACGCGCTTCTGTCATAACCACAGCTAGAATCTATCTTTTCGCGCTTAGATAGTTTCCCCACTTAACCCTAAGCACTGCAACCACTGTCGAGCAGACCAACGCTCACTACATATTTCCATGATTTTGATCATTTGTCGAGCTCACGAGTAGACTCTGCGAGGACACTCTGCCAGCAAGGCTCACGAAGCTCAACATTGAAAGACGGTTTTCTTCGAAACGTTTGTGACTGGTGTTGTACAAACGTATCAATGCATAACACAGAAATTGCTGGTCGATATCTTCGAAATCTTATAGTTTAAAAAGCCGAAGTTAAGATTGCTGGCCATGGCTAAATCTACAAAAGTTCGTCGCACAGAAAATTCAGAGAGATAGAGGACATGACCCAGCGAAAGTTTTCGCTGCGTAGTAGTTTTAGTAGCAAGAGGTATTGATGGTGGTGGTAGTAGTTACACAGGGAATGATCGTAGTAGTGGTAGTGAAAGCCGGATCTAGAATGTGTCGAGTGGTGGTGGTAGTCGTCGTCGTATCATAGTTGTATTTGGAATAGTCGTAGCAATTGTAGTTAGTATAGTAGTGGTGGTGGTGATAGAGGAAGTAGTAATAGTGGTTATGGAAGTGGTTGTGATGTGGTGGTGGTAGTTGCGGTAGTCGTAGCTGTTGTGGTTGTGGTGGTTGCAGTTGTAATAGTGGTACTGAGCAATTGTGGTTAGTAGTGGTGGACTGGTAGTAGCCTAGTGATAGGGGTAGTAGTGATAATTGTGGTAATAATAAATGTGCTGGTGGTAGTTGTGAAAATCGTAGTGATTGTGGTGGTAGAAGTAGTACTAGTAGTTAAATATTGTTTCTATACTAAATATTACCTTTTGCAGCAGCAAAAGTAGTAAAAGTGAAGAATCAAAAATAGGAAAAAACATAAAATTGTAAGTCTTTTTTCCTTCCTTCAGGACAACCATTATATTTACTGCAAACTGTTTCTTCTGTACAGCTATTAGATAAGATTACAATTTCTATCTTTACATGTAACAAGTCTGATTCAGTGAAAAACCTCTGTAAATCGTTACATCCTTTATTTTCATTTCGTGTATTCAGGAAATGACATATCTTCAATCAATCAATTCAATCAATCAAATTCAAATGGTTTCCTAAATCTCCGAAAACAAATTATCATCATTAAACAGTCAAAAATAAACTTCCTTGCCCGCAACATAACGATTCAAAGACTCAGGAAAATAAAAGGATAGAGAGCTGTTATGGAATGTAAAGCAAAAAATAATAATACAATGTTTTTGAATGACAAAAGCATGCTTTGAAAATGTTTTGCTCTAAAACACAGCTGCCACGGAACCATTCTACATACTACATCTTTCTTTACAAATACGAAAAGCAGGCACAGAGAAATTTGCTCCTAAGAGAAGCATTTTATATAATAATTTGTGATGGCGGATAAGTTTTACTGAACTGCCTCAACGCTAGACTTTGCTATACTGTAGAGTGACTGACAAAGTGCAACGGCACTGTGCAACTAGTGTAAAAAACGACTTTGATTTTCTTCTACGCCGCGAATGAATACAGAAAAAAGTGAAGGGAAATATCCTTCCTTTTTACCCGAAATACTCATGTTTTACTCTCTTTATTGAGCACACTGATTCCGATCCTGATGAAAAAGGGGTAATTTTGCTTCAGGTGCCATTTAGTCAAGCCATGGGATGTATGTATGAAGCTAGAAAAGTAGTGTGTGTTCCCCCATATACTGGGGAATGCATATGAAAGAGCGGCTCGATTTATCGTGGTAAATCATAATGATAGCTATTTATGAGGCCAAAACTGGGTTAAACCAACATGTTTTAGATGATGTTAAGCATAATAACTTAAATCTAAATACCATGAACACACTGTAACATGTGCATCTGGACCTCTGTTCGAAGTGACTGCGAGACATCGTTAGGGAGTACTTTGACGATGGATACCAATTCAATGGCGCGAAAGGAATAAATAGCTGCGCGCTCGCTTAAACTTTGTCATATGCAGTAAACTATGATGTTATCTTTCATATTCTCAAAAGTCTTAACCTTAAACTAAAATCTGGCATTGAGATTGTGCGTGGAATGAGTGTGTGGATTTAGCTCCGAAACTAAGAGATGTCTTTGATGAAGTGCGCAAATTCGAACTTTTAAATATAATATATCTTTAAGTTCTTTTTCAGTTTGCTGTTAAAATCTACTTTGTACTTGAATTTCGGCAATTCAAAATTTTGCTAGGCCAATCCTCGCCTCTTCCATAGAGCACGCTTAGCATGCAGAGCCCAACAAACCGTGCACTAAAGTATGTGAATGCATGGTGGTCATATAGTTGGATTCGCGCTGTCACCTTTACACTCGTATGCATGATTCCCTTCAACGTTATATTTCAAGAATGTCAGTATTAGAAATATATTCTGTTTGAGAATAAGAGGAAATTTCGAAAATACCAGAAGCTAGATTCCTCATTTGTAACGACGAAAATTTATCTGAACCATGATGAAGAAGCTGGATGAGTGGCGCTTGTGAAGACATGATACAGAACTGGCTGGTAGGATATTATGCTTGCTTGCTATAAATAACGGTTTATTTATTTGTAGTTAATGTCAAGATTATTCGTTATACCAGGCTTTCTCTCTCGAGTGGAAGAAAATGATTCCTTCTCATAAATTTACAAAGTTATTTTTGCAGTTTTTGCTTCATAACCTGCTAATAATACCGGCTGTCTGAAGAGAATATTACTTTGCGCTATCTACATTTACTTCACAATTGCTATTCCGTTGACCAAATTATGTGCAGAAAATATAACAAAGACAAGAAGTATGTAACATAATGGCTTTTCACTCTGGCTATGAAGTTTCTAGAGAATTCCTAGCAGTTGTTAAGTAGCTTAGTCCACAGACAGGGGTAGACTTGAAAGGGTTTAAATCTCCGCGCTATAAAGTTACTCTGTGTTGGCGAAGTTGCGGCAGATTCAGTTGTCAATATCAGATGCTGGATCATAACGCGTGGGAATTGTAAAAATAAGCCAAAACGTTGGGAGAAACGTTTGAAGTATAATGCTCAGAAAAAAGTCTTGATATTTTAGCTAAATATTTTCTAATATCCAGCTGTGTAAATTTTATGTCATGTAGGATAAAGCATGGCTATTTATTCTTCAGAAAATATTTTTCTTCTTCAACAAGTGACTCCAAGTTTACGATAAAAACAAAACGTTAACACAAAATTACAAATCAAACAAGGCTACCTAATCCTTTAGACAACTAGAGTGACCACAAACAACGTTTTTTGTTTTTTTTAGGAAATACAAACAAACAAATTTTATCCTCTTTGAATTCCAAAGACAGTTCGGAACGCGTGGAGAAAGAGATTTTTCTTTATTTTTGCTCGAGTAAGGAAAAACGTTGATATTAACTGGAACGTTCTGCAGTATTCTCGGAGGAATGTTCACTGAAAGGAGATGTGTACATTTGTGTTTTTGACGGATTTGCTGAGACACATTCTTGTAAAACCAAACAAAAACTTAAACTATCAGATAAAAGGAAAATACGAAGAGTTTTGTTAAAGAGGAAAAAACATTTGTGTTTTGAACGAACTGAAGATACTCGACCTTAATGTTGAAGGACTTAGATATTTAAAAAAATACTGAAATACAGTTTTGTTTTGAAAAGAAGCTTGAAGTTTAAGAGCAAGAAGTTTAGTTATTCATTTAAAAGGCTAATGTTTAAATTTCACGAGCTCATTTTTGGCTCAAGAATTTTTTGCGTTGGTATATATTGGTGTTCTCAACAGGATGGTGTGTGAAATCCAAACCAATTACTGAAGAACGGAAGTCGTCCATCTTACTACATCAACTACGACAATCTTTCTCAACTATGCTACCATTAGATAAAACCAATAGTTCGGACCACAGTTCGTCTCTAAACTCAAGGAAGAAACAAGATAAGGAACAGTACAAGTTAACAGATGTTAGAACATCACCACAAAAGGGAACTTACTTAGGCCACACACGCGAAAGAGCAGTCAACTGAGTTTCTTGTCAAAGAAAATAAAGCTACTGCTGTTTTAAGCATTCAGAAAATGGCCTTTGTTTGTGTAAGTTGAGCAATCATAGCAAACACAGTGTCATTTTTTAACGGGTTTAACAGGCGTTCGTTGCAATGTAAACTATTGAAGATGTTAATGTTTTTCTTACATCAGTGAGTTACAATCCTTTTCACCTTTGTCTGTAACCATTAACGGCTTAAAATACACGAGCCAAGTGATTGAAAAGACATTTCTTCTGCGATTATTTTAAGTACTCGTGTGCCTAATAAATACTTAAGATCATTTTGATTCAATACTTAGCGAATTTAGAAAAACCAATAGTCAAATAAAAAGCGCAATTTTGAAACATTAACCAAGCTTGTATAAAAATGCAAGTTGTTTTCATTTAAAGCATAAAAATGATTCTAGAATGACTATATAATTTAGGTCAGTTCCTCTGTGACTTTCTCGATTTATGTGGAGAAGTATTCGTAGACAATTGCTCATGGTATTTACTTTCAATTAATGGAATGTAAATAACGAGAGGATGAACTTGTTTGAAAGTTGTTAAGATATTGACTCATGAAACACTTCGTAAGTTTGTTCGCATTTCTTTGTGTACCCAGTTAGATCTTGGTTATTTATCCATAGGAATCCTACCTCATTATCACAATAATTATTATTGGAATAAATATAAGGCATCGAACTCCCATTAGAGAGCCAGTTCAAAAAATAAAAACGCAATTATCTAAATCAAACTAGAAGTAAATTTTCATTCTGTCCCAAAGAGCTGAATGAACCAAATAGCTTAGATAGTAATGGTTTGATATTGTTTAATCTAGTTAGCTAGATAAATAAATATCTGGTTTAAAAACCTTATATTTGGCAATAACACATTGAAGGATCATTCAAAGTCGCATCTTACCTTCCAGCTTTAGTAACGATCATCTCAGTCCCTAAGGAATAGAATTCATCCCATAAATTTTTCATTTCTAATTCTACCCGAAGATGCTGTAAGCTACTGGCTGTCGGTGTAGTAGGGGGAGAGGCCGTAGCTGAAGACGGGGACGAATGCTCGGACGAGGAACCATCTTCCAAGTTCCTAGGAACGGATACCTGCGAGGACGAATTCGTGGA
Source organism: Actinia tenebrosa (assembly GCF_029948245.1). Taxonomy (NCBI): domain Eukaryota; kingdom Metazoa; phylum Cnidaria; class Anthozoa; order Actiniaria; family Actiniidae; genus Actinia; species Actinia tenebrosa. Next base: position 16,199,170 of record NW_028292578.1, read on the forward strand.
AAGCTTCTTTCCTGTTCCGGCGTTACGAAGATGTTCTGTTGAAACAATCATAATCTAAATGGAAATCATCTTAGGTTTTATGCCCACTGAACGACAATTTATGTCTAATTGATTAACCAGATTGTGGGAACTCCGTGCGCAGTGGTAAATATTCTGCGAGCATCCATTGCTGGAGTTATCGTAAAAGGAATTTCACCACTTCATGTTTCAGAAATATCAAGCTTTAAAACCTTTGGTAAGATGATTCCTGAGCTAAAAACTGTGAGAAAACAATTATAATACTTCGTGGATGAGTAAAGTGTGTCTTAATGACTCAACTAGTCATTTGTAGGGCATCATCATGATCAATAACTATTACCATAACGTGGTCTTCGTAAGTGCAGATGTAAAAGGAATCCAAATCCTTAGATACTAAAGCAATTCCCTTTGGATATTGAAAACTGGATCTTTACCTTACCTTCTAAATAACTCAGTATCATTATATCTCAGGCTTATGAAGCTAACTGTGTGTCGTTTGTACTCGTTCAGGCTACGTCAACGTGAGTGTTGCTGCAGCAGGACACTATATAGAATTACTGGCACTAGAGGTCTTAGTATGCGTATACCTATCATGCCAAAATCAATTGCAACCCCACTTTGACATTTCACATGTTCAACGTAAACAAATCGGAAAATGCGCACAACGATGATCAAAATTGTCACTGTACCTTCCATGTCTCGCGTGAAGTTCTGCGAGTCCCAGCCGAAAATGGGACTCTGTCTGTTGACGTCAAACAGTTCTGAAAGCTGGGATGCGTCGATAAGATGTGCAATAGAGAAGGCGTTAGCTTTAGGAGACAGGAAACCGGAGGAGTCCATCAATGAAATAACTACTGCCCTGTAACGATCCTTGATGCAGGGCAGATGCGGCTGGAACTGAGCTTTGGGATTCGCGCTCTTTTGGAAGTGGCGATTGAAGGCTTCGAAGAGTGGATGAACGCCGTCGCGTCATGCAAGGCTTGAAATCGGTCTTACTGAATGCTGTGCGATACCCTAAAGATGGAATTCTCAGTATCTAGATGATTTAAACCCTACGTCACTCAACGGTCCAATTATCTGAACAAAAACCTGTCACCTGAGACGTTGAAGTGCAAAGAATGATGCGCAGAAAGACGTGCGCTGTAAACGGTCACTTTCTCAATCATTGATCGTGTAAACACGAAATAGTATTCCCTTAGATCGATCTTCGTTCAAGAAATCGCATGGATTTGTGTGAGAGTTATTTCAAGAGGGCAGACAAGAAAGGATTTCCGCTTTGCGATTGAAGGGACGTTCTTCATGCCAGAGTAAGCTCGCAGCGGTTTGGAATAACACACTGACGGTATAGGATATCGATTGACCACAAGTATTGCCGTGTATAAGGACAAACCTATCATTGAGATAAACTCCAAGTGCTCGTCTTTCCTTCTCAGTCAATCTTCCTAAAAGTCAAACCGTCATCGAATATAATCGGTAATGTGTGACAAGAACGTGGTAAAGCGTTTTGATTGGCGAAGGTCATTAAATAAAGATCACCCGATTTGCTCTAACACTAACAGTGAAAGCACCAGGATAAAACCATTCCTCTTTCAAAACAAAAACCCTCTGCAATGCATATCGCAGTCATTTTCTGATTGCAAGTATCTTGCATGTATTGGCAATGTGTTTCTGCCAACACTCGCGATGGGGTGTTGGGAAAACAATTACTGTACAACAGCTCTGTTATCATAGCTACTTATTCTATTAGAGACTTGTCAATCACCGATCTCCAACAATCTCGAGGCGAAAACCCGCTCGTTGGCAGCCGTGCATTACAAGCTTTAAGAAAGGATCTATCAACGAGAGTGTTATCGAAAAGAACTGAATCATGCATGTCTTGTCCCAGGAAAGGAGAACTTATTAAAGCGCTTCTTGATCCGTGCTGAACAACACCAAACTTCTCGATATATATTTTTCATGTTAGTCTTGTCATGTGTGAATGCGCATTCCTTAACTCAGATTTTCACCTCGTTGATGCTTTTACAGATGTTGGTTATTTTGTAAGATTCTGCGCACTTTTTCGAGCACTACATCTTAAAAACCAGGAAGTTTTACAAGTTGATTTTACTTGTGAGAGACAGAATTATCAATAACGATTTTTGTGTGTGGGTTATAATGGTAGGTCTTGGTTACTGCTTGGTAAGATCATCGGCGTAAAAACCTGATCTTGGGAATAAAAACAACCCTGACCTCGAAAATGACATGCTTGATATATTTCACTGAACACCAGGAACACACGCATTAGTTTTTGTAAGATTACGGTTTGCGATAGCAGCGCTAATGCACAAAAATAGCTGCCAACTAGTCTGCGTAATGTTTAGCTTCAACAACCCATGGCGTTTAACAGCCAGGATTTTGATATTTACGAATCTCTGTCAAAATACTCTTGACACGATCATTTTAGACAAGCGTGTTTGTCTTGTGGCTGGAGTGGACAGACAGACAGACCTATAGTATGGTACTGCCAGATCTTGAGGACACTGGTGTATATCAATTAACTATACCATTGACCTCGGATTTTGCCGCGCTCATGCAACCAGCATATTAGGTCTAGATGGGCCGTATCTTTTTATGAAGTATATGTATATCGAAGGGCGGCTTCTGATCGTGAAGACATTCCGAGACAAAGTTAACAGCCCTCTACTAATCTAATAAAGTAGCATGCACGTGATCATGATAGTGAGACAGTCAGTACACGTCGCAGCCACTGCTCAGAACTCAACAGACCAATAAATTCTATGTTAAGATCTTATTTTTGCATTAATAAATGTGTTACCAGATCAGTCTTTCCGCCACTTGGAATACATTCGATATTCGTGATAGTTATATAGGCCTGAGATCAGTGGCACAAATTCGTACACAATTTTTTTCAAAGGGGCGTGGTGGGGTGTAAAAGGGACCCTTAGCTTGTTCAGCTTCGTTGGGTGATTATTCGTTATAAATGTGATTGAAATTTCTCCCTAATAGCTGCCAGGGCTGCATGAGGTACATGATCGCTATAGGTATTTTGAAGCTGTTCTCATTAGGGAATATGCTAGTTCCATTGAATATGCCTTCCCATTCATCAATGGTGCGCTGGGAATGTCCCAAATGCACCTAGACAAATGATGAGATTGGGAGCCTTTATTTCAAACCCTGCTAACATCCTACTTCTTTAAACAACCATCGTGTTTTACACCCTCTAAGTTCCTTTCTAATTTGTCTAAACTAACGAGAGTAAACACTTCTGAAACGCATTTGTACGAACTGAACGCGTTGACTATAGTTGGGTCATCCTATGCAAAACGACCGCTTAAATTCATCTCTTCAATAACCTGTAAATTTATAACAATACAAAAACAGTCGTAAATAAAATCCTGCCAAATCGTCTTACCCAAGGTGAACTGGTTAACAAACTGAAGCGTCACGAACACCTCAAACGGATTTCCTCTCGATTTGACCGAAGGGAAACGATGTCTGCGTCAACAGAATTTCATCACATATGCACATCCTGTCCTTATATCGCTGTAAATATTGGTTATGACCTCGATTCCACAGACAGGATTAAAACTACATTTAATTAACTGAATACTTTCAAATATCCTTGGATTATTAGTAAGCAATTACGGTAGACGCTCGTGATTTTATTTGCTCGTGAAAAAAGTCGTATATTTTTTCACGGGTCATAATAATATCACTATTGATCTTACTGACTTAAGAACACCCTGTTTAGTAAATGCATTCAACTGTAGCTATTGGTTCGTTTAATCTAATTTTACGGAAGTCATGTTTATTTATATCAATAGAAAATAGTGTGAATGAAATCTTGTTTTACAAAGGCCACATGCACTCGGGGGTCAACCTCATCTGTGTAAGGAAAGAGACGGCGGATTAGACAATTGACCTTAGTCAATAACACTGACGAAAACAAAATCATTTTATACTCGAGCTTTACCGACGATCAGAATCTGTTAAGTTTTGGTATATACGTCCAAATAAGCTGTAGAAGAAACACGGAAATTATTAGGAGTGGCTTTCAATGTTGGACTGATCAATCGTATTCATAATCTGAAAGAGATGAACATTTTCCACTAAACAAGACTCCATTTCAATTCTCATTCTCAAACGCATTTGTCCCAGTTTCAATTCTACAGATCCTATTCTCTTTTGAGCAGAAATATGGATAAATCCCAGTTTTTACTTTACTTCTTCAGGAACATGTTAAGTTCAAAATCTTTGTAGGGTCTCCGAACTGGCATTGATTTCCAACACTATTTATCATATCCCCTTATCCTTAGTTTCCCGATCGTCCTTGTCTCCATCCATCATCTTTTCTCACTCTCCTCTTTCTACACATCCTTTCTTATTCTTATCCTCCATTCCATAGTATAAAAGTCGTTTGTTGTAGTTGTTTACTTCACACCTGAAACGTCTGTTAAGTTTCCTTTCTTGAACACAAAGACAGACGCAAGTCGATTTATGGATGTCAATATTTGATTGCTGTATATATATATACTACCCGGCAGTAAAGGACTGAAAGATGAAAATGTCGACCAACAACCAGACAGGACGCAATATACCTTCTATCAACACATACCTCACCACGCAGCTCACTTCACTCACTCAGCTATACTTTGCGCAGATAAGAACTTCGATGAAATCACTAACCTCAGAGATTTTAGTAAGGCAAGGTTGTGAACATTTGAAACAACATCTTGACTTTGACAACATTAATCGTGTCCGTTTTTCAATGGGTTTTTGAAGAGTTGGTCTCTGAAGATCACGGAAAGAAATCCACGGATTTATGAGGATAATCATTGACCTCTTGTGCTCTGTTCATCAATATACCACGATGAGCAAGGATCAAGGATCCAACGATCTATGTACAAGACGCGTACCATATGTTTTCCAGCGGTTTTTGGGGGGGGGGGGGGGGGGGTTGTGTCCTTCCTGTGCTTCGAGAGTTGTTCTTCGTGTTCTTTGGTTTTTCTCACACTAAATTCCAATTCGGTCTGTGAGTTAGCGTATAGCTGGACCCCTCACTTAATTTAATCAGCCCAGAGGTTATTTCAGGGTTCGATATAATTGAAAGTGGTGTTTACAACTTGAGGTCGGCTCCAGCATTGCTCTTCGTTATACGGAAGTCTAAGCGGAAGGGTTTTCAAGCAAGATAAATTGCTTTATCAACATTGTTTTTCAAAGACATATGTTTCTAACTAAAGGATGGACCATTAGTTGAGGGGGGAGGTTGTAGGAATTTATATTGCACGATATTTCTTTTTGTAAGTTCCCTTGCACACATTTTTTTCTTTTTTGGTTGGGGGGGAGGGGTGGGGACTGTTTGCTCGATATTTCAGTACTGAAAGGATAGGTTGCGCTATATTGTTTTCGTAGGTGAAGTGCAGTGCTTGGTCGATATTTTTTGGGGGATTTAAGCAACCTCTCCCCGGCCCATCCATTGTCTAATGGTCCGCCCTTAACAAGCATTACTGATTATAAAATTACTAAGTACTTTATAAGGCTAAATATTTACGTTGGTTAAACCTCTTAATCCAATTTGTAGGAGAGGAAAAGTCGCTTTTCTTTCAGCTAAAAATCTCAACTTATTCGTGAGTAGGCAAGCCAAGACTTTAATTAAAAACACACTGGGAGATCTTGAAAAGGGATGCAAAAAAGTTTCCTTAGGCGATGATGATGATGATGAGTGATGGTAGTGATGATGATGATAATGATGATGAGTGATGGTGGTGATGATGATGATGATGACGACGACGATGACAATGATAGATGATGGATGATGGTGGTGACGATGATGACGATGACAATGATAGATGATGGATGATGAAGATGAATGATTGTGATGATGATGAGGACGATGACAATGTTGAGTGGTGATCGTAATGATGATGATGATGATGATGATGATATCAATAATATCCATACCCAAGTTTATAAATCTATTTCTTTCTCCTGACCCTAATATCCAGTTCTATTTTACGAGCCCGGTGTTCTTGTCATAGGACTTCATCGTACGTACCCACATCAGAGTTGGAATAATCCCTTTCGTGCTACTAACACTGAAACCCAACTCCTCAAAATAGCTCAGCAGTTGTTAAAAACGCCTGGAATCTCAAATATAAGTTACCATCGCTCGCTCCCAAGTTCGGGTCAACATGGCTGACTGACACGCAGTAAATATCCACTCGCTTTATGAATTTGTCTGCTTGTTTTCCGACACACAGTGGGTCAAACAGCCAATAAGAAAGAGTAAGAACCTGTGATGAAAGAAAGGCTATTGCAGATAGATTTTCTATAATAGGCCGGCTATTTATGGCCTGTACTGATGTAGGTATATGTACACCTTGGACACCTTGGATGGGACGTGTACTACCTAGGGCTGGTCATATGGAAGGAATGGTTGACGGATAAGTTCAAGTGTATATGCAGATAATTAGCACCAAAAACAGTCTTTAATTAGGAGTATTTAGAAGGCGTTATTTAATAACCATTACAGCAATCATCTGCTGAATTAGTTCGTATGTCGGTAAAAAAATACCAAGGTTGAAGATGAAGAATAGGAATGGGACTTTAATTAGGTGGAGGGCACGCAAATTATAGAATGAATTTCATCCCATTTGAAACACTTAACATTCAACACTCGGATATGTTTAAATCTACTCCCCCATCGTCTTGACTTCTTAAATTTTCATTTAAAAATCCCCAGTAGGTATCTACAGCCCCTCAGCAGTTTATAGCACCGTTTGGAGGCCATATGGGTCTTCTTGTGCAATCATAACTGACGTGAAACTTAGAATTGTATTTTTTCCCCAGCGGATGTACGACACGAACAGATTCACCAAAGTAACTGCCTATTCCATGGCTGGTCACCCTGTGTTTCATTGAGTAAGTTGTCATTCAAAATGTCCTTATCAATCACTAAAAACTAGAAGCCTGAGAGTCGACACTTGGGACAAGTTGTACGCACAGTCTTTCTATCGAGGTCACGGCTTACAATCTCTGGCAATTGCTTATAACTAAAGGTAATCTTCTTACTATTTAAGCGATACGTAGATTGTTAGCCCTTGTGTTGTTGATGTTGCTCATTCTCAAGCATCTTCACTTTAATTCTGAGTCACCTCGGTTGAACGAGCTGATTTTGGGACAAACGATGAGGGTCCAAAAAAACGACGAATTATCCGGTCTACACACTACGATATAATATACTTTCTCTCATCAAATACTAAGTTGAGAGTTTATCTATCTCCTTGAATTTCATTTTTAAGAGCTTCAAGAACTTCACAGTTATTATATTGGCTTCAGTGAAACTCATGAAGCAGAGAGGACAAGGACAAAGACTAAATTGTCAGTTAATGAATCTCTCGTTGCGATGCCATTATATTCACGTCATCTGTACAACCATCCAATAGATATAGTGATTTATCTCGAAGCACTTTTTGACAATTTTTGGACTTTATCTCTTCATTTCATTCGTCCCGTACGATGATATCAAGGTTTCTTATCAACAACAAGTTTTCGAGCGACGTATACTCTAGTCAGGCGTCAAGGCTATCTGTTTTATTTAAAGTTGATGTATCAGTGCGCGTTGCGCCCACTGAAGATTCCTCAGCTCGTTCCAACAGCTGCTAGAAGCAGATACGCAACGTTTCAGAAATGGGCTCACATACCTTAGAGTTTCATCAGCATTATGATCTAGGTATTTGTGATACTATCTTATGAAAAGGTTTGAAGAGCGAGCACTTTGGTTTTGAGGCGTGTCTGATCATTTCCCCGATTAAAAAAACAACATTCACTAAAAAGTACGGTGTCTCTAACACTGGGAGTAAGTTCTCTAGATTCTCTTTTTATTCAGTGTGGTGAATCAGATTGTACTGCGCTAATCCAAGAATCATATCACATGGATATCACCTCTTGGGTCGCTATAGACAAGTTGAAGTGGGCTCATTGAGACGGAAAGTGCTTTTCCCAAACTCTAGTAAGCTAAGATCTTCACTGAACTTCCTTTAAGATATTTCCCCACGTACCTACTACGTGCTACACTTCTCTCTACCTTCCTGTCATTCGGGCACGTAGCACACAGGTGCCTAGACGTGGGACTTTGATGATCGATAGACAATCGCGTGCGTGGATTCACTAGCTACGACAAGTTTACAGGTAAAAGTCCCATTGAGTAGGCTTGCTTTGCACAAATCACTTGACATCATCACTTATTATTCACTTAAAGTTCCAATAACTTCACGGCAAAAAAAAAAAACATAGTCTTATCGATACATTAATTGGTCTATTCTATATTATAATTTTCATTCTCACCAATTCTTACTACGTAATAGAAACCTTCGACGTTCGTAAAACCTATCTAAATTCCCGCGGTCCATACTTGAAACAACGTCTTTTGTAAAGGCTGTGAATCTTTTTATTGTCTAGCCAGGTGCTTCGTACTTATAATCTTTCTATTTCATATGTGATTCTAACTCGCCATTTCAACCACTCTTACTGCCATTTTTCTTAAAGTACCGTCTTCAATGAACTAAAAACAAATTTGAGGAAATCCGAAATTGAATTACCGTCTAGTATCCTTATATTATTTGTTGATAATTGAAAAACAAAACAAAGAAGAAGAAAAAAAACAAGAAAAACAAGAAAACAGGACCGTCAAATCTGGTTAAAAAATGGTTTAAGAGAATTTTTCTGGTTAGGCTACCTTTTATCCAACGCCGCCAAAATGTCAGGGTAGACGGTGTTCGGTGTTTTTGGCCCCTTTTCTGGATTCTGTAATAGTGACAAGAGCATTGCCGACTTTAATCCTTATTCCGACATGACAGAAACCAGACCGGCAGATATTATTCGTTCAAGCTCACGAAGAACGGGGAAATTCAATCGGAAAAAAAACCTTCAATGTTTTATTTTCAGTTTCTTTTGTGTTTTCGTTTGATAAGCAAATTTTTTGTTTTTGTTTTCAGGATTCATTTCAATCTATTTTGATGTCGTATATTCTTTTTTTCTATTCCCTTTTACTTCAACTGACTTTGCCTTTGCTCACGAAACTAAGGAATTTTACATATTTGACTTTTAAAAAGTTGATTTCCAAAAAAAACGTGAGAAAAAAAATAAGCGAACGAGCCAAGATGAAGGTCTGGGTTGTTAGTTTTTCGCCTCAAGCAGTGAACTGATTTGTAGTGTTGGCTTTTGACATTTCTACAGGGCAGTGAACAAACCGCATTCCTAGCTAATTGACGTGAGCTATTGTTAGTATCTCGAGAAGTCTCTGAAAATACGAAGAAAAGCCTTAGGGGATAAATTGTTGGACTGTTTGGCAAGTTCATCTCATGCAGTGAATGTAATGAGAGGTAGAGAAAAGAGTACGTGTGCGTTCCCGTTTACTCCTTAAGTGCTACGGTTTTTCGCGCTCATTTCAACATCGAAAAGTACGTTAAAGATTTTTAAAAATAACGTTTCCTTAATACTTGTAAATTCAAAACTAACCATACGCTTTCATCCTTGAATAATGTGTTTACTTAATCCGGTTATATCAGCTAGCAGTTTGGGTTGAGAAAGCTTTTTGAAAAAAGTTAGTACTAGTGGAACTTAGGGGTTTTCCCCCCGAATTTCATCAATTTTTGTTGACATTTTTTTCTATATATCATTTTTCATCTATACGAAAAAGAAAAAAAGGAAAAAAAAAGCTTTTACTGTATAGTTTTGACACGGTTTCCCGCGGTTTCTCACGGTATTTTCTCGGCTTCTGAATTTCCAAACTACCAGGATGTCATTTTGTTTGTAGGTTTTTAAAACTCATCCACGGAAACTTTGTAATAATAATTGCACGCTTTCCTGATGATATTACCATCATTCTTGAGATTGTATCAAACTATTTCGTGTGATGATACATTCTACTAACAATTTTAATGGAAAGTTAACCGCATCCCAGCTTTGCTTGATTTGGATTTTTTTTTCTTTCTCGCTCTGAGGGCGCGTGACAAACCTATGCAAGAGGTCTTCAATGTTCAGTTATTAGAGCTATAAAATGATCTGAGTTCCTTAATAAGGACATTTTTTGTGAATTGGCCACAACTGGAGAACGACAAATTGATTGACAGATGAAACCAATCAAGTGTCAGTAGCCCGGGGCTGGGGCAAGTACTGACCGTACCATCAATGGGATTATAAACTGTCCTTTTTGCAATTGCTTGCGTACGAGTTATAATTGGCGCTCTTGTATCCCATCTGTAATATGGACCCAAGTAATAGATTGTTCGCTCTCGACTTCATAGCTTCATACAGAAATGATTCCTTTAATCCTTTTATCTCAAAACCGTTCCATCATCAAACACTGAGCTTATAACGTCTACGAGTCATTGATCAAAGCAGTACATTTTAGCTGACTGATACGCATTTCATTCACTAATTAGATACCGACGATTTCACCTATTATTGTCCCGACTTTAACCACTCCGAACTTGACGAACGAGGGTATCTGTTTGGGGTGTCCATGCGTAATAACTCCTTTGCCTGTCCTGTTTGTGTGTCAGACGAGCGATAGAGACATTAAACAGATCTCGATATTCTATACGCATTTAGACACCTATTTCAATTGCATAACAATAGATGGACAAGTTGGGATTGCTGTCTGCGAAGGCCAACGCGTTTTCGATCGCGCAGTTGATTGACGGTACACATCATTGTATTGATTTAGAAACCATGAGGCAGAGTGCTGGACCATACGCCACTACTTGGAGCTCACAACAGTTTCATCAAGAAATGGAAGGTATGAAAAAGTTAGATTTTGTAATCAAAAATGAATTATTTATCAGCACATTTCACAGGGTTATGAAGTCACTATGACTGAATACTGCTATTACGTCCTGTGACAATGCAGTGATTAACTACCTTGATATTATAGCTTGATACAAAACGACTATCAAACGCTACAATAAGGTTGATAACTTGGAGGAAAATGAAATCCCCTTTAGTGCGAGCATCAATTGATGAAGTTCCCAATAATACTGAAAAGCTCCTTTCCCAAGGTGGTTTTATTCCAGTCATCGTTTTCCGTCATCAATAGTTGAAATATCATCGGTAGCATACCTAACAGTGTTTATCTAAAATATTTAAGTGTTTATCCAAGTAGTCAATATTTATAGAGAGCTCAAGTCTTCTTCTCGAATGAAACAGCATCAAAGATTCTAAACCTGTATCAATAAATGCTCAAAGTAGATTCATTTGTCAGGGGAAATCAAACCGAATCTCAGGATTGAATCTTACATTTGAATTTACTTATCCAAATACTTATTTAAGTATTTTTCCCCCTGACATTCTTCTTAATTCATACAGAGCGACTTCTCAATGCTGGTACTGGCAAACGTCTTCCCTCAAGGTCGGACTCACTGTCCGAATCCGATGAAGACAACGAGGCCTCTTCTCCTTGTTATATTTCGAGTTTATCCTCCAGCAGACGCCAACAAACTCGTTCTCCATGTGCCGAGAACTCGTCGTCTTCTAGAGGTTCATCAAGAAGCCTTGCTCACGCGCGTGTGGAGCTTGAAATGAAAACTTTGTGGGACGAATTTCATGCTCTTGGAACAGAGATGATCGTCACTAAAGCAGGAAGGTTAGTTGGTCAGTTGGGCTATCAATGGGCAATGCGTTATTTACGTCTCGTTGTTATCGGCTTGCTGTTCTTACAAATCTTTATCGCAGCGATGACGGAGTTAGGGATAATTCTGACCTCTTTTGAATCGCTCGTATTATCACTTGTGTAACACTCTTGGCTGTTAAAATTTCCGCTGAGCTGCACTCACCATTAGCAATTTTCGTGCTGGTAGGAAAGGTGAACAAATCTCTGACTGCGCGGAATGAGCGCATATGATGAAACGGCCATTAGCCCTCGACACAGCAACATACTGTCCATTATTTTAAGTTCGTTCTGTTTCTTGTATCCTGTATAGACTGTTCGCCTACCTAAATCAGTAAACTCTTGATAAAACTATGACTCGTATTCCATTTATTGGAGAATCATTTTAAGTGACGAAAAACCAAAATTCCTTCAGTGGGTGATGAAGAACCAAAAGTCTTTCTACAAGGCTAACTGGACGAAAAACGTCTGTGTGAAAGTTAGGAGAACATCTGCTCTTTTCTTACGAAAAAATCGAAATGATTCGAAGTCGTGGAGTCACTGATCAATCAAGAAAATATAGTGAATTTTGCGATAAACTTCGGCTTTTTTGTGAGTTTTCTTCTGCAACTTCATTTTGCCAGTTCGTTGTGTCGTAGCATGCCTTTACTAAATAAGTCAGGCGATCAAAACATCCACGTATTTTCAATTTTTATTTCGCGCTATTGTTTTTTAACCCTGTAAAGACAGATTGATTAGTCTATTCCAAGAGGACACGTCTGCTACTGTTATCTCTATCTTTTAACCCATCTAGAAAATAATTAGAAAGAAAAACAAAACTAAATGGCTTTGTCTCGAGAACTTTGATGATAAAGATGACGATTTCGAATTGTTTTCTGTTAATTGACATTCCAGGCTATATTTGTGTGGGGTTATCGGTATAAAAACTTGAATAAATGTCAAAGGATTAGGATGATAAATCCATGACAATGAAACTATAAAAAAAGCCGGCGCAGGAAATAGTACTAATGCAGAAAAAGAAGCAAAAATGAATATATTTTTGGCAAGAGTTGTTAATTTTTTAAGCTTAAAGAGCTACCTTTTATATATTTACTCTTCACTGATTATCCTAAAGCGATACTCATAATAGTTTTAAAGAACGAATTTTTTCGATACGAATTTCAGTGGGGGAATCGTTTACTCGACTGAGTTTCAGGCTTACCGTCATGGCCTATCAATGTAAGTTCAGTTTGTAATCTTCTTACAAAGGATTTTGGCGTATCCTCATGGATTATAGTATTTTTATTCTGGTAACACAAGTAGACTAATCATGAGCTTTCGGAACTTACAATAATAGCCGTTTTTGAGACTTCGTGCAAAAGCTTTTGATTTGGTCCAGTGGTTGTTTCCTTTGGAAGGAAGGTAACTTGGCACATGGGTGGGTGGGTGGGTGAATGTTGGTAGGTGGGTGGGTGGGTGGATGTTGGTAGGTGGGTGGGTGGGTGGATGTTTGTAGGTGGGTGGATGTTGGTAGGTGAATTGGGTGGGCTGGTTGGTTGGTTGGTTGGATGTAGGAGGCTGGTAGTAGAGATTGTTTAAGTTGGCAGGCAGGCAGGTATGGACTGGTTGTTTGTGATGTGGCTGTTAGATAGTAACAAGAAGGTAGGTATGTGGGGAGGCATTGCTTTATCAATCTTGTTATCTGTGTTTAGTTGCTGTGCTTAGTCTGCTTTTTCTATACCAAATCCTGTCACGGCAAGCCTTACTCAATTCATCATCATCTGTTCATGTCCTGATACACACCAAATCGAAATATGGCGACCAATTTGACTAACGACTAACTAGCCTCGTGTTCACAACATGGAAACACGAAAGCGTTTTCACATGTAAAGGAGGCTTGTCAGTGCAGTGTATATTCTCATTTCTTCATTTGATTATTTATAGATATTTGATTTCTTCTGTGTCCCATTTTCCTAGACGTATGTTCCCAACATTTCAAGTTCGTCTGTCAGGCCTGGACCCGACTGCTCGATACATCCTGATGATGGACTTTGTTCCCGTTGATGACAAACGTTACCGGTACGCCTTCCACAGCTCCAAGTGGTTAGTGGCGGGAAAAGCTGATCCCAGTGTACCTGGACGCGTGCACATTCACCCTGATTCATCGTGTACTGGCGCCCAGTGGATGAAACAGATCGTGTCTTTTGATAAACTCAAACTGACCAATAACCTGATGGACGATAATGGTCACGTGAGTATGACGTGTATTAACGAAATGTCATGTGGATTTTTCGTTGTTGTACTTTTAGAATTTTAGAAAGATTCCAAGCACTATGTTTAAAAGTGTAAAGCCCCCTTTTTAACTTGGACTTAATGTTTCGCCATTTCAGACCAAATTTTTTTCCCTATGTAGTATCATTTCTTTGTTTAACGCGGATTGCACATGAGAAGACACATGAATATGGATACAACTCAAACGAAGAATCTTATTCTCAAGAGAATGAAACGTGGTCTGCAATGGGAAAACATTGCGCCAAAGCCAAAGAGGTCTATATATCGAAGTTTGTGTTCTTCAATCCACAGATAATTCTCAATTCAATGCATAACTATCAGTCTCGTTTTCACGTCATTCTCGAAGACCCGGATAAGACTAATTCAGCACACATGCATGAAGTAGCCAAGGATCGTATACGAACGTTCGTTTTCCCAGAAACACAGTTCATGGCCGTGACTGCCTACCAGAACCATATGGTAACACATAGATTAATGTTATTCTTGGGGTACATGTTGCGTCATAGCCGCCATGTTGGTTGACTATAACAAAGCATTCCTCATTAGCTTCTCTTGTTAGATCAACCAAGATGGCGGCTGTTTCATTGTTATTTATAACTTGCCTTTATTTGTTCCAAAGGAGACGAGAAGACAAAATGTTGTCGCCATGTTGGATGACATCAACAAAGTCATCCAACATTTGCATGATCGGATATAAAATTCTATTGGTTTCCATAGTAAATAAAAATGTCTTTTAGTTCACAAAAAGTCAAATCGCGCATGCTCACACGCAGCCAATCACCTACACGTATCTTGTAACGACTTTCAGCAGAGCAAATTTTAATGTTTGTTTGGATGAAAAATGCTAAAAACAAACCTATTTTTCCCGCTGATTCTTTCAGATCACTCAACTAAAGATCGCTAGCAACCCGTTCGCTAAGGGATTCCGCGACTGTGATCCCGAAGATTGGTAAGGACGACAAAAAATGTCTGCGCACTCAGTTTTTGTGTAGTTTATGACGTGTTGGTGTGAAAATGTCCCTCAGTAGACGTATAAATTCAATAGTGTTCCATTCAATAGACCCCTTGCAGCGCTCATGCAGCTCGATTTGGAGGAAATTATTTTGTTTTGTCCTCCAAATCGAGCTCCTTTGACGTCACATGCAAGGGGTCTTTACAACTCAAAACGCATCCCACATGGAAAAGAGTGTCCATGTGCGTTTAGCCATCAGTGACACAACCGACATGCTGGGTCTGCTGGTCATAGCAAGGGGTTAAATCATGTACGGTCTAGGGGCCGACTAACCTCTCCCTTAGGCTTTTGCCGAGCTTTCTGACCAGTTTGTAATTCCTCCCGGGATAGCGGTGTTGGGGTCGAAATCTCCAGCGTAGCCGTAAGTCCATACGACGGTTCAGCACTCGATGTCTGGAAGTATGGTCCTGGTTCTCTTAATTACTAAATGAAAACAATCCAAATAAGTAATTTTTCGACTAGAAAGGAGATTCCAAAATAGATCAATCAAGGTGAAACTAATTATTTACCAACGTAAATAAATAATCTCCTAGAAACAACAGCTACAGCTAACGCACTGTCTTGAAGTTGAAGTTGAAGTTGTGAAAGGCTTATTGGCCCTCTTCTTCAGTCGTTTCATACCAGGCTCGTAATTTACCTATAACGCATGTTTTTATATGATTTCAGAGCCCATCCCACACAGCTTACCGACTCATCTCGCTCTGTATATCATATTTTCTTTATGTGTTTTTTGTTGCAGTGTAATAGAAGTAATGAAACAGTTGGATCAGAATGGACCAGGTAATAATAGTATGATGCCAAGACCACGACATAACAGAGAAATGATCGACTCTCGTCATGAGAGATCTACGACTCCATCCTCAAGCATATCTTCTCATCCCCCTTCCATGGCGCATGCGCAGTACACCATGGCATTACCAGACAGCTACCCAGGTAAGAAACACTGATTTACAATTTTCAACTTTTTATCGAACCCTGAAACAACCTCTGGGCTGATATAAGTCAGGGAATGGCTAACTCACAGATCCAACCCTGAAACGACCTCTGGGCTGATCAAAGTCAGGGCATGGCTAACTCACAAACCGAATTGGAATTTAGTAGCCTGGGTTTTGTAGAGGGAGAAAATTGGAAAACCCGGAGAAAAACCCTCAAGTCAAGAGAGATAGGGAGATATAGAACCAACAATGAAGAGATATATTTTGAGATATCTGGAACGTAATCTATTAATTCGTTACATTCCAGGGTCTTATCATGAGAGTCGGGCGGCAGCGTTAGGTCAACTAAGTCATGGTATCCCACATGTGGGTTCTCCACCACCTCCCTGCAGTTATCCATCAATGATGGCACCAATGGTGACGCCTGTAGGGCTGCGATCACCCATATCACCAAACTCACCAACAAGCCCGTCATATGGTCAGCGGACTTACCACGATGCACTGCGCATGCACCGAATGGTACCTTATCCGCACCCGGGCATGAGATCGAGGTCGTCAATTTCTTCAATGTCGAGCGATGAACAAGGGTCCGAATAAATGCGCTGTGGCACGCCAGAGATATGATGGAAATTCATTCCTGCCGCACGTGTTGTCATACAAATATTCATTCGGTTCACTTTTGAATTTGCTTCATTCGTTTTTATGAGAGAAAACAGTAAATCTGCATGACGGGGAATGTCAATCTACAAAGACGAACGACACAAGAACAAATTCGGTACCGGTGATCTTTCTGAACATAAATGCTTGGTCTGTGCGCATGTCCGAAAATAGGCGCAGGTTTTCGGAAGAAATGCACGCATGGGCACTGGAAAACTATCAGTGTTCATGCGTATTGGAAAGAATGAAAGGTATTGATGGAAGTACGCATGCGTATAAGGATCATTGTACGGTACAAGCGCGCATGCGTAATAAAAGGAAGCAAAGAAATCAACTTTAACAGGTGTGGAATGTTGAG
Source organism: Actinia tenebrosa (assembly GCF_029948245.1). Classification (NCBI taxonomy): domain Eukaryota; kingdom Metazoa; phylum Cnidaria; class Anthozoa; order Actiniaria; family Actiniidae; genus Actinia; species Actinia tenebrosa. The sequence continues at coordinate 16,216,089 of NW_028292578.1, forward strand.
GTTTGCGCAGATAAAATTCAAGCTCTTTTATAATTCAAACAGAAGTCAGAAAACTGTGACAGAGTCTTCATATCACAATGTAAAATACTGTAACGTTATTTCTTGTTCATGAGCAATAAAATATCGATGAAAATTTCGATTATAGTTTTCGAAGAATCACGAGCCAAAAATCTCGTAACAAATGCCTGAAACTAAAATCCGTTAACCGCCATCAGGATGAAGATAACATAGCTTCGAAAGTTTTGAGATTATACTGATGAAAGAAGCTTATTTTAAGACTGAGATCTAGTTTTACTCCTCAATAAGTTAAAGCAATTTAACTTAAGATGCAATTCCACTGAAAATGCTAACAAGCGCTCAAACTACGTTCGACGCGTCAAAGCCACTTAGTCAAGCAACCATGCCCAACAATTAACAATTATTCAGCCTTTTGTCATATTTATTCTCAGTCATATATACTTTAAATTGCAATAGTTTTTGTTACTGTTTAAATATTTTGTCTGGGATGTAAAAGTCTGAGAACAATTACCGGCTTAGATTACGCTTCTTTTCCTAATCTTTTTAGGTCGTCACGTCGTCACGCAATCTTTCTACCGTGGGGAGAGAAACGTTGCGTGACGACCCTGAAAACGCCATTTGAATAAAATGATTCCTATTCATTTAGCCTCCTACGAAGGTGAACTTGGGGATCGTCACAACGTCACGCAATCATTCTTTCATGGGGAGAGAAACGTCGCGCGACCACCCTGAGAACGTGAGCATATATTCGTATTTGGCTTGAGTTTAAAGCATCTCTGTTCTTGAGTCATAAATACAGCTTGATCAGTTCATCGCTGACAGCAGAGGGGGTCAGGACACCTAGGTCAGTGAATAACAGGGTGATGTATGATGGAGGGGTGTAGTCCACCAGGGGGTGGCCAGTCTGGATAATGTCCTTGGGATACTGGAGGAATAAAGAGAAAAAGAAGGAATCACTTTTCTCAATGTTAATAAAGGTAAAGTAAAAATTCTCCTTTAAGGTATTAGGATACGAAAAATGACGAATTGCTCGAAAAAAAATTTTTTTTTTAATTTCATAATTTTAAACTTTTATCTTTCATATGTTTGTGAAACTTCTTGCAATTTTTGATTGGAAAAGCCAAAATTTTGAGAAAAATCGAAATCGTGACTTTATCAAGACCGGAAATGTACCGTCGCTTAATATATGCACATCTGTCATGCTCCTTTGTCATTGTAAAAAGATCCTACATTGCGATCGTCCAGAACACCAGATAATTTGACAAGTGATGACAAAATGGAAGGCTCAAGGTGTTTTGGCCAACACCATCGTGGCTCCCTGCAGCTTCCGGCTCCAAACAAAGAAATGTGTTTTTCTCGAATCTTTTTTGCCGCTGAAACCTCAACTTCAAAAAGCTAAAAGGCCCTTGGATTTCATTCAATTTTTTTAAAATTTGGAGAGTTTATAAAATAACTCATGATCCAAAAAAGGGTGTCTCCGAATTTTGAAATTTAATTTCTTTCCAAAGTTATGACGCTTTTTACTCTAAACAACACTCCAAAAGCGATCGCTGAACTTTGATCAAAAATAGCGAGAGATAGAAAACAGATATCAAAAATCTGGGACACCCTTTTTGAGCTTATTATCTCCTGAGTATGTTAAGCCATTTTTCGCAAACATAGCTTAAAATGTACGTGTCCGTTAACGTTTTCACTGAGGCATAGTCAAATTTCGCTTCGAGGGCAATAATGTGAACAACAATAAAAAAAATCGTATTTTGAAAATTTCTTTATAAACTATATTTACTCAGCTTTCAGAAAATGTATACTTTGTTTGTGTTATACTATAAAGCCAGCGCGTTATTTAAGTTTGCGCGCATAGTGGTCGTAAACGTATCCTAATACCTTAAGAAACTGCCAGTCAACACTCTCCCTACCCTCCCCTCCCCCTCTCTCCAGGACAATCAAAGGTTTTTTTCTTTCTAAGGGTATCCAGAGTCATTTTCTCTGTGTAGTCTTATCAGAATCACCTTTTCTGTATGTTAATAAAATGCACTTGCCTGACCTCTAAACTCTAAAGTTTGATTCCTGGACTCTGCATCACATGTGAGTAGAGTTTGTTAGGTCTCTCCCTTAATTTGAGACAATCTGTGAGTTGGCAGTAGCCTAACTTTGATCAAACCAGAGGTTGTTTCAGGTTCAATCCGTGAGTTTGCCATACCCCGAATTTGATCAAACCAGAGGTTGTTTTAGGGTTCAATCTGTGAGTTAGCCATGCACTGACTTTGATCAAACCAGAGGTTGTTTCAGGGTTCAATTTGTGAGTAAGCCATACCCTGAATTTGATCAAACCAGAGGTTGTTTCAGGGCTCAATCTGTGAGTTAGCCATACCCTGAATTTGCTCAAAGCAGAGGTTGTTTCAGGGTTTAATAAAATTTGAAGTTTTTTATTCTTACTTTATGTTGGTTGGGGACATCTTCTTGGTTTAGAGGGTAAAGGCGAACGAACTTGAAGCTCTCAGCCACCACGTAGAATGGCTTGTTAGCTGTTTTTGTCATTACTGCCATTTGATACGTACCAATCTACAAACGAAGGAAGATATAAGAAAAGAAAAACATTAAGACAACATCTATCATTTTCAAAACACCTTGTAAAATACCAAAATATTCCTACTCTCTTTGAAATAATGTATGAAAATATAATTAGGGACATAAAAGCTAAAGCTTGAAAAGAAATAGCTTTAGAGTTACCAAGACTTACCTTATTAATGATTCCTCCACTTTCAACAACTCCTTCTGCACCAACAAGAACTAAGTCAACTTTCTCAATAATATAGCTACAAGTATAAAAGAAGAAAGAAGGCCAGTTGTCAAAGTCCAAAAGAGGGTTTTTGTACTAACCTTTATCTATCCTTTATCTACAGCCAACCTCTATGTACTAGTCACTTGATAATAGACAAATTACAGCATGTCAGAATGCAGCTCAATTTGTAGGACATAACAATAGGTTTCCAATTCTCTAAATTCTTTTGTTGTGTCCTACAAATTGAGCTGCTTTGACGTCACATGCAAGAGTTCTACAGAGCTCTTAACCTTGGGCATAATATTTCCTCAATTCAGACCAGGTGTTATTCTCTTGAGAAATAAGATTATTCCTTTAAGTTGTAATCGTATTGATGAGCTTTCTCATTTGCAACCGTTAAGCAAAGAAAAGAAAATTTAGGGAATTACAAATAGTCTGAAACATTTGGTAAAACAACAGGCCCAAGGCAAAAAGGTCTATTCACTGATGGTGGTCACTTCGTTGACTGTAAAATAGTATAATGTAAAACTAGTTTACTAACCCAACGGCAGAATCTAATATTATTCTGGATGGTATTCCAATTTCTTCAAGCTGGTCATGCATAAGGCACCTTAAAGTTACAAGACAATAAATATCAATACAATAGATTCAGAAAAAATGATCTAAATAACATAGGTTCAAGAGGGTAAAATTGTAGTGACATAAGCCAATGGGATGTGACCTTAAGTCTGAGATAGCAGGACGTTCGAGATATCCAGGCCTTGATATACCCATGATATATTGTGTTCATACTCATATACTAACCCAGATTTATCAGGACAGGACTCTGTGATAAAAACATTAAATCGTTTCTTTTGTATGGCTGCCATTCTAAGTATTTCCAGCACTACTCTTGACCTTGAATGAGTTAGAATTGTCTTGAAACAAGGAAAACATAGATGTTATTGAAAGCAAAGGATTTTTAAAAAAAAGTAATGAGAAAGTGTTTCAAGATTTCACTTACAGCACCATCTTTGATGAATGAGTCGCCCAGCTTTGCTATCTTTGCTCTTGCTGCTGCTGCTCTCTTGAGGAAAAGCTGACCTGAAAAATACGAAAACAAGAAATTTTCTATCAAGTCTGTGTGGGACAATAACAACAGAGCCAGGCTCTAACAAGATGATTGCCCAAATAAGCATTTTAGAAGTTGATTTTTGAGGAGGGATGAAAACTGGAGAACCCATAGAAAAACCTTGGAAACAATGGAGAGAATCAACAAACAACTCTATTTATGATACTGATTAAAAGGTTCAAACCTGGGTTGTATTGGTGAGACACCACCATGCTTCCCTTATGTAAAGGAATGTTAGTAAGTATGGGCTTCAACAACCCCCTCCTGCAGGAGTTATGGATACTTTGTTAAACTAAATACTATTAATCCTTTATGGTATATGTAATTACCTCTCTCGACAAGAAGTCTTTTACATTCTTTAAAATCCTAAAAAGAAAATATGAAAATCAGAAGAGTAAGCAAGAGCTAAGAAAAAGAAAACAGTTGCAATCCTTCTGATTCTGATGAGCTTCTATTAACTCTGATTCTAACACCTTTTTCTGATTTTCATATGCTGCTTCTGCCTCTGATGCTGTTGCAAGTGAAAACCAGTTTTATTGTGGTGCTGTCCCACTCAGTCCTTGTCCTTTTTTTACCATCTCTTTTTCATTCTTTTTCCCACCCCATTTCCTTTTCATAGGTTTCTCTACTTACTGGATTATCAAGAGAAGCTAGAGTAATAAACCTGAGAAACAGTTCACATCCAGACGATACTGATGTCACAGCTACATCAGCTCTTGTCAGAGTCTGTATGACTTTTTGAAGAAGGTTTCTGAGCTCATACAAAGTTTCAGCTACAAAATAGTAACAAAAGAGTGAGATTTTGGAGTTATATGTACCAGCACTTAAATCATAATTATGTCAGGTTAGGCAAAAAACAATTAGGGATAAGGGATAAAAGGTAAAATAGTTTTGGAAATATATAAGCTTTAGAAAATTAATATGAAATAGAGTTTGAGCAATCATTGACACAGGAAAAATAATATCCTTGTGATTTAGCAAAAACAATCTTGAAACCATAATAATGCTAAGAGTTCTACCTTTACACAATGGAATTAGCGTCTAGAATTATGTAAATCTTATTAGTATGTTTTTTATTTTTTCACGTGCCAAGAAAAAATCACTTTGATCTACAAATATCCTTACCTGATGTGGTGTTGATAAACTCGATCAACGTGTGTATAGCAGCTACAGTCACCGACATCCCGGGATCTTTGTCCATACATTTTTCAAAGAACGTCACAGTTTCTTCAACGGAAAAAAATATCAATATTATAAGCATTATTTTATCAAAGTCCGTGAGAAAGACTGAAAACACAAACCTTCGACCTCCATTTTGAATATATGGAAGATAACCGCTGACAGTGGCACTGCGGTCGCTAGTTCCAAGAAAATCCAATTAGGAAGCAGCACTAGCAACCTCACTTGCAGCATTTAAGAATGCAGTTGCAGATATTTATTAACTTGTTGGACAATTACTATTTATTATTATTTATTCTATTTATTAATATGTTAATTATTTAATCATTTTAATAATTATTTAGCGTGGTCTAAAATGCTCAGTATTGAGCGAATGACCTAACTGGTAAATGTAAAATAATGAGTGGGATCCCTGTGTTGAATTTTATCTAATGCGTCGATTTGAGCGCGAGTGACTTCGTTTGACATCGGACATCGGCCTTTACCTTTTCGGGTTTGATCGGTAACCTTCGGCCCGAAGCGCGCAGTTAGCAGATAACATTCATTAGCCCTAAACCAGTAATATATACAGTATGGGTGGCCGTGTTGTATCAGACTACGAACTCGAGGCGTAGCCGAGAGTTTGTATATTGGATACAACACGGACACGAATACTGTAGATTACTTATCAAACGTCTAGGTTAGTTCCTTTGTGTTTCGCTTAAATTTTCAAGATAAAAGTGAATCTGGCCAAGAAAATCCACCTTAAAGTTCATGCAAATGAACAGGATTCTGTATCTGATTTACAGAACTCTTCACGGTCGTGATTTCTGTTGTGTTTTCCTCATGAATTATTAATGAGTTTAATAACTATGGCTATAGACTTTTCAGTAGAGTTTTAATTTAAAAATTGATTACAAGAATCTTTCCAAGGGGCAGTGAACAAAGATTGCGCACGTTCAGAAAGTAAAGAAAAACAGCGGAAAAAATTCTATCTTCGCTGGCGTAGTTGTCAACAGTAATGCTACTTAACTAACGATAGTAGTAAGATGATAATTAAGAAATGCGCACGTGTTTACAGTATTCATTTGTGGTATCTGTTTATCCATTTCAATTATTTCGCTTATTTTCTCTGCGCGTATTTCTTCATTCAATTTGTCCCTTTAAAACTATATCCTTCTCCACTTCTACATAACAATCGTTTATCCCACTTCATGATCAACGTGACTATTATCACAGATTCCGTTTTCCGGTCCCACTAGCTATATGTGACTCGTTTAAATTTTCTGTTTGTATTTTCTTGTATTTCGGCAAATTTACCGTTTCCATCTCAATCAGATGGCTTTGAGCGTCTCGGAACACTAAGCTATCTCTCTGGCCTTGCGTGATCAACGTAAAATTTAAAAAAGCTATATTTACATTTTCTGTTTATCGATCAATCCTGAACAACACTTTTCTCATGCCAGAGACTAAACATATTAAGCACTCCGTTCTCTGCATGGGTCATTACGTATCCTTGGTAACATCCAGAACGATGGAGTAACCAACCACCTTAATCTCTTTGTATTTAACGCTTATTCCTGTGAAGTGGTGAGTGCGACAGCCAATCGTTCACAAACGCGAGCACGTTCATGAAACAATTCTAGAAAAGTTCGATCTGGTTTTAGATACCAAAACCCCAGAAGAAGGCATGTCCCAGACGTGTTGCAGAGGCTGTTCCAAAATGTGTTGATTTGGGGAGGATAAGAGTATCACCATAGAAACGATGTGCACATATGTTGAACGTTGAACAAACAGAGATTTTACATTATTTCTAACGGAAGATTTGAGAACGTGATTAGTATGTATATCCCAGCAAAATATATTCTTTTATGATTTGAATCAAATGCCGCGCTTTTATTCCGTTCAAAAGATACTTTTTCATTTCAATTCACGATGTCCTTTTTATCGTCTTAAAACTTATCCTACTTTCTAATTCTTTTTCTTTCGCAAGGCTACTGTTTATTTAGTTATAGACTAAACAATTCAATATGAATAAATCTTTCTCGGTTTCCTTTATATGAAGTCTTAGATTTAAGCTGTGTATTTGCAAAAGTCACCAGACTTCAAGGCTTTAGTCAAGGTTCCATTCACAAGATTCCCCCAAGTCACGTTTTATTTCGAGCAACTTTTCGTAATTACGATCTAAGTGTCAGTCTGTCATCGCGTTTGTCAGGACTGATTGCGTTTAATCAAACTTTATTCACTTTACGAGAAAAATTAAGAACGTTTAAGAAATGGAGGGTTATTGCTAGATTATTCTTTATACTCTTATCGTTCAGTGGTTTTGAATTAATGTTTAGGAAATAACTGTCTATCCGTGCAACTGCGGTCCAATATCCAATGTGCAATGTTGAAAAGTTCAAGGGTATTCCGACAATGCATATAAGTGTTTTGTAGGGTTTCATTCTCTATATAAAATGAATTTAAAAAATAAGTCAACGAATTTCGGATTTCAAAGTGGCCGGAAACCAAGGGAGTGTTTTGTGTAAGTTAAACAACATGGTGGCTATGAAATCCTAAAATCCAAAATAAAAGGGCACATTCTAGATCAACATCATTCATCTAATAATAAACTATAAAGTACTCAAAGCATAGTAAAAATCTAGCGTTTTGTTCAGATTCCATAAATCTTATTGTCTTAATCAATATAAACCAGGAAGTTTTGAAAAAAAATCCAGTGAAAAACAAGCTGTGCAACTGTTCCACTCAACCGAATACTTGAGTGAACATTCTGCTTGCTAATTGTCCTCTTTTAAAAGCGAACAGCCACTTCGGGGGAAAAAACAAATCTAACCAAAGCAAAGAGACTTCGTCGAAACATATTTAACAACTACCGCTTAGGACTTTTTGTTCAGCATTAATGGTTTACGGCTGATATCGTCTTTAGACAAGAACCGAAAGGAGATGGATTTATATATTATAAATATTTAGAACAAATTACTGCAGTGCCGGAGTTGTGTGTTGATCAAGCAATTAAACGCATATGAATCATATTGAAAAGAGCTTTTAAGTGCTAAGAAGTTAAATTGTTGACAAAAGAGTGGAATAGTCATGAAAATTCTTGCCGTATCGTGTAAAAAAATAAGGTTGACATATTTTTCTATTCTCTGGTATCCAATAAGTTGCGAAAGTAGCACTCAGAGTTTACCCCAAGTCGTACAATAATTAGGAAATTAAAACACTGATGACAGATCCTTTTCTTTTTCTCTTTCTTTCTATTTTCTTCAAATATTTCAGTCAGCTTAACCAAATCGAACAAGGATAAAAGAAAAATGAAAAATCTGAAACATCTTGAAGATCTAGAGTATCTGCCATTTCTTTTAATATTTCCGCCCCCGACGGTTTTCCGGAGTACGCTGATATATCAGAAATAATATGCTTCCTGAAAAATGTTCCGAAAATATTTTTAAGAATTTTGCACTCAATTCAACAAAGATGAAAATAAATACGTCCCCCCTTGTTGTCGGACTGTCTATAGAAGAACTCAGAACAATTATCTCTACACAATGTAAACCTAACCTTAACTTTATTTTCAAACTCCAATCTTCAGCTATACTTATATTCATATATACACAAATCTACTTCAAAATTAATATTCTTTCATAAATAAAAATATTTTTTTCTGATAAATAAGAATGTCTTTCTCTTTCTTTCTCTTTCTTTCTTTCTTTCTCTCTCTCTCTTCTTTGAATGGATCGTCTAGTCGTGTCTACAGCCATACGGATGATTTTGAAGAACGTTTTGAGATAGGTCGAGGGCTTGGGTTACTTATGAGTGTTGATAAATCCTTTCCTGTATGTAGAGCTTCGAGCCTAACTGGTTCACAGGCTTCCAAAGACGAAGACTTCGTTCGAAATGTGTGATTCCCCTCCCGGAAGTGGTTAATCTTGTGCCAGCGACACCACATCAAATCCTTGAAGACAGTCCTAAACTGCTTGCTGTAGAAACAGTAAACTACAGGATTCACCGCCGCTTGAGTGAATATCATCAACTGTACTAGCCGCCACAGCATGTCATTGTTGAATACGTAGAAGTACTTTAATGTTCTGACGAGCATGAATGGAAAATAACAGGTTACGAAAATACAAGTTACTACGGCCAACATTTTGGTGATCTTGCGCTGCTGCAGGCTCTGGCTTCCGGGTTTTATCGTCATCCTCTTTCTCATTGCTTCGCTCTTTTTTAAAACACGAAAGATTCGATAGTGCGAGTAAATCATGTACATCAATGGAAAAAGAAAGAGAAGTAGCCCTTGGATTGAGTAGTAGATTTGCCTCCCTTGGTCTCCCCATCCAATGTTAACACACTGTAAGACAGAATCATTATCTTTGACGATGATGTAAGCATATAGCAGCGGAGAACACGAGGCTATAGAAATTACCCAAATCACAACTGGAATTAACTTTCTCTGCTTGATTCTCTGCGATCTGGCAAGAAGTGGAGTCGTGACAGCCACGAGTCTCTCGCGACTTATCATGGCCAGCGTTAGAACTGAAGCCGTGTAGCTTGTCTCGATTAAAAAGCTCTGAAAACGGCAAACAAACTGTCCAGAAATCCAAGAACTAGCCAGGAATGCGGCCAAGTCTACTGGGGTAAGCAGAGTGAAAAGCAAATCTGCCAAGGCTAAACTTGCTATGTAACTCAATAGGATTGTTGTAGTGGTGACTTTATAATTCTTATAACATGTCAAAAGTGCAAATAAGTTCCCCAACGTCGCCATGAGAAATACTATAACGTAGTATCCAACGTAGATGTGGCGGACAAGAGGCGGGAAACCACTTTCCTCGTGTATATTTTTCGACACAGTGTACGAATCATTTGACATATTGGACACATTTTGCGCCATTACTTCAGTTATCGTATGAATCTAACTGCTCTGTCTCTCTCTCGTGCTCCGTTGGTTTTAGCTCTGACTCAGAATAATTATATCCCTTCAGTAATCCGGAAAAACAATATAAGAGTTATTCAGAGGCAGGGTGTGACAGGTATTAAACCACAAATTGTTTCATTCGTTGTCGTTACAAAACAATCAAATTCTCATTAGTCAGTTTTCAATCCAATGGCAACGAAGGCTTGTTTCAGCTTCTGTTTCGAGTAAGAAGTATATTTATAAATGTTTAGTTTATAGTTGCATCACGTCGCATGAAGACTAAATGTATTTATATCACGTATTTGATTTAGAATAACTTGGATATTTTTTAAGGTCAAGAGTAGAATGATTTGACAATGACCTGATAAAATTGGCACTTCATGAATATAATCCTCTTGGTTAAGTGATTCTAGGACCGGATAGCGTTTTTCTGTCCAGATTCCGCAATGTTATAATAGATAGGAGTTACGAACCAGCCGCACAGCACTCGTGAGTTTAGTTTCGAGATAATGTTTGATTTTTGGACCTATGATGATGAATGCTAAAACAAATAAAATAGAAAGGAAAATGGGATTGGAGGTCTTAAGTAAACACTACGTGAGAGGGTATGTAATATGTATATAACAGTATATAACCATGTGTCAGCGTGATGGCCGATTTACACGATACCACTAGCTGTCGAGCGCAACATGCTGACCACACGAATTGCTGTAAACCGACCGAATGAGTAATAGCAATGAAAGGCTAGACATTCGCTCGATCATTGAACAAGTCAGCCTTCCCGGACAAATTTTGCACCATTTTACTATACGGCTCCTACAATACTGAATTAGGAAAATTTATGACCACAGAAAGCATGAGAAAAAGTGTTGTCTCGACCACCTGAAACAAATAATCGGCGAATAAATAAGGAAAACCACGCTGATATTGTTTTTCTATATTTTCTATTCTCAAAAAAGAAATCAAAAATATTTTCTAAAAGGCGTGAAAATTGTACAAATACCGGACAAAATAGAAGATAAACAACTTCTTTATAGAGCACCTCTAAGGGATTAAGAGCGGCTGTCCGTAAAAACCAGACAAATTCGAAATTTCGTGGCAACAGTCAAAAAATCGATTTTGTTCATACTTTGAAGTTAGATAACCTATCATATGATATTAACCCCTGTGCACTTAGTTTTGAAAAATGCTTTTTTGTTCGGGAGAAATTTGAATTTTTATGCAGATAGGCAAATATGCTAATTTGACGACTCTGAAATCGAGATAAATCACCGATCTCCTGTACGAAATACAATCAATACTTGACCTTTCTAACCCTATGAACTTCAAATATGGTATCTCTATATGCCTCACAATGATTTTCAGACATGTAGCTGTAACGAAGAATTTCTGGAAGAATTATTTGCAAGACACAGTTTTCTTGAGCTTAAGAGTACCCTCAAAACAAGTGAGAATTTTACCATGGCCGATACAACGGAAAAGCGAGATTTTCAATGTATGTGATGTTAAGATGATATTGTTCAAGATTGTGAAAAAAAATTCTTAGGTAAATGTGTTTTTAAGTTTCTACGATCGATCAAATATGCCTAAATACGTTGTTTCAGAAAGGATCGTTTTTGCATAAATTAGCAAGTAAATGACTGCCAAGATTAAACAAATATTTTTCAAATCTTTTATAAGCCGTGTGAGACATCAATACTTAGCAAATTTGAGGGATTTTTCTGAACAAAGAGCAGCATTTACTCCCTACCGCTTCACAAATCATGAATTCTAGGTGTAGTGACGGCCATCTACCCAAAACAGCGAAAGCGTTGCGTGACCACCGGCGGCGGGATAATAAATACTGTGTGTGCACTGCCACATCTATCTAGTACTGTGTGTGCATGTGAGTTTAAAAAAAATGTATCCAAATAAATACCAAAAATACTACTTTTATTTCCCGTTATTAACTAGATTTGTGCGTCTTCCTCCTTATGTTTTAGTATCTAAAAGTATAACGTTCGTGTTAGCAGCTCCTGGCCGTTCAAATCTATGCAAGGCTCTGATGACGTATTCCAGAGTTAATAGAGGGGACTCCCCTCAATTAACTCTGCTTATTCCTATGAAAAATGGAGGGTCCTGAAGGGGGTTCCTAACCCATTTCCAAGACCAACATTTACCTAAATCCCAGTTCAAATCTCTTTATTCTTAGCACGAGTATGTTTTGCTCAAATCTTAATCCTACACCCATTTTTGATGGTTTTTTCTTTAGGAATCCCAGTGCATGATATCCTATTTTCCTAACACCAAAGAAGGATAATACTAGCACTCATTTTACCCCTTCAGGACCCTCTAAGTACTAGCTCGGTTCGATCAGAAAATGGGATGGGGAATAAAGTCAAACGAAGGTCGAAAACGTCTTAAAGAAATACAGAAAGACTATCTAATGGCCCGGTTTAACATTGGTGAGCAGACTGGGCATAAAGTTGATCCTGTAACGACAACAACAACAAAAAAAACTGTCATCACTTATCACCACCGCAAGTACAGGAGTGGCGCAGCTCAACGGCGTCGAACTGAAGGCATTTTTGGCCTTCCTCCAAGTCCTTGAGGAATGCCAAGAATTCTGATGATGTCCGTTTTTTTAGTCCTGATGGGTTCCTCACATCTAAACAAGTGGTATAACGTTTCTTTCACGATTGCCAAATAAAAGGGTCGTCCCCGCCGAAATAGATGAACAAGAAGACGACAAGCTTCCAGAAAAGACTCTGGACAAAATGAACAAGGAAGTACAGAATGCCCTATTAATACAGCACCCAATATTCTTGGATGTTTATAATCTGTGTGAGCTCGCTGTGCAGAACACGATGAAAAAATTCTCGAAACCCATGTTACGTGGACACCAGCAAAAAGGATAAGAAAAGAAAAGAATCCTACGTTGACGCCACTCGTCCGCACACATCTTTTCACAAGAAAAACAACCATTTCAACTAAAGCCGTTTTATAAGAAAAAAATATTCATAGCGACGTTATTAGTTTTTGTTTCCTAAATTAATACAATATATATGACGCGAGTATATCAAGGGCGGATCCAACGGAGGGGTCCAGGGGTGCGGACCCCCCCCCTTACAACTCGTTATTTCCCTTTTTTTAACATACTATATATTACAGATTATTTTCTATTGAAAGTCATGACTGTTATGTAAGTTTATAAATTGAAAGCCAAATCAAGTTGTTGTGTTGGCGTTCTGAAAGGTTACAACAAATATAGCGGTATGTATGACCTCAAAAATAACGTCACTGATTGAATGTACTTTTTGGACCCCCCTCAAAAATATCCTGGATCCGCCTTTGAAACTAGACAAATGTTACCTCAGGGGTCACACACAATACGAGGGCGTATAACACGAGTAGCCGATCTATTATTTTTGATGCGTTCGTGAGAAGAGCAAAGTTTGCATTCCTATATTACATAAATTTGTTATGCATACAAGAGGGGGATATTGTTTTGAAAGAAAGCATAGTTTAAGGGGCTTCGAAATTTAAGTTTAGTCCTCAACTGGCTGGGCCGGTAAAAAAACATAAGGTTTTTGAGGAAAACTCTTCATCCCAAAGGGTCATGGCCGCCAGTGGTCACGCAACGCTTTCGTGGTTTTGTGTAGATGGCCGTCACTACACCTAGAATTCATGATTTGTGAAGCGGTAGGGAGTAAATGCTGCTCTTTGTTCAGAAAAATCCCTCAAATTTGCTAAGTATTGATGTCTCACACGGCTTATAAAAGATTTGAAAAATATTTGTTTAATCTTGGCAGTCATTTACTTGCTAATTTATGCAAAAACGATCCTTTCTGAAACAACGTATTTAGGCATATTTGATCGATCGTAGAAACTTAAAAACACATTTACCTAAGAATTTTTTTTCACAATCTTGAACAATATCATCTTAACATCACATACATTGAAAATCTCGCTTTTCCGTTGTATCGGCCATGGTAAAATTCTCACTTGTTTTGAGGGTACTCTTAAGCTCAAGAAAACTGTGTCTTGCAAATAATTCTTCCAGAAATTCTTCGTTACAGCTACATGTCTGAAAATCATTGTGAGGCATATAGAGATACCATATTTGAAGTTCATAGGGTTAGAAAGGTCAAGTATTGATTGTATTTCGTACAGGAGATCGGTGATTTATCTCGATTTCAGAGTCGTCAAATTAGCATATTTGCCTATCTGCATAAAAATTCAAATTTCTCCCGAACAAAAAAGCATTTTTCAAAACTAAGTGCACAGGGGTTAATATCATATGATAGGTTATCTAACTTCAAAGTATGAACAAAATCGTTTTTTTGACTGTTGCCACCTTATGTCTGATTTTTACTGACAGCCGCTCTTAAATACACGCCGACGTCCAATTGAAAGTGGCGATTTTTTAATATTTTGATTGCAATCAAGAATTATATTTTAAGGTACGAATTTAATTTATAGAAAAGTAGAGGTACGAGACCAAATGAAGTACAATTTCCATGCCAAGGGATATTATTATAATTATCATTGCAATATAACGGGAATCTTTCAAAAGCTTTTAATTTAAGTGACGTGGGCTGAATATCATGGGAACTGAAATGAAGCGAGTGTGTTGTCTTAATTTGATTCGACTATAATTCGTTCTTGACGAACAGACAACTAGTAATAATATACTTATGTTTATAAGGTCAAGCTTTTCTGTCGGACTTAGTTATGACTTTTGCAGTGTCCATCTTTGCGGATGTTGCTATGCCAACGCACTTAATCGTGACATAAGACATATTCGAATCAGACCGCACCAACACTTTCGTATCCCCTAACTAGTAACTAGTTTCCGGTGGGGGAGGGGGTGGGGAAGAGAGAAGGTGTTTCCAATATCATTCCTTTTCACAGGCATGTCCCACTACAGTCAATTCAGTTGGGCCGGCGGATGACCCTTCTCTTCCCCACCCCCCACGGGATATTTGTATGCATGCTCGTCCTTAAACCGTGGGATTAGAACTGAACACAAACTTTAATATTTAAATTACGTTGCCAAAGTATTTTTAGAATTGGGCGACTGTTCCGGTTCGAATCCACTGGACTTGTCCTAATCAGGAATTCTTCCCGCATTCGATTCTTTTAGTTACATGTGTAGAAATAGAACCATCATCCGGTGGCAACGAAGTACCTTGCTTCATGCATAATCATAATTAGTTGGTGAAGAAGTGTGGTTCTTCAAACAAAAATTGGATGTGGATGGCGATCGTCCAAACAGAAAAAATGAACAAACAAGTAATCAAAATACTAAAAAAAACCAGTATAACAGATTAACACAAACAACAGAATAAATAAACAAAACAAAATAAATGAAAAAGAAACCACAAAACACAACGAACAAACCAAGCCAGCAGCGCACCACACTACACCACACCACAGCACAGCACAGCACAGCACAGCACAGCACAGCACAGCACAGCACAGCACAGCACAGCACAGCACACCTAACCACACCACACCACACTACACCACACCACACCACACCACACCTAACCACACCACACCACAGCACAGCACAGCACAGCACGGCACGGCACGGCACGCCACGCCACGCCACGCCACGCCACACCACACCACACCACACCACACCATTTTTATTCGAAAAGCATTAAAAAGCACAGCAGTAGTGATTCCCATAATCACAAGGATGCAGATTGTTTACTATTTCATTATCATGTGCGGCGATGTATACACCTAATTGAAGAAACGTAGTCGGGTTCGAGGTCATATCATCGAAGCTAAGACCGAAAAGGATTTTGGGTATTCCGAAATGTGTATTATATTTGCATATAGACATGTAAAAATGCACAGTAGAGCAAAGTTGTTCGACCTAGATGTACAACATGCCAAAGCCATGATGCATAAAATGTGCGCAGGAAGGGAAAGCTGCAATACGCATGAAATTAGCATAATTGTTTGTCTTCCCATGCTCCCCTTCGGTCTTAGCTTTGATGATATAACCTTTTTTTGAGCCCGACAACCTTTTTAACTCGTGGATACGCGAAGCGTAGAAACGAGTTATTGTGAGGGCTCTGAATATGCAAATGTGTCACTCGCTCACTCACTCACTCACTCACTCGCTAAGATGTTAGCAGATCGATAATTAAACATTTGTCGATCGTCTTACGTCATCCGATTACGAATGTTACACGACACTAACAAGCACAAAGCTCTTATACCATATAGATTACTTTGATATTTATATGAGGAAACGAAATGCTGATGTTCCATGTGGGATACATTTCTATCACTTGTAGACGCCGTGGGGGCCCACTGTGCATGCGCACACTCGCACATAGTTTTATCTTCGAATTATTCATATTAAAAGAATCAAGGAAAGATGCAAGTTGAAGTAAAATTATACAATTAACGCCTGAAATAAAATTTCAATGAGTTAGACCTTTTTTTCTGATGTATTTTAAAAAAGTAAACAAAAACGCTTATTAGGTACAACGTCAACATTTCGATTTCAGACTGAGACTCGTAGATCGAGCCGGTTATCGAAAAAATTAATTAGAACTCAAGAAGAGAGTCTGATTTCAAGCTCTGGAGGACTTTATTCTCCATAGGGACAGCTCAAAGTCACGGCGGTATTCAGCAATAAAATCTCATAAACTCGATCGAGAGAAGTCTTATTATTACTGATCAACAGTTGTATTTACTAAAGTAAACTTCTTAAGAAAATAATCAATGTAGATGTATGCGTAGATCGTAGAAAAAATAACAAAAGACGAAAAAAAGACCAATTCCAATGGAGTTTTGAAGGAAGTTCGGCCAGTTTTGTCATTTGAATAAGCCGTTCTGAATAAAAAGTAGATTGATCGCCACGCATTACAAGATTACAAACAGCCGAAGCAATGCTCAGATTGTATGTTGAAATGTGCGAAGGTTTAACGAGAATTCGCTCCAATAAATAATCATTAATTTACCGACTTGGATGAAGGCAAAATAAATAGCATTTATAAACGTATTTCTATAAAATATTTGCTCAGTTCACAGTGTAAATAAATAGTTTCATCCCAAACAAATGTAGGAGCCGTAACCATTGAAGGTCAAGATAAGTAGTAATGTAAATCAACACGCATAACGCAACGCTTTATGTTTATCGTCCCGATCGGCCGATTATCTTGTATATTCAGTTTTTGAGCTCGTAGGTCGAATGTTTGCTGGAATAAAACACACAGCCCGCCTTTGAAATTAAAAACAGAGAAAGCGTTTTCAAATAAATCTTCTTCCAATTATACTCTATACTTGACTCAGTTGACTCTATCGAAGTCGTAGTCGAAGTCGTCTTTCGTATTAATTGAAGTTCAGACAATTAATTCATCACAGAAATCGCTTTCAAACTCAACAAAATAGCGAAGAACTAGGTGTTAAAAGGAAAATAAAAAGGACGATTACTCATCTTACTAGATAAATTGAGTATTCAAAATATTAAATCGAGCGAAGTATTTGGAATCCTTTGAGAATGTCAACAAGCATGGAGGGCACAGCAAGACCAATCTAAATATTCGAAAAGTGCAACAAGTATCCACGAGTTCGCCAAAGGGCCTTTGATTTCAATTAGGTGTATAGGGAAAAGATACTAACTAGGGTCCTTTTAGGGTGAGTGTAGCTAGGCTATGGGCTGATGGTTGGCTATGGGCTGGTTGATATGGCAACCAGACCGAGACGAGAGGTCAATCAATAAGTTAGTTTTATGTCATTATTAGAATAAGGACGCCATAGTTTGCGAGTTCGCGAGTAGTGGTATTTTGCACCTTAGACCTCTTCCCTTCAACTGATGACACAACGCACTCGTATCCGTCAGTAGAACATACTACTTACAAGTGTCTGTGTGCCTCGAGGGAGCTTGCTGTTTCTAATTAATCACGACTGAGTCTCAGTGTTAAATTTACTTGAGCAAACTCTGCTGATAGGAGTGGATTAACCAGAAAATCATCATGATCGAGATCAGTGAAGAAAGAGAAAACGTAAACCCATCTCCTTCATCCGAGAGATACGAGTTTGACGACTTACTGAGGATGGTTGGTGGACTCGGTCGCTACCCAATTCTTCTCTACTCATTCATGTGCCTCATGTCTATACCAATTGGATTTTCGCAGCTTGTACAAGTCTTCTACGGAGCAACGCCACTATTTGAGTGTGCAGACCGCGCAGATAAGCAATGGATGACGTCTAATGACACTTGTGGAGCGAGTAAATGTTGTACAAACTGTACACGGTATGAATTCAAAGGGCAATTCACCAGCGCTGTTTCTGAGGTATTTGATTTACGAGTTTACACTTGTACGCTTCACTAGTTGTACTGCCGAGTCGAGAAGCTTCAATTGCTTTGCATATACTACATATTAACTGTGTTATTATGATTGTGTAGAACTTGGTCGGTAAAAATTGGGCGATTTTAAAAACAAGTTGATTAAAATAATTGCGTTTTTTAGCTTAAAGGGCGTAATAACTTTATTTGTCGAGGCAATTCTTTCAAAAGTGTAAGGTCTTAAAAAAGCTATAACACAATCAATTAAAAAGAAAATCATAACCAATTTGTTAGAGCAGTTCCAAAAATGCATGGTCCAAGTTATCGTCCAGAAGTGTGCGATAATTTAATGATCTTGCTTACATCTCGGCACGTTTATGAAATTACAAATACCAAAAATACCAAAAATCAAACAAACAAACGACATTTCAAAGTGAGTGACAGCGATGTATTTATTTATTTACATTGAAAACACATTGACACAAAAAGATAAAATGCCGGAGAAGGTAGAGAAACACTACCCTTTTTGAGTTGTCAAAGGACACAATTAAGACCTCAACAAAAAAATATATTTCCAAATTCAAGATTTTTCGCGCGTGCGATTTTTCTTGGCTAAAGAGTGATAATTTGTCAACATATCGGATCAGACATGACTCAGTTCGTCTCGACGGAAATTGCTAATATCTTAAGTCCTTGGTTTGAGTGCCCTCATTAATACTGAACAATGACATGTCACGATATCAATTTTTTTTGCATTTCTATTAAAGGGGCACTTGGATGAAAACGCCCCGATTTTTGAAAGTCCAAATAATTGAAGTATTTGAGGATAATATGACTCAACTATGATTATGTAAACCAGAAATGTTAGCCTGGGAGCCACTTGCAGTTGAGATATTTTGGATTAAAAGCGAAAAGAACAATAGGGTTGATTAAATGCCGTCATTTACTCACAATTTAGATGCTGAATAAAATTGATAACTTTTTCCCGCCACTTTTGACTGTGAAGGAAATATGTGCTTGGCTACTATCTGGGCCATATAGATAAGTTTAAACAAGTTTCAAGTCATGTGCAATTTTTATTGATTTTCATCCAAGAGTCCCTTTAAAGACAAGTTTTCGTCATAGACGACTTACAAAATATCATGGACGCGAGGCTAACATGAAAATATAAAACTAATGGCACAAATTTCATAGAGAAAAAGTATGACAATATTACAGTGTGTGTGTGTGTGTGTATGTGTGTGTGTGTGTGTGTGTGAGTGTGTGTGTGTGACGTTTTAAT
Source organism: Actinia tenebrosa (assembly GCF_029948245.1). NCBI lineage: Eukaryota > Metazoa > Cnidaria > Anthozoa > Actiniaria > Actiniidae > Actinia > Actinia tenebrosa. The sequence continues at coordinate 16,235,648 of NW_028292578.1, forward strand.
AAGTAAGTTTTAGTTTGCATATCCTGAATCGTAAAACGTTCTACTGCAACATCTCGAAACGTCCACATCTTGAAACTTATGAAACTTATGTCATTTGACTCCCACTACCAAAATGCTTCGCGAATTTTCTTTCTTATTTAAATTAGTATTCCCTCATGAGAATATTAATACAATTGGTGCTGATTAACTGAACAAAAGAAAGTATACAAGGGAGTCTGGTAGTAGAGCTAATAATATTAGAGGTATTAAAAAAAGGTTTGGTTGAAGGGTATGTTGATGGCACTTCGAATAGGTATTACATAACAACTTACATATGGATCAGTCGTTGCTTAACTTTTTCTTAGATGGAAAACAAAGATGTTTCAGTTCGGTAGTTCAAGAAAGGTTCCATTCCGGCAGTGAGCGCAGAGAGGGAGGTTATATTTTCTTTTTTTTGTGTGTGTGTGATGATATCTACTGAACTTTTAATGGGCTTTATTTACGACGCAGCAATGTTTATTCTCATGAGAATAAAAATCTTTGTTTAACTAGCATAAAATTATTCTTAAGCACTCGTTTAATGCGAGGCTAAGCGTGGAGCTCGAATACTCTATTGTTCCAGTCAACATGGCTGCTGCTTGATTGAAGGCCTATTCTCAGCTCTCATGTTTAGTCTCACACATACTAGTCTACTATACCATGCTCTATACCTCTACCCCCTCCCCCAAGTGTGCTTTGCGCGGTCTTTGCGCATTAATACTGCACTTGAAACTCCTGTAATACGTACTCCTGAAGACCTCCCTTCACCTTACAGATGTTATCAGCTAAGTAGTCCCCTTCACAATTCCCTGCGCCATCTTGAAAGATAGTAAGGCCTCATCTAATTGACCTTTTTATCTTTTCGTTGTCAGTGGCATCTGATATGCGATCAGTCACATCTCAAGGCTATGACCCAGGCTGTCTACATGGTAGGGCTCTTGGTTGGCTCCATAACATTTGGATGGATTTCGGACAAGTTTGGACGTCATATCTCCGTTTTTATGAGCATTTTTCTACTGGTAAGATATATGCGCATTTAATGGCAAGCAAGACTGTGGCGTTGCACCGAGGTAGTGCACTCACCTCTCATCTCTGGGGATCTTGTATTAAATTCGTGCAATCCCCTGCGACAAGAGTTTGTTAGGTCTCTGGGTTCTCCGGTTTTCCTCCCTCCGCCGCAAAACCCACTCAAACTAAATTCCAATCCGATCTGTGGGTTAGCCGTGCCCTGACTTATATCAGCCCATACACCAGGTTAATTCTTAATTCCTTACAGGCACTCTGTGGTATTGTGTCCGGTGTAGCTGACTGTCTTTCACTTTTCGCCTTGTTTCGTTTCGGTTCTGGTGCTGCATGTGCCGGCTGTCTGATCTCCCGTTACGTCTACTGTGTAGAGTTGGTAGTGACGAAGCATCGTACAGCTGCAGGGTTCATCAGCAACATCTTTGTTAGCGTTGGCTTCAACTTGCTGGCGTTGTTGGCGTATCTGATCAGAGACTGGAGGCACTTGATGCTGGCTTGTTCCATCCCAGCAGCTCCGCTTCTTTTGTTTTGGTGGTAAGTCAGTATTCATGGACTCAGTGGTTCGCGCAACGCGAGATTGTGAATTTGAACAACTAAAAATTGTCATGCACAATCATTCATAGAGTATAGGAATCGATCTAAAACATGCAAAACGATCACAATAGGCCGTTTGCATGATGGCGTCATTTTACTGCCACTACCATAAGGCTTGGCGAATTTTCTGTATTATTTAAATTACTGCTAATAACAAAGGAAATGAAGTGTTCAAGGGATTCTGGTAGTGGTAGTAATGACGCCATAATGTAAGTGTCCTATTATTTTCAAGCTTTTTCAAACCTTTAAATTTTATCGATACCCTTAAACGACCTCTGGGCTGATCTAAGTCAGAGCACGGCTAACTCATAGATCGAAATTAACCCTGAAACAACCCCTGGGCTGATCTAAGTCAGGGAACGCCTAACTCACAGATTAAACCCTGAAACAACCTCTGGACTGATCTAAGTCAGGGCATGGCTAACTCACAGATCGAACCCTGAAACAACCTCTGGGCTGATCTAAGTCAGAGCATGGCTAACTCAAAGATCGAACCCTGAAACAACCTCTGGGCTGATCTAAGTCAGGGCACGGCTAACTCACAGATCAAACCCTGAAACAACCTCTGGGCTGGTCTAAGTCAGAGCATGGCTAACTCAAAGATCGAACCCTGAAACAACCTCTGGGCTGATCTAAGTCAGGGCACGCCTAACTCACAGATCAAACCCTGAAACAACCTCTGGGCTGATCTAAGTCAGGGCATAGCTAACTCACAGATCGAACCCTGAAACAACCTTTGGGCTGATCTAAGTCAGGGCACGCCTAACTCACAGATCGAACCCTGAAACAACCTCTGGGCTGATCTAAGTCAGGGCATAGCTAACTCACAGACCGAACCCTGAAACAACCTCTTGGCTGATCTAAGGTAAGACAGGGCACGGTTAATCCACAGATCGAACCCTGAATCCGGAATAGACTAGTCCTAACAAACTCTATTCACATGAGAAAGTCCAGGAATCAAATCTGAGACCCCAGAGATGAGAGGCGAGTGTAATTAGTCCTCTATGCTACCCTTAATTGATTTCCGTCAAAGTAGTGGTAAACTGGAATTCACCCAATTATTACAGGTACATTCCCGAGTCTCCACGCTGGCTTGTCGCACAGAACCGACTCGACGAAGCGCATGAGCTTCTCTTAAAGTTTGCTGACAAAAATGGAGTGAGCGTGGACCCGCAACGTCTGAAGCACGCCATACGAGAAGTAAAAAAAGCTGATATGCGCAAAGATAACTCAAAGAAATATGGAGTTCTGGATCTGGTCAGGACTTTGAAGCTGAGAAAGAGAACCATTATTTGTTGCTGTAATTGGTAATTTTTCATTTTCATTTGAGAAAATTAATTAGTTTATAAATACTTCCAGCTATGTAACACAGGATACTTCATACCACACACTGAACTAATCTCAGAGTTTTGTTACTACTGTCTACAGGTTTGTCAACGCTCTTGTATTTTTTGGCATCAACTTGAACGTCAAGAACCTTGGCGGAGATATGTACTTCAATTTCTTCATTCTGAACATCATTGAAATCCCTGCTCTGTTGTTCTGCTGGCTGTTGCTTGCAAAGTAAGGGGCAAAGAGTAGGCTTTCACGGCAGCCATGTATCGTTGTAAGGCAGCATTGCATTAGAAATTTTCTCCTGTGGAAACGAATGCAAAACATTGTATGCTTGTCGACCCGCAAAGTGCATGGCATACATGAGTCCTAGTTACTGCTTTTTACTCCTATGAAAAGGAGTCGTTATGAGGAGTTCAATTATGTCAACATCTTAGAAGTTTTCTCCTTATTTTGAGAAATGAAATGTAACCTCTTGTCATTTACAAAACATGCACTGTTGCTGCTCTCCAACATGGCTTCCCAGTAACCAGGCGCTCTGTTGCACAAATTTACTTTAGTATATGCTGATTACGGTGAGAAATTACGAATGAATGAATGAATAAAAGTGAATGCATAGATGAACAAATGAAGTGGAAGGAATGAATAGTGAAAGCAAACAAAGAAGTAAACGAATGGATGAAAAAAAGAACAGGTAAATTAGCTAGTTAATATTGATCGGGTATTTTGATCGATGTCTTTTCTTTATAGGTCAGGTCGGCGCATACCCTATAGCTGTTTAATGCTGACCAGTGGGATTGCAGGCATGCTTGTCTTGGCTTTCCCGGCAACAGAACGTAAGAGTAACTCATTAATTCTTACCTAACTTAAACTGCTTAATTTAAGGCTCTGCGCAACAAGAGGAGCTCATGGCCAGCATTATATTCATTTATTCATTCAGTATTCTTAACCTTTTTCCAGTGTGAATAGACAAAAACAGAAAGGAGTTGGAGCAATTGAGCACTTTTTTTGTGGCGTGGGGACAAGGAAATGCGCTCTGGGTAGACAGTAGTCGAAGTACCATATTAAGAAAATCATAACAATATAGAGAGAAATTACTGAGAAACCGAGAGTAAAAGTTATTTAGATAAAATTTTCACAGGCAGCATTTCAAATTAGGAAAGCACAGCTCGATTGGTTTGATCGCCAATCCTTGATTGTGAACGTACAATTTCTAATTCTGTCTTTACAGAATATCGATATGGAATTCTCGTTCTGGCTTTGATTGGTAAGATGAGTATCGTGTCAACGTTTGTTGCCATCTACGTTTATACAGTAGAACTCTATCCAACTCTTATCAGGTAAGAGAATAACAATTAAGTGTGCATCCTCGGGAAATTGTCTTGTGGCCGCTAAATAGAGGATGGTCGCTTAATAGAGGTATAACTCTATTAAACTCTCTTTGGGACTTTGACAACTGGCCACTAATTAGAGGTTGGTCGTCGCTCGCTAGGTGGCCACTTCGTATATTGATCGGTTGCAATGCAAGTATATCCCGAACTTCTGACGTCTTTTTACTACTGAGTTCATACAGATATATATCCGATGTTCTTTCCAGTGTTACTGATATTCATTTCTTAAAATTTATTATTTTCTTTGATATAATTTTTTTGAATTTACAGAAACACTGGTATTGGTACAGCGTCAATGATGGCTCGCTTTGGTGGAATCGCTGCTCCATACATTGTGCTCTTGGTAAGCCACGAACAGAGGCTTCTTAATTAACGGGGTTGAGCGGAATTTGTATTGCATTGCGGGTCTGCCCCAGGGGACATATTTCCAAGATGGCGTCTATTTCGTCCCCTAAAACAGCCCCACAATGCACTGCAGTGCCAACTCGACCCAGTTTTTCCCTCAACCTCGGAACGGCTAATTTTGTGCGCAGTATCAGTCTCTTACCCAGAGCTCCTTGCTTTCCTCCCCCGAAGCATTCTCATACCCAGACCATACTTCATAGCGAAATCGTAGGCTAATGAGTAGGGTCTTGGTACGAGAACCGACGTCCCTAAAGCGGAACGAAACAGGGGGTCTGGATACGACACTGAGAAAACTCTTCAAAATAAAATCCATAAAGCTCAAGAATTGGCGCCGGCGCATAACGTTTCTCATCAACGATAGAAGAGTTTAATCTAAATTAGTCGTTTTCCAAAACTATCAGTTGCTTAAGATTGGCTACCGTACGGTACGACGGAATAGCGACCGCTTTGGCTTTTCGCACGGTTTATTTTTTAACCTCCAGTAGTTTCATAAGATACTTGAGAGAGTAGTAGTGTTTTTCACGTTTTTCCACAGGCCGATCTCCCCAACATCGACAAAACTTTACCTTTGGTGATATTTGGCATACTCGCGGTCGCCGCGGGAATATTATCTTTATGGCTACCAGAAACCCTGTACACCCCGATGGCACAGACCGTGGAACAAACAGAGGAATGGCAAGAAGACTATGAGATTTACTGCTGTAAGAGAGGCGGAGAGACGGCGGAACCTCAGATTTTTAGTCTGAAATATCACGTGCCTGAGAATGGAGAGGCTGGTCATGAGATGATAGCCGAGGACACGGAGTCACTCGATCATGACCATATGATTGTTGAATGATTCTGCATCACAGTCCACTATGTATGCTGCGCCCGTCTCCCCCGTATTTTAGTTTGCCATTCTATGTAATATAGTTCCATCCCTCTAGCAGTTGAGGAAATCCCGTGGGCGGGGGAGGGGGGGTTAGGGATAGGATCAATTCAAGGATCCATTTTATATTAACGCAAGCAGATTATAATCTTATGCCTACCCTACCCAGACGTTCATATATAAAATACTTATTGATCTCTGATCTTTACGCGATGAGTTTATTGTATAAATAACAACAACAAAATTGACAAAGAATGAAAATTGCAGTTAAAATTTGATGATAAATAAAGGCCACTGACATGCAAATGGAAAATACGAAAGGATAAATGAATGAATCAGAAACAAATGAATGCACGAGAGGGAAAAAATAAATAAATTTTATCTGAATTGAACCTACCTTTACTTTAGGTTTGATTCGCAGGGTTAATGTCGTGAAGTACTGCTGGAGTAGACTCTTCATTAAATCAGCTCACGTGACCTGAATATGACGTCACACGTGACCCAACATTCAATGGAAACAGTAATGATGAAAAGGTAAATTATACACCGTGAAAAGATGAAAAAACTTACTGACGTTTCGGACGCTAGTCCTTCGTCGGAGTAAAAGAGAAAGAGGTGGTAGAAAGGAGTGTATATATGATAGAATAAGACAAAAGAAACCAATGAGAGCAAGGTAGGCAAGGAAACAAAAACAAACAATCAAAAGACAAAAGAAAAGGTTAGTTGAAAGTAAAGCGTTCATTAATCCCATTGGGACTAAGAGTGCCCAATAGGTGAATAAGCCGCATTTCTTTGGTCTTGCGACAATCATTGTTGCCGTTAATCAAAGAAAGACCGAAAACAATGAAGTCAGAAAGAGAATGGTTAGCTAGATTAAAATGGCGGGAAAAAAATTGATTTTTTAAAAAAGCAATTAGCATGAAATTACTAGTTATGAATAATAGAACACAAATTATGTGCTAAAAGCTGCAAATTAGGCGTAAATTGTTTTTTCGATCCATTAAACCGAAGTCCAGTTCAGTCCAGCCATGTTCGGTTCCAGATTTTCCGAAATAAAAAAAGCCTCAAAATCTAAGGATCTAGAAGAATAAATCAAGTTTTGAAAGTTGGGTATGTCTTTGCTATACATTATGATTATCTATACCCTTTCAAAAGTCGAAAATCCAAATATTTTTTCCCATTCAATCACTTACCATTCATTGTAGAGATGTCTTTGTACCATCTAATCCCCTTTCCAAAATTGGATAAACTGGGAATGAGTCCTTAAAATGTTTAAAACACGTTTGTCCCATCTTCGGAAGGCTTTTCTTTACATATCATTGAAAAATGTTTGCCCAATGTAGAATAATTTACTGAGCTAGTTTCGCATCTGTGACGTCACATCATGGCAAGAGGGATTTATTTTAGACTAAATTTCGTAATTTCTTACAGAAATATATTAACCTTCGCCCTCACCTTCCTTCTACGTGCTCTCTGTCACGTATGACAAAAAATATTTTTTATAGGTAATAAAAATTCGACAGGTATTAATCTTTTGGTGTTTGGGTTCCCTGTCGTTAGGCTGGCCGTGGGTAAGTCCAGTAATATACCACGTGATATATTGTTGTATTGAAGAAGAAAAATGGCGGATATTTGATCTCAAAGACTTTCAAAATATCCAAAGATTGTCCTTTTACTCTCCAACGAACATGAAAAACCAAACAACCCTAGGTGCTATCATCCCGTGAGACGGTTCAATGGATACCAGGGACATTCTCGCACAACTTTTGTCGTCTGAGGACAGCATTTCTTCAACAGGAACGCTGGGCGCTGACGGTCAACCTGTCAAGAAAGACCTATCGACTCACATTGAAGACAACTTGTCCAGGCTTTTTGAGTGTCTGAAACTAGAATATGGAAGGTAGCTGCTTTGTCGTAGTATCCCTGGACTATTAAAAAAGAATTGAACCAAGGGTTTTGCTATTTTGTTGGAAAATCCTATTCCCATTTACCATGACTATGTTTTTGCAAACAGCATCAGGAAATACGTCAACATTACATTTTGTATCTCAGTAAAAGCTATTGTTTACCGTAATATTTAGTCAATATAGAAGCATGAATGGATTTCAGTTGTTAACATGTTAGTAGTTATTCAGTTTTTTTGAATAATAGTCTAGAGTTTATTTTTTATATAAAAACAATTAACTTATGTGCTATGGTCCTGTCTACAGACGAATTTTGGTGTCCCCAAAATGGAAAAACTTTGGCAGTCAGAAGTTACAGCTTTCAGAAAAAACTCGTTTGAACAATGCTATCTGGAGATGTTGGCATATACAATGTAAGTAGGGCAACAGGATTAGATTGAATTAATTGAACTTGATTTCTGAACTTTTTTAATTTTAATAAAAAACTCGTTGGAACAATGCCTTTTCATTTTTGAGATGTTGGCATATACAAATGTAGAATGTAAGTAGAGAAACAGGATTTGATTGAATATGATTTCTGAACTTTTTTGATTTTGATAATTTTATTCTTCAAACTATTAGCATTGTTCTGGACCGACTTACCTCTCATACATGTGGACACTTGTGTTTCCACTTGAACACAAGGCTAGTCAGTCCAGATTTCAATTCGGTGTATTGGCTAGCAATTTTTACTTGTTATGGTCTGGTGGATTTTCACTAAGGTTGAGCACTGTGGTTACAATTAATTGTTTTTTGTTTTTTTTTTATAGATCAGAAGAACAAAAAACCACTGTTTTGTCAGTTCGTGTCACCACTATCGTCGGAGGAGAGGGAACCCCCAAAGAAACCACTGGTGAGAAGGCTTTTTTTTTTCAGCTAAATTATGCCTAGAAAAGTGCTAATTTATTGATTCTCCAGGGATAAGAGAAATGGAATCTCCAGTACAGTATATTCTGAAAACACCATCCACACTTCTGCATTTTTACATGATTTTTGGTGAAGAAGCTACAAGCCTGTCCTCTCTTTTTTCAAGATTTTTTTGTTTTTGTTATACACTATGATCTTACCAAATTTCTAGAATAAGAATTATGCATCCATAACAACAAAAATAGCAACGGCAAAAAAGGTTTGAGTAAACACAAGATCCATTTCAGCTATTACTGGTTATGAATGAATGGTGTGATATATTTGCTGATGTTCTTCATTGTTGCATGTTCATAGGCCCATTCTGCTTGAGCATAACAGGTCTTTTAGATAAGTAGGTGGCTGCTGGAGCTGCAGGGATTGAAATAGTGGTGTGGCAGGTTTGGCAGGCAAAAATAACAATGCACTGCCAAATATATAATAAAATGGCAATAAAAATTTACTGGAATAACCTCCTTTATCTATTATGGCAGGCTGCAATTTTTTTCCATTTCGAGCCCTGAGCTGGCAATAATTTTGAAGATAACTAAATTGCCAGCTACTTTTTAATTCTATAAAATATCTTCTGTTCCTTGTACTGATCACAGTCTTTTGACCACCTACTCCAGACATTCTGAAAGCTTGAACTTCAGACCATGTGTCATTCCTTTGAGCATTAATTCCATTTGTAATTCATGCTTGATGAAATACTTCAATATGGAAGATACTTATTTATTTGGCTATTTATTTCCACAGGCGATAATCCTTCAGGGTCGATACTGGAGAAGAAAACTTGATGCCATAGCCAGGGAATACCAGAAATGGAGAACATACTACAAGCAAAAGGTAACATATATAGGAAGTGTCAGATGGTTTGAGAATAGGAGATAAAAGTTCATATTAAGAAAAATGCTTCAAGACTTGTGTTAATCGAAACTCTATATAGATTGTGCTTGGAGAATTTCACTTCATACCAGAACATTTTATGCTTTACCCAACTTTTTTCTTCAAAGTTGCAACAGTTGAAGTTAGTGAATATATATTCGAGGAGAACCAGAAACCCAATTGTTTGGAAGTCAAACAAACAAGACAATGGATCTGAACTAATTCAGTCTATATTCTTGTCTAGTCTCAGGAGGCTGAGGAAGAAGCACAACAAGAGAGATTACGGTATGATTTTTATTCAGTCATCTTTCCTTGGACAAGATGAACAATGACCTGTGTGATGTTTTATCCATGCCATGTACAAGGGCGGATCCAGCCAAAATTTTAGGGGGGGGGGGGGGGGACTAATTGAGTTTCTTCCGTCAACACAACGGAAAACAATATAAAAAAGCATTGTTTTTTCTGCTGAAGGGGGGACTTCAGCCCCCCTTTGCCCCCCTGGATCCGCCCTTGATGTACCATTATTGTTCACAGTTATTATATTAACAATTTACATAAGTTCATGTGGTTGGAACTAATAGTCTAGAAGCTAAGTCTGAAAAGAGGCTTATTTTTCAAGTTGGCTGCACCCCATGGGTGGCCAAGGTTTCTTGGTATCATTTTAAAGCTTGAAGCCTGTAGATTACGAATCTGCTTGTCGCCACTTGAAAAAAGTGTCCAAACAGCTTGGCGACCTGGCCTAAAGTACATACTTTCTATTTCACAATATTTTCGTTATTCTTCATTTTCTTGACGTTTTTCACGTTTCACACACAAATTTTCGGTAAAAACTGCTTTGATGTGTTTATTATATGCTAAGCTAATGCACACATATGAAAAAACGAGGAAATTTTCAGGAAATGTGGAATTATTAGTATTTTTGGGCCATTAATCACGATTTTAGATTCATTGAGTGGCAAAAGTTTTTTTTGAATAATTTTAAACGTCGCTAAACATGCATTTGTTTTATGAAGACCTTAGTTTGACCTTATCTGATTAGTTTTCAGAGAGAAATGACAAATATTTTTAATATTAGCTATAGAAAAGACAATTTCCGTACTATTCGTCAAACCGGAAGTTGATAGCTAAACTACTTCCGGTTTACGTTTTTCAAGATTTCTTAAATAAAATCGGAAAATAACTCATTGCAGACTCTGGTAGTCTTTTATTTAAAACAAATTAACACTCTTATAGATGTTTACTACTTGTGTGTACTCTTTTCAAGTAGTAAATAGGTAAGAATCAATTCAATTAGAGAAAAATAAAAGTTTTGTTTCAACGATGATTGATTTTAAATCATCTTAATTGACAAACGTTAGTCGTCATCATCATCATCTTGGCCGCTGTTGTCTTCTTCATCATCCTCATCAGGATTTTCCCATGCATTGTGGGGATTCTCACATTGATCAGCACACATGCATGCATCTGTGCACGATATGCCATTTCTCTGACAAGTACAGTGGCCAGTTGAACATTTTCCAGTGCATCCACACATTATCAAATCAAGAAGTGCTGCTGGTGCAGGAGGGAGTGACATCCACTTTAATGCGAGGCTTTCTTCTTGAATGATCCATCCGTGGTTCTCAGGTGATGGGACATTGGGATTTGCAACTAATGCCTGTCGCCAAACAGCAGCTTGGTAGTTTGCCCGCATCGTATGGTGCTTCAACGCATCTTGACAAGGTGGTAGACAATGTGACTGTGATTGTTTGCTTGCAAACATTTGGTAACGACAACTATTAACTCTGCAAAGTTCTGGGTAACCATACATGTGACAAACAAATCTTTCACAGTGAGAAAAAAGAGCATCATCGGTTTCAAACGATCTCCCAAGCATTGACATGGTTTGACAGTCTGCTTCATTGATTCTGCATTGCTTAAGTGGCGCCTTCTTTCCTTTGCCTGAGAAAGAGCTAACGGAGTCACAGCCAGTAAATGCGTGTAAACCAGGTAGAGCATTGCAAAGCAAAGGGCCAGCTTCTTCTGATATGGCAGAGACATCGAGATATACCACTCTGGTCTTCTCTTTTTTCATAAGTAGAAGGCGTGCAGGGATTTGGTTACTGAAATGACAAGCAAGGATTGCCACATCTGTATCTTGCGACTTGATTATGACGGTGTTTTCTCCACTGTCTGCAGCATGCTTGGCATGTAGAAGCAGCTTCGTGTCAGCTTCTTCGTGGTTGCTGCATAATGTTGGGATTTCCTCACACAAAACTTTATCATCAGCTACAGAAAGGCGGAAGCACTTCAGCTCAACAGCAAAGAATAGGTGGCGGTTGCCAATCAAACGCTTGTACCTGTCTTGAGACCATTACTTCAAGATGAATTGCACCAATTCGATTTTGTTCTCGCCGCTGCTCAGATATTTTCTCCATTGCTTTGGACATTTCTGACCACTTCCTGAGATCTTAATTTTAACCACGCCTTCATTTGCTCGCTTTTCTCTTTCGGGGTTTTTTATAGAGACTTCGGGATATCTGTCCGTTACAAAATCTACTCGTCTTGCTAGACTTGTATGAGGGACAGCAAGATGGAACACTTTAAGAGCAAGCTCTTCAAATGTGTCAGGAATGGGTTTCAGAGACTGAAGAATAGCCATCCCGTCAATAATCATTGCCGAGGTCGGTGGGACGTCTTCAACTGGCTGAATGTCCTTAATCAGAATTTCAAGCAGCTTTGACTTGCCAGTTTTGGCAAGTGAGCCATCAGCGGAAGCAAGGGACCAGGGCAGAGGACCAATAGAGTATTGAAAAACATCAGAAAGATCCATGGATCTTCTCTGGGCGATTACCAGAAGCCGAGCAAAAAGATCTCTGTCTGCTTTGATCATGGTGTCCTTGCCAGCGATCTTTACTTTAGATAACTTTGACGAAGAAAAGTTGGCAAGCTTCAACTTCTTTAGTGGACTATGGAAAGGTACTTCATTAGTCTGCAACCTCGTCCTAAAGAAGGATTCCATGGCTTCTTCGCCTTGTTGATGTGCAGTTAGCAGGTCATTCTCAATCTGTGTAGTCGCTGTTGATCCAGATGCCAGGTGATACAGCTCTACTTCATCTGTTGGTTCGAATGGGTTCACCCAGTTGTTGATGGTCGCCAGTACTTTCTGAACGTCTTTCTCGTCGGCTGTCATTCTGCTCTTACCCATCTCCTTCTTTGCAGCATCTCCATCAGTTTGTTGTAGTCCTGCCATCTCTCGGCAAGCTTGGGTGATGGCTGCGCGTTCGTGGGATGTAAGGAGCCATCGTTGTACAGCACCCTTATTGACACTGAATCCTATGATGCCGCCCTTGGTCTTTGTGTCTCGATTGACAGTCTGTTCGATCGTCTGGTCCACAGGTACTTGACTGAATGGGCTTCCACTGCTTCTTTGGACGACAAACTCGCCATCTTGAAACGCGCTCAGAACCGCTGGATGATTTTCTTCTAATGACTGCATATCCAGGAGGTAAACGGATAGATATCGAGAATAGTTGACCCGGTCATATGCAAACATCCACGGTATCATATCACGGATGCAGGTGAGATACAATTTCCAATCACCCTCTCTTATTGAGCGGATAAAGCGTAAGAGAAGACTGACCATTTCGATGTATGAAAACCAGTATTTGGCCATTTTGGTAGTAGCTGGTGATTTGTTGAAATCTTTAAACTTTGCGTGGAGCTTCTCAAGGTCCGTTGTCTCGTACAGCCTACGATATAATACAATGTAATACAATAAATGCTATTATTAAAACATGGGTTGTGGAACTACTAAATTTGTTTTTTCACCTCTGGATCGTGGAGCTTGATAATTCTCTTTGGACGCTCATCGTAGCTGTGGTCACAGTTTGCTTGAATGACTTTACTTCTTGGTCATCTTTCATAGTGTCAACAAACGATTGCCAATTCAGACGCAACAAAGCTTCCATAACAATCTGAAAACAAGAATTGTAACGAGTGAATATACAAAGAGAGAACAAGCAGCCAGAAAAAACTAAGCACCTACCTTATGTGTTCGCAGTGCCCTATTATAATGTTTTCCTTGGAGAACTCCATTCACAGAGCCACTGCCTACCAATCTAGACTCGATCAGCAGATCCTGCAGGCCACTCTCTCCAAATCGCTTTCCCAATACAGCGAGGAACGTGCAAATGATATGAAAACTTCCCATGCGTAACACAACGCTCCGGAACTCTTCTTTCTGCTTCCATATAACTTCTAAAGCTTTCGCATATATGGCTTGGTCTACAACGACGACAGTATCGTGAAGTCCAAGTTGTGCCGCCATTTCGACGGATTTCTTGAGTAAGGTATATACTGTTGATAGATCTGTGGGCGATGCATCAATGAGCTGACAGTAGCCAACTACACTCTTCGGTGGGATTTCGTTCATGCGTGCCACTGCATTAAATCCACGCCATGCTGGAACTGAAGGCTGTAAACGATCTTCGTGGTTATTCAGAACACGGGATAGAAACCAAGCAAAATCCTTCATGGTAGCACTGTGATGGCCATCAGTGTTTCCTTTTAGATCAATATCTAGTGTGTATTGCTCCGGTCCACTACGTCTTCCAGCATTGTACTCTTGGACCTAAAAAGGCATAGCAATTTACATAACTGCAGATACGAATGATGTCCAATACTAACCATGATTTGTATTTGATAGTTTATTGAATAAAATCTTACCTGGTTGGAAACAGCTTGAAATGTACGTTTGCGCGGACCTCGTGCCTCTCGTACTCTTGCAGGAGGTGGGTCACAACCAGCCACCTGTCGCTGTATGATGATTCCATTTGTACAATGTGTTGTACCTTGACCTGACAGTGTTTCTTCTAAAATGTCGATATTGTCCCAGCAGAAAGTACTAAACACGTTGGGCTGGATGATCTTGGGTAGTATTACACCATTTACTTCTGTGTTCAGTTGCTCTTCAGCTAGTCGTGTTTCAATTTGGAGCACTTAATCATAGGATATCGCATGACCAAAGCGGTTGAGCAATGTTATCACCTCTTTACTTCCCGTTAGGTTTTTGACAGTGAGAGATAAGGCAACATGCTTAGGTGTTTTCTGCCTTCCTTTAGAAACAGCATAAAGAAGATCCTGGCCAAAAGACTGGACTAATCGCTGAACAGAATTGTGCTTCAGTTCAACTTCATCTATATCACATTGTGGTTGGCAATTGTCATCAGTTAGAATCCAGGTCAGGAAGTTGCACACAGAATCTGGCAACGATATGCGATTACCGCTTACGTCAATGGCATATGGTGGCCATGGCATGGTTGCATCGTGGCCCAAAAGGCTGGCTCGAATATTCTTTGCAGCATAATACATATAATTATCATCCGTTATACCATCTCTTTTAACATTCATATCTTGTTCGTTATCAACATCAACAGCAGACTCCACAATCTGACCTTTTGGTACGTCGTTACAATATACAAGTTCACTCTTAGAACGATATCGAGGGTGCCAGAAACTCACTCTACCAGGAAACGCTTTTTGAATTCTTGCTTTAAGCTTTTCTGATCGATAGAAGCTGTTAGTTATTCCCTGCAGCTGGAGTTTTCCAATATACCTTTCCCTAAGTTCACTCATACGTAAAACTTCAAACTGTTCAAAGAGTTTAGGTTCAATGACATCAGATTTCAATTTCTTGAAAGCTGCATCGTACTGACATTCAAATTCTCCTTCCTGGTCAGTTTCTTTGACATCCGATTGCTTGAGGTTGGTATAGCCACGATAACATGACTTATGATAGCATAATTCTATAGCGACAGCATCTTGATCAGTTAACGCTACAACGATTCTTTGGTCAGATCGGACCTTTGCTGCTCGAAGAAGCGTTTCTCCAGCTTGTTGAGTCTCACAATTTGTCAACTTTTCTTTTCTTCGTCGGTCTTTTGCATCCGTCTTTTCTTTCTGACATATCCAACAACTCTTAATGTCAGTAGATTGCAGAGAAGATCGTGTTTGAGGTATGTCTTCTTTGGTTTTTATGGTCTTTATCAAGGGAATATCCTTTTCAAGTTTCCTTCGTTTAGAGGTTACTCGTTCAAGGTGATTTTTGGACGTATAGCTCTTGTAACAGAGTCGATGGTAGCCTCCAAATGGACCTGTCTTCCATTTCCCCTCCATAGATTTTGAAATTTCATCTTTTCGGATGTCACAGGCATTTTCAAAAGTTTTCCAACTGAGAGAAGTGAAGTCAGTTAGAGGACCTTGCGACTTGAACCCCGCTTTATGGCAAAGGCAACTGGTCACTGAATCTGAAGAGCTAGTAGCAAGAGAAAATGCCATGTGACGAAGCTTTCCTGATTAGATGTTCCAGTATTGTTTAAAACCAACCTTAAACAGAAAGATTTAGTTATAGTGTGTTTTGTGATTTCTTGATCATCAACTCAATTTATTGAACACTTTTCACTAATTTTAAATAATTCTATACAAATATACTTTCAATAAGAAAATGGGAGAAAAAATATCAGCACACCTGAGAATACCTATTACTAATTAACTTGAAGTCGCTCTATATTATAACATAAACCTTGTGTTAGTGTTAAATGAAACGTTGATGAAATAAATGAGTTCCTATACTAGAGTTTATATACTTACAGGACTTGCAGATATCTCAACAAGTGTTTACATCTTTGATTTGAAAAAAATCTGTTCCTAAATGATGTTCCAATAGTAGTTTTCTTCAAAGCCGACCTTAGAAGAAAGCTATTATTAGTGTTCTGTGATTCCTTGATTCTTGAAACAAGCCTCAGTACACCTGCATGAGAATACTTACCAATTATTAGCCCTTCATTTACGATAATTAAACGGAGATTTTTCACTCAAGTCGTTCTGCTCATACGAAGATTAATATACCAAGATTATGCGAAGAGTTTCACTGAAAGTCAAGTTTTGAAATCACTTTATATAAGATAGACCTTGTGTTAGTGTTAAATAACTCACTGATAAACTGTATGAGCTACTAAAGTATATATACTTACAGGATTTGAAGAGATCTCAACACGTGAAGTACGCCATATTGGATTAGGAACTACTGGACTGCAGGCTCATTTAGACACAGGAAGACCAATCAAAACAACATCTGCAGCACTTGAGATTTTATTTTTCATTTGTTTCTTTAATTTTGCATTATTTTAAAGATATATATAATGATTTACATTGATTTCAAGCATAAATTTATAAATCTCAGCTCCTCTTTATACACAGACATTTAGTACTTCTCCTTCCATAAATATGTTCTATTCTTACCTATTTACTACTTGAAAAGAGTACACACAAGTAGTAAACATCTATAAGAGTGTTAATTTGTTTTAAATAAAAGACTACCAGAGTCTGCGATGAGTTATTTTCCGATTTTATTTAAGAAATCTTGAAAAACGTAAACCGGAAGTAGTTTAGCTATCAACTTCCGGTTTGACGAATAGTACGGAAATTGTCTTTTCTATAGCTAATATTAAAAATATTTGTCATTTCTCTCTGAAAACTAATCAGATAAGGTCAAACTAAGGTCTTCATAAAACAAATGCATGTTTAGCGACGTTTAAAATTATTTAAAAAAAACTTTTGCCACTCAATGAATCTAAAATCGTGATTAATGGCCCAAAAATACTAATAATTCCACATTTCCTGAAAATTTCCTCGTTTTTTCATATGTGTGCATTAGCTTAGCATATAATAAACACATCAAAGCAGTTTTTACCGAAAATTTGTGTGTGAAACGTGAAAAACGTCAAGAAAATGAAGAATAACGAAAATATTGTGAAATAGAAAGTATGTACTTTAGGCCAGGTCGCCAAGCTGTTTGGACACTTTTTTCAAGTGGCGACAAGCAGATTCGTAATCTACAGGCTTCAAGCTTTAAAATGATACCAAGAAACCTTGGCCACCCATGGGGTGCAGCCAACTTGAAAAATTCTGGGTTTAGCTTCTAGACTATAAAATCTCGTCTTGAATCAATAGTAATTATAAGATGGGTAAAAATAAAGTATTACGTGGTTGATACAAAACATATATAGTAATTGTTTCTTTCTATTTATAGTACTTTAAGTACGAGTAGTGGAGATGATGAGGTGTCTCATGGCTCGCCAATGACACAAGTAGTAAATCTTATGGATATGCAGCTTACTACAGGTAAGATTGCTGGATGACATTGGCAATGATGATGGTACGTGATGGTGGTGGTGGTGGTGGTGATGGATGATGATAATGGTGATGATGATGATGATGATGATGATAAAGATGATGATGATGATTAGATGATGAAAAGGATGATGGTGATAATGATGATGATGATTAGATGATGAAAAGGATGATGGTGATAATGATGATGATAAAGATGATGATGATGGTAAAGATGATGATGATGATTAGATGGTGAAAATGATGATGGTGATAATGATGATGATAAAGATGATAATGATAATAATAATGAAAATAATGGAGTTAATAAAGTTTTAACAATGATTATTATTTGGATGATGATGATGATAATGAAGATGATAAAGATGTTGATGATGATGATTATTTTGATGACAATGCAACTAGTGGTAATCCCTTGTAGCTTGACATCAAAGCATTACAGTGAAACCTGGTTGTGTTATGTTCAAATGAGAAAAGTACTATTTTTCACATCCTACACTCTATTTTTTTTCCAGATAACATGGTTCACTCGCATCCAGATACACTCTTCACCACCAAAACAGCAGTCAGGTCACAAGCAAAAGAAACAATTCCTGAGGCTTCAATATCTGGTCAGTCTCCTTCAAGAACTTTTATTATCTACAGTATTTTCTATAAATGACCCACAATATTCCCAATCTGCCATAGTGGATGTGATAAAAGTTGAGGCAAACAACAATCAGTATTGTTATATACCAACATTTCACTGCTTCCTGGTAACCATTCTGAGTGGGCAATGTTATGTAAACTATATGTTTCCTGGGAATAACAATACTGGAAGTAATTTCACCAGTGTTTTTCTAAGTTTTCAAAAATCAAATGATCAAAAAGTCAAAAAGTTGCTTTTTGTTCTTTAGCACTTGGTATATAACAAAACATATATTGACTGGAAAGCAGTGTGTTTTGTGGTCCCTCCACAACAATCATCCACAGACATTTTGGGACCACAAAACACACTGTTTCCCTCAGTAGTGGCGTATGTAAGTAGAGCAAATGATTATCAAAAATACAACAAAAACTAACTCAAGTTTTGAGTTCTTTTTGACACTTAAAAACAAGTAAAACAATATCTAGAATTAGAGGCTGAGACTTACCACACTCAATGATGTTAGTAAAAGAGCAGGACTTTATTGAAAATCTCACTGAATAAAGCCTGGGGGGGGGGGGGGGGCATTCTTGCCAGTTTAGGGTAGGGATGTGCCACTGAGCCCTCTGAACCCTGACCCTGTTCCAGAGTAAAATCGCTGAAATTCATACCCTGTTCCAAAGCAAGATCGCTGAAAACCATAACCTTTTCCGGTATTGTGAAAATAGATACCCTGTTCCGGAGAGGAGAGAGTGTGATTTCATATATCCTGTCTCAGAGCGAGCGCGATTTTATATACCCTTTTCTAGAGTAGAATCGCTGAAAACCATACACTGTTTGGCGGCATATACCTGTATGGCAAATATAGGGGAGTACCCCCCTATTTTTTTAATAATCAATATCTATGGTAATTAACAAGTACTTGTACCACCTTGTTGGCTTGCAGAGATAACATTTCAACCATCGCTGGATAGTTTACAACCAAACCTTGATGAATTTTCAAAACATATTGAAAGTTTAGTTGGTAAGTAAGTTAAAGATGGAACTTGTCGGGTCAAATCTTTGCTTTACTAGTCATTTTGAGATTGAGCCTGAATCAAGGTATGACTGAACTAAGGCTAATTTAGCCATATTTTGTCTTCACTTGTGACCGACCTGCCATTATTTTTAGTCCTCAGAAAGAAATGACTTTAGACCCAAACCACCTACCATTGTATGGAAAATACATAGGTTAAACTATGAGTATAGAAGAATATGAAATGGAGAAATAATTGAACCCTTCCATGACTATGGTTATGCAGTATATCCAGTAATGCTTGAAGTTTTCTTTATTTGATCTCAATATTACATCTTTACAGATTTTTTAACAGAAAACCAGCCCAATGAATCTTATCAAGTACCATTCAGTACTTCTTCCAGAGAGAGCTTGCAGTTTGGGAGCAACCAACTAACTCCCCTAAACACAAGTCTCACGTCACAGGCTCCAAGTATGATGTCTTTCCAAGGACCCCAGAACAATGTAGAAATGATGGACCAATCCCAGAATTTTGAACTTTACAGTATACCTACAGGGGTTGGCCAAGAAAACCAACCTATCCAACAGGTCACATCATTGCAACAAGACCAGGATTTCATGGATACCAGCGAGAACTTTCAACAGTACACAATGGACTATGACAGTCAGATGAACTTGCAGAGTTTTTCACCTTCTTCTGGTCAGCCACTGTCGCATGAGGGGATTCCCCTAGAGCATCTTCATGAGGAAGTCGAGCAAGATTTTTTTGTTAATCAGAATCAAGCAGAATCAACGGTAGTACAAGGTACAACCTTGACATCTCCGACTCAGAAATCACCAATTCCTGTGCTCCCTCAGTCTCCAGCCCAACACATTCCAGGATCCCATTTGCAAGATCCAAAGCTCATGACTTCAGGCCAGACACGGCATCTGCCTTACAGACACAGTAGTGGTAACTTACAGGAGTATGGCACTTCACCAGTAAGAAAGGGCCGATTACCAAGAAATGTGTCTGACAACCAGTTATCGATGATTGATTCATCACAATTGAGTACTCTTGGTTTGCCTTTTCTTCATTCACAAGAACAAAAGATACCTGCCCAGGTTCAGTTTCCTAACCTTGTGGCTCACTTACAGTCTTCAAATGCAAGCCACTCGGAATCTTTAAGTACTGGAACTCAAGCTAAACGTCCTCGGATTCCCAGGAATATGTCTGATTCAGGGCTGTATGATATGCTAAGAACTTCAAAATCTCATCTTCCAACTTCTTACAACAGCAGTTTGTCACAGTTCAGTTCTGCCATGGCAACCAGTCCACCACCTCACTCATCACAGCAGACACCTCTGGAGCAAATACGAGCACAGGCACAGGCAGGGCAAGCACAGTCCCAGATATGTCCAGCTCCTTTTCAGCAAACTCCAGCATCTCAAATCAAGCATTCAACTGGTAGATCACGAAAAGGGAAACTCCCTCGTAACATGTCTGATTCCTCATTAATGTACATGTCAAATCAGAACTCTTCATTTAATCTGAAAGGCTTTCCTACACATAGGAGAAAATCTAATGACTCATTACAAGCCATGAGTCCCCCATTGAGCTTGCCAAGTGCCCACTCTGTGTTATCATCATCTAATCAGGCAGTGGACCCCTTGACAAGACTTCAAAGTACCCATCCAGTGTATGCCTCAACAACACTTGCATCAAGTCAACCCTTCGATGTAACAAAACAAGTTCCAGTACCGCCAATCAGCAGTAGTGTGACAGGTGCAAGCGCTCATGAACAGATGTTACTATTTAATGAACTTCAAAATCAAAACCAATCCTCCATGGCTTCATCTACAACTCCAAACACAGGATTAACAAAAAATGTCTACTCTTTTGCGGAAACTCCCAAGACAGGATCATTATTAAGTCAGCTTTTACTCCAAAGTGAAGGCAGTCCTGAACTGCAAAAGATGGAAACAAAAGAATCCCAAAATCAAATGGTGAAGCAGCTTCTTCAAGTGGTTCAGAACCAAAGCCAGTTCACTTCTCACAAGCCTATATCAAGTCAGGAATTAATGTTGGCAGCAATGAAATCTACATCTACTAATCAGCAGTCCACTGAGCTGATGTCTCTACTGCAAGGGACATCACCACAACAGAGAGGTACAGATCTGGTTGGAACTACAAGTTCATCTCAACTGTATCATATTCTGCCCCAGCATGATCAACAACAGCAACAGCAGCAACAGAAATCGTTGCAGCTTTTGCAACAGCAGCAGCAGCAACAACAACAACCACTTGTGCAAATTACTCAGCAAAGAAAAGCAAAAGCTCCACAACAAGCAACTCAAGTCTTAGAGCAAAAGCTACAACAACAGCTACTACAACAACAGCAACAACTGCAACAGCAGGCCACTGAAAATCAAAAGACTTCACAACTAATATCTGCCTTGAAATCAACAACACAGGTTTTGCAACAGCAGCTTGCTCAACCACAACAATTACAGCATCTGCAACAGCACGCAGTTCATCCACAACTACCACAAGGAGCCATCTTTGACAGTAAGCAGACAATGAGTGCAAGGCAGCCAAATGTAACCATACAACCAAGATCAGAAGGTGCGGCAACCATTACCCATAAAGTATACCAAGGACCAGTATTGATAGCACCACACCCAAAGGTATCCAGTAACAGCATCCAGGGTGCTCAAGCAAGCCTGAAGTCCACTCTGGTGCAGCCTGTGCAAGGGGTTACTGCCGAAGTTCAGCCTTCAACTACCAGTCTGTTGTCCTTGCAGCAGATGCTGGATGACAGTACCTCCACTCAGGTTGCCTCACCATCTGGTTTGAAAGTTGAATCAAGCACCTTGGGTTTCAAGACCTCTGGTCTTCCACAGGTAAAGTATATGATGGGCATTCTCTATCTAACTTTCAAATTTCATGGTTTACTCACAGTCAGAATTGGAATTTAGCATGTTTGGTTTTGTGGAAGGTGAAAATCTAAATAACCTGGAAAAGGACCCTTGTATCAAGGTAGACCTAACAAACTTTACTCACATGTGATGACAATTCCAGGAATCAAACCTGAGACCCCAGAGGTACAGTAAGATGGGAGTGTACTACTACTACACCAACCTTGATTCCACTGTATTTAATTCATTAAGTTCATTAAGTATACATCAATAATATTTTAACAACAGTTGTGGAAATTGTTCCTGATGAGTGACTATAAGAATGATTTTCTTGAACTAATAATCTCCTTTTTTTTTCTAGCAAAGTACACCTACAATTACCAGTAGCTTTAGCTTTCCTCAAGCGCTCTTTACAACAGGGACAACGACCACAGCTGCTCCTACAACCAATGAACTGACTGCCATCACAGGAGGTAAATATTTTTGGTTCAAGAAAAGGTTTTAATGGGTTAACTACATAAAGCAGTGGCATAACCAGGTTTTCATGTTGACAGAGATGAGTCACTACTGTTAGTCAACTCTCCCCTTGAGAACACCCCCATATTGAGACACTGTGTTAGAGAAGAAAAACACAGTAAGTGTTGAAAAATAATTAGGGTTACGTAGTAACAGAAAACAATTTGATTTTCTTTTACCTTAAACACAGATTTACTGAACACTGTTTCTACTTCTGCCTCACCTGTAAGTACAATACATAATAGAGAATCGTAATGTTTGTTCCTTTTACCTCTGGAGTCTAGTGTTCAATTTATGGACTTGGCATCTCACAGGAGTGCAGTTTATGGGTGTCAAATACAAAGGATTAAATCAAAAAGTATATCAAGGGTGGTGTAGTGTACATTCCTCTTACCTCTGGGTCCAGTGTTCAATCTATGGACCACATTGGAGTAGAGCTTATTGGACTCTCCCTTTGAATAAGCTATGGGTGTCCAATATGAAGGATGAAATCAAAAAGTATATATGTTACACCCCAGGTTCATATACTATCTTAACTTAAACTCAGACATTAGTCTAAGGTATTGCTGACCCAAGGAAATACAAAACTATTAGCTTTAAGCCGCTCTATATTCCATTTTTATTTCATTTCCAAAACATGAGGTTCATTTCTTCCATTTCTAGCAAACACCAAAATTTACGAGGCCAATTTCAGCAGCTGACCGGGAAAACTATAAGGTGTGTATATGTAATGAGTAGTGGTATATGTAGTGAGTAGTTGATATAAGAGCTGAGTGGACACTGGTTTTTCTTCTGTTGTAGCTTTAGTTTCTGAGTAGTTCTGAAAAAGAAGTCTATGCTAATTTTATTGATATCAAAATTCTTGCATATGATGGTCAGTCGGCTTTGCTGGTTGGGATGAGTCAGGATGACGTATTGATGGTTTTCAACCATTCCCAAGAGAATTAAATAACAAAAGACACGGCAGCCATGTTGGAGGATATAACAATATAATTCATTAACAATTCTTTTGTTAAGTTCCTCCAACATGGCTGCCGTGAAAACCATCAATTAATGATGATGATGATGCTGGTGATGATGATGATGATGAATGATGGTGATAGTGATAATGAGGATGATGAATGATAGTGATAGTGATAACGATGATGATGGTGATAGTGATAATGATGACGATGATGATGGATGATGGTCATAGTGATAATGATGATGATGATTGATGGTGATAGTGATAATGATGACCATGATGATGGATGGTGATAGTGATGATGATGGTGATAGTGATGATGATGGTGATAGTGATAATGATGATGATGGATGATGGTGTTAGTGATGATGATGATGATGGATGATGGTGATAGGGATGATGATAAGTGATGATGATAAGAGATGATGATAGTGATTATTATTATCATTGTTACAGGAACATAGAAGACAGTCACATATAACTGCTGAACAAAAAAGAAGATTTAACATAAAGGTACTGTCAATATTACCATACCCACCCTTGTATACTGCATTTCATACTTTCATCCATTCTTTCTTAGTCATAAAAGTAATTTTTAATGTTTTGAAGTAAAGTAATCATTTCTTTATCGTAGGTTGGATTTGACCAGCTATCAAATCTCGTCCCATCATTAGCTCACCAGAAGAACGCTAAAATCAGCAAGGCCACAATTTTACAGAAATGTAAGTAGTGTGTTAAGAAAGATTTTTGTGAAAAAACGACATCAGCTTGTTGTTGTTGTTGGGCTTTTTTTTTTTGATAAATTATCTTCAAAACCCTCTGTGGGAATTAAAATACAGGTTGCGAAACCCTCTTTGGAACTTTAAAAAAACAACAAGAAAACAAAACAAAAAAACTGGCTCTAAATATAGTTTGGCCGTTGTCTTCAGCTTCGTAGTATTCTGTTCACTTTCGACCTTTCTGTTTTTAGCTGTGGAATATACAATGAAACTACAGCAAGAAAAAGAAAGAATGATGGAAGAAGAAGAACTACTGAAAAAGGAGATTCAAAGTCTGCATAGTTCTATCAGGTAAAGAAGTAGATCGAGGGAAGCATGGATGGGGTGCGCTGAGCACTATTGTGGCGCCTCTCACCAATAACCAGGGTTTGATTCCTGCCGGTCTAGGTGTCGTATGTGAGTAGAATTGTTTGTTGGTTCTCTCCTTAATTCCAATTCAATATTACTAGCAGGAGATATTCTCGATAGGGTAAACCTCCTATATCTCCTAACGCATAAATAAATTGGTTATTTTTGTTTAAGTTAACGGTAATGGTTCTGGAAAGGAGGGGATGGGTAGATGTTTTTTTCCCCACTTCTTTTGTCATGTCATATTAATAATAAAAAGTGGACTTGAACCTAGCGAGTTTTAACTCTACAACTTTTCAGGGTGTTTCATGATACTAGCAGGGCTGTAGCCACCATTGTTTGGACAATGGTCCGGTCTTAAAGAAAGTGGTTTAGTTTTTAAATAAAATGGAAAAAGCTTTTTAAAAAAACAACAAACAAAAAAAAAATCTTCAATCCCTCCTTTTTTTACAAGGGCAAAAATGGTTCTAAAGGGAAAAAAGTGGTCTGGTTAAGACCGTACCAACTGTATCGGTGGCTACAGCCCTGCCTCTTCATGTACATGAACAAAAATGGTGGTCCAATTTGAGTAATATCTTCAGACGTCTTCCAGCTATTTGTCATCACCCCCTTTCCCTTAAAAATTAAAAACCTAGAGGTCGTTTCAGGATCCAATATAGGAAGTTATCTTGAAGACAAGTTCATGGCCTTTGAAAAATGCTCGATTCTACCTTATTATTTAAACATATTTTGTCGTTACATTAACCCCAAGAGCGTAACGCTCATCGAGAGGGTCTATGTCTTAATTATATTACAAATATATAGTTATGTGGACGAAAGAAAAAGAAAATATATACATATAGGAACAAATAATATAAAGGAACGATTAATATAGTGTAAGTAATATAGGTCTACCTTTCAAAATATGCTACTTTTTCTGCTACATAGGGTATATCTCGAAAAATGTATACTGCATGGCCATAAAGATCTTAATATTCAGGTTTTCAGCAAGACTATTAGTGGTTTAACGGCCACTAACGTTCAGATTTTGAAGTCCAAAACCTGAGAAGTTAGATATTGTTGTGCAAAAGGAGGGGCTGCTTTACATCGTAATCTAATCACCATCGCATATCATTGTCTTTTCAGCGCCTGCCAGCAACAGTTACCAGCTTCTGGGGTACCCTTGAATCGCCAGGTAAATCAATAAATGGCGATACAGATGAAGACTCTTTTCGAGGCTCAGGTCAAACGTCGAACTTCACATGAGTTTAACCTAATCGAAACAACGGATAATAAGAGGGTCTTCTTTGATGTCATTAGACTCATGTGAAATTCGACGTTTGACTTTAGTCAAAGAAACTAGTCCTTTGATTGTGTTTTGAACTCGTTTCTTCATACTTTCTGTATCATTATTTCATTTCGACGTCAACTTTTTCAAATTCTTGATTTTTTTTCCCTTACTAGCGATCAGACCAGATGTTGACGCTGTATAATGAATATGTGAAAATGAGAACGCAAGAGAACTTCAAGTTCTGGATAGTATCCTTTCATAAAGTGATGGTACCCCATCTCCCTTACTACCCCCCTACCCCAGCCCCCCATCCCCAACACACATACATTGTAGTACTAAAATAAACTAAGTCTGTAGGTCTGTAGGGGAGGAATGGCACTCATCGCAATTAAAAAAACACTGATATGCAAAGTTACGCACGGGGTCATGCATTCAGTCAAACTTCCCGGAAGTCGATATTGACTTTGTTTCAGAGGAGAGCATATTTGGATTTCATTCAGAGGAGAGCATATTTGGGTTTCATTCAGAGGAGAGCATATTTGAGTTTTATTCAGAGGAGAGCATATTTGAGTTTCATTCAGAGGAGAGCATATTTGAGTTTCATTCAGAGGAGAGCATATTTGAGTTTCATTCAGAGGAGAGCATATTTGAGTTTCATTCAGAGGAGAGCATATTTGAGTTTCATTCATAGGAGAGCATATTTGAGTTTTATTCAGAGGAGAGCATATTTGGGTTTCATTCAGAGGAGAGCATATTTGGGTTTCATTCAGAGGAGAGCATATTTGGGTTTCATTCAGAGGAGAGCATATTAGAGTTTCATTCAGAGGAGAGCATATTTGGGTTTCATTCAGAGGAGAGCATATTAGAGTTTCATTCAGAGGAGAGCATATTTGGGTTTCATTCAGAGGAGAGCATATTTGGGTTTCATTCAGAGGAGAGCATATTTGAGTTTCATTCAGAGGAGAGCATATTTGAGTTTCATTCATAGGAGAGCATATTTGGGTTTCATTTAGAGGAGAGCATATTTGGGTTTCATTCAGAGGAGAGCATATTAGAGTTTCATTCAGAGGAGAGCATATTTGGGTTTCATTCAGAGGAGAGCATATTTGGGTTTCATTCAGAGGAGAGCATATTTGAGTTTCATTCAGAGGAGAGCATATTTGGGTTTCATTCAGAGGAGAGCATATTTGGGTTTCATTCAGAGGAGAGCATATTTGGGTTTCATTCAGAGGAGAGCATATTTGAGTTTTATTCAGAGGAGAGCATATTTGGGTTTCATTCAGAGGAGAGCATATTTGGGTTTCATTCATAGGAGAGCATATTTGGGTTTCATTCAGAGGAGAGCATATTTGAGTTTCATTCAGAGGAGAGCATATTTGGGTTTCATTCAGAGGAGAGCATATTAGAGTTTCATTCAGAGGAGAGCATATTTGGGTTTCATTCAGAGGAGAGCATATTTGGGTTTCATTCAGAGGAGAGCATATTTGAGTTTCATTCAGAGGAGAGCATATTTGAGTTTCATTCATAGGAGAGCATATTTGGGTTTCATTTAGAGGAGAGCATATTTGGGTTTCATTCAGAGGAGAGCATATTTGGGTTTCATTCAGAGGAGAGCATATTAGAGTTTCATTCAGAGGAGAGCATATTTGGGTTTCATTCAGAGGAGAGCATATTTGAGTTTCATTCAGAGGAGAGCATATTTGGGTTTCATTCAGAGGAGAGCATATTTGGGTTTCATTCAGAGGAGAGCATATTTGGGTTTCATTCAGAGGAGAGCATATTTGGGTTTCATTCATAGGAGAGCATATTTGGGTTTCATTCAGAGGAGAGCATATTTGGGTTTCATTCAGAGGAGAGCATATTTGGGTTTCATTCAGAGGAGAGCATATTTGCTTTTCAATAACAAACCACTCACCGTGCCAAGTGCTAACACCTCAAACTTCCGTTTTCTAAAGTTTTCTTAGGGACGGACCATTAGATTTTTGAGGGAGGGGAGTTATGCAATTTATTTTGTGCAGGAATTTTTTTTACGCCTCATGGCTGTGCAGGAATTTTTTTGGACATAATTTGGATTTTTTCTCGCACTTTTCTTATACGCGATTTTTTAAAACTCTACAAAGCTGTGCTTGAATTTTTTTTCCCCAATCCCCCTCCCCCTCTCTCAAAAATCTTATGGTCCGTCCCTAAGAGTTAGTGGACGTCAGGCTCGTTTTATCCTTCTTGCATACCCTTTCTACTTATAATTTAGATCAATTCGTGACCTCGGACTACGGATCACATTTTTCACATTTTGGAAAGGGGTGGGAGGGTTTGCTATCTCTGATTGACTATAGGACTCATTTCCGTACGAACATTTATAGCCTGCGTAGCGGTGCTTTTAGGAGGGGGTGGGGGAGTCCCTCCTCCCCAGTCTAGATAATTTACGATATGGCTTTCCAGTGAGTATGTCTCACTATGTATACATACATCAGGAGTTCCGCGCTACTGCTCTAAGCGCATGCTCAAGTGGTCAAAAAGTGGGACCGTGGATTGTAAAAAATGCTATATTTTGGTATATTTGATTTGGAATTAGCTTAACGCTACTTGCTCTTGAATATTTAATGAAAATTGTGCTTAATAAAAAAAATGCAATAAGCATATAGGAATTTTTACAACCCATGGTCCCACTTGAGCATGCGCTTAGACAGTAGCGTGGAACTCCTGATGCATGTATATAATGAAATCGTTTTTCTCTACTCTGGACCACCGCATGCTCTTACTGCATACCCAAGGATGTGCCGTCTATCTTGACCTCCTTAACTACATTGTTCTCTAGCTTGGAGTAATATTCCGCAAGATGTTCGAGGTTTACAACCAAAATGTATCAACAAGCACCTGGAAAGAATTTTGTGCTAACATTCTATCTTGGCTGGATGAACACTGCACGCTTCCTAATCTTAGACCAGGTGAGATGATATTCCTTATTTTAGCTATCCTTTGATTTTCTGTGCAGTACCATTAGTAACAATAGACATCAACATTACGATCTAGAATAATGCGGTTACTAGGGCGACATTAAGCAATGATCACATCCAGTGATGTCTTAACGCTCGTTCTAGTCCGCCTTTCCCGCCGTATAGTTTTGAATGACTTCCGCGCGTCTTTTGAGGCTGTACGAGTCGTGGCTGTACAGTAAAACGTTAATCATTTGAGTTTGGAAAGAGAAAACGCTGTAAACACAGCTTTTAACATACTGTTCAAGATTAATTTTGCGATAGAATGTTCGTCCTTGTTTTTTTTTATCTTCCTGTTTTTCCTTTTTTTAACTTTTTCTAACTTTTTTTCTTACCGAATATTTTTTTCTTTTATTTCTTACTCATCGTCTTCCATCCCTTTCCTTTGCTTTCCTCTCCTCCTTCCTTCCTGTTACACGTGCCTGGTATACCATAGCTGTGCTGTCAGCACTACGAGACATCAGTAGATCCACATCAATCCTGACCAACCCTTCCAAGTTCCCGGACGAGATCAAGCATTACATCGCTACTAATACCAACCCAACCGTCATCTCAGATACCCCATCATCCTCGCCAACTAAACGAAACATACAAGGCAGAAACTATTTCCACGATGATACGATGCAGTAACCTTATTAAAAATGTTTTTACCTACGGATAACGTTCAGGAAATTCTGGAACAGTGTCTGAGGAATGCTGGATGTGAGGAATGGTGGATCCTGACCTTTGAAAATATATAGTGTAAATATAAAATGTATAAGAGAAGTGCTGGCACATTTCTTGCTGATAGCAGAAGTAAAAAGACAATTCTTTGATTGCATGTTACGTCATTGCAGCCTCTCATGGGGGCGTTGGTGCCATTTAACAAAATATTTCTTATTAGCATCCATTGTTAATGGCACCACAATGGCCGCCATGCTTTTGTCTTAACTCTCTTGGGAATGCTTGCAACCCATCAATAGGGTCGAACCTGCCTTAAGACAATATTGGTCTTTTTACCCAACACAGTTGCAATGCGGCTGGTACTTGCTTGGCATATAGATGAAAATTTAAACCAAATTTAATATGCCTACAGGTTGGCTAAGGTCACCACAGAAAGAATTGTGGTAAATTAAGGCATGCTTGCTTAGAAAATTGCAATTCGGTTTCCTGCGGTTGTAAATGATTTAAAACAACACCATAGCTTCATAAGGGTTTGTTAATTCACAAATGTGCATGATCTTATTTACTATTTACAATACTCATTTCAGGGGCAGATTTAGGGGTGAGTTGACGGGCTGCGCTTCCCCTTTAAATAATGTATTTTCTTTAAACTTAAAATTGTATTTGCATATGATCTTGAAGGTTTTCTCTCAGGTCGCAGTTTTCTGGTCCACCGGTTTTTTTGATTCCTGGATATGCCCCTGTATTTCATAAATAACAGGGTTCTAATTGACATATGTAAATATACATGACCTGGTGTAGTGCATCAAACTCAGAAGATTCTTCTCTCTTGCTTTATTTAACAAGCCCAGTCACTGACAGAAATAAGTTATAGCCACTTACATAATAATTTCTGATTTTCAGTGTTATGCAATCAAAGGTTCAAACTGCATATAAAGGCTAATTTGCACCATCATGTGATGGCAGCCATTACAGGAGGAAGGAAAAATTGAATCTTTTCTAATCTGATTTACATGAGAAAAAAATCTGTTTCCATGTGGAAAAAGGCTCCATTGTTGTACCTCCTGTCATGGCTGCCATCACATGATGGTGCAAAGCCTCTATTGTGTAGATTTTTTTTGCCTACGTTAAGTATAGTCATTTAATTGACAGGAGTAAAAACAACAACAACAGCAAACAAATTCAAAATGACAGCTCAAAACAACATAATTTGCATAACATTGAAAATAAGAGTAACCAATAGAGTATCTCCTGGTGGCCAGTACCCACCCTTATTTATGCCGACAGCTTTCCTTGAACTCCCCTTAACTACAAGGAATTATTTCAATAAGTGGGCTCTCGCTAATGGCTCTCACTAAATAATAGAGGCTTTGCACCATCACATGATGGCAGTCATGACAGGAGGCAGGAACAATATCGAACAACAACAACAACTTTATTTTGTACCACTCTCTTATAGGATTTACAGCATTTAAAAAAAATATAGATATACAATATAGATAATTTATAAATAATTAAAAAAAACACATTTATAGTATCGAATCTGATGTAATCTGGTTTAGATGAGAAAGAATTCGGTTTCCCGGGGGGGGGGGGGGGGGGGGGAATTGCATGTCACCTGTCATGGCTGCCATCATGTTAGGATGCAAAGCCACTATACAATTTAATAGTTTATTAGGAGCATAAAGCTTATTTAAAATAATTGACTTTATGAAAATTCTAAAGTATTTCTTCTAGATCAAGGAAGATACGGTGATGTATGTGGGTGTTGGTCACTTCACTCTCTCTACGTCCAACTGTCTTCTTACCCATTGTCTAGCTAAAGTCCCCCATAGTTCATATGCACTCTAAATCTACAGGAAACCCGTCACTATGAGCTATTTAGCCACAAAGGGACTTTTCTGTTGTCCCAAAGTCGAATGAAATACAATTCCTTTGAATTTGTTTTGTAAAAAAATTATATTTAACATCAAAACCTGAATTTTAGCAGCATTAGGGTGTTTGTCAATCTTTTACCACCCTCTTTGTTATACCACTGTATCTTAGGGCAACATGCTTGCTGAGTACCAGTAAGAGTCATTTTTATAGTGACCTAACTGTTAAACACACGGTATAGGTTATTTAGGATATACCTATATACCTTGGGTGTAATGTTTTCCCAATTCAAATCAAATGCCATTCCCTAGAGTATCATTTCATTGTTTAACAGTTTTGTATTAGAAGAAACATAATTAATAACCAGCCACGCCCCAATTCTATTGTTTTATGTAGGTTTTGAAACCCTGAGTAAGACCTACATTCTTAAAGCCGGGGGCGGCTTTGATTATCAGCAGGGGAGAGTGGGGCTGAATTCAAAACCCGGGCCAGGTTTTGAATTTGAAATTCAAGACCTGTCCTATTAAAACAATAGAATTGGGGCATGGCTGGTTATTAAACCAGTTCAAAACTACGGGCTCGGACTTTCATTGAAATTCAAGACCGAGGGCTGTGCCCTCGGTCTTGAATTTCAATGAAAGCCCTCACCCTATGTTTTGAACCTTTATATATAGATATGAATCAAAGAAAGAATCTTATTCTCAAGGGAATGAGATGTGGTCTGAAATGGGTAAACATTATGCCCAAGGGTCTTTGCTTGCTTGCTATTGTTTGTTAAGAAAAAGTGGAAACATGGAATATTGTTGGTAAACACTTTTGGATCTTGTTTACTTGTACACTACCCTGCTCTGGTTTTACGAAGGGATAATATTGTTATCCGATGGATTAATCTTATCCAGTGGATAAATTTATTGGATAACACCATCCACTTATTCACTGGATAAGGATTTATCCATTGTATAGTGCTATTATACACCCTTCGTACAACCGGGCCCTAGCTTTAATCAGAATTCCTGTGGCTCAGTATGGGTGATGGGTTAGCACTCATTCACATAGACCAAAAGGACCTTTGAGTGCTTCAGGAGGACTCTACCTATCCTACATTATTTTACTCTATCCTACCCTACCTTACCTCTTCTACACTACTCTACCATTTGCGCCATCCTAACCTACTTTACACTGCACTAACCTGTCATGCCCTTCCCTACCTTACCTTACACTAATCTCCCTGCACTACACTACCCCTACCTTGCAGTGCCCTGGCCTAACCTACTCTACACTGCACTACCCTACCTAACCTTATACTAATCTCCCTGCACTACACTACCCCTACCTTGCAGTGCCCTGGCCTAACCTACTCTACACTGCACTACCCTACCTAACCTTATACTAATCTCCCTGCACTACACTACCCCTACCTTGCAGTGCCCTGGCCTAACCTACTCTATCAGACACTATCCTACCCTACCCCACTCTACCTTGTCCCACCCTACTCTATCCAGCCCTAGCCTAGGCTATGCTATCATACACTATCCTATCCTATAGCCTAGCCAAAGTACCCTATCCTGTACTACTCTACCCTACTCTACTCTACACATCATCAATACATACCACATATCACATCAGGGGAGGATCCATGCAGGAAATTTAGAAGGGGGGGAGACAATTACAAAGGTTTTACCAGGAATTAGAGGAAAACGGGGGTGTCTGTTACTAACGATATACTATGAAATTTGAACAAAAAAAGGGTGATATGCCACCCCTGGATCTGCCCCTGCACACTACAGGGCCCAGTTGTACGATATGCCACCTCTTACCACCCCTGGATCTGCCCCTGCACACTACAGGGCCCAGTTGTACGATATGCCACCTCTTACCACCCCTGGATCTGCCCTTGCACACTATAGGGCCCAGTTGTACGAAGGGTGGATAGTGCTATTCAACGGATAAATCTTATCCAGTGGAAAAATTAATTGGATAACAGCATCGACATCCACTGGATAGTGCTATCCCCCCTTCGTACAACCCGGTCCATGTTTACAATTACACATACATTCCTTTTTCCATTCCTATGCGTTATGAGGTACAAGAAACGTGTTAGGGATTCCTGTGGATAATGCACAGATGTTACGTGCTTGGATACCGCATAGCAACGCCATACTGGAGAGCAAGCTCTCCAGTAAACAACAGAGATCTAAAGGTCATACAAGCGTGCTTTCAAACGAAGAATTGTAGTTAATACAAGCCCAAGAGCATTCCGTTTCTAGATATTCAGTTAATACAACTCGAACTTGTATGTAAAGTGAGGGTTCTAAGTGGAATTCGTCGCGGTTTGGAGTGGAGTTCGTCGCTTTTGCGGCCGGCTTCAGCGTCGGAGTAGAAACAAAATGGCTGCTAACGAAGGTATGTCTGAAAAAAACTATCTTTTAAACAAACTAATCGGCGGCTTTTTATGATAAAAAACGAAGAAGTTAACGTCATACTAAAGAGGGTTTAAATGGAAAGAGAAATTCGAGTCCATACCACTGCTATGATTGATATTTTTACTTAAACTTTTGGGTCTCTTTTGTTTGTTTACACCAGCCGAAAACTCTTCACAAGATATAAGTTCCCTGCCTGAGTTAACCTTTGCGTTCGTGGAAAATTACGCAAAAGACAAGTCTGGTTGTAAGAGTACTTCTAAAGCTTACAAGTTTTTTGCCGAGCCTGGATATTTACATGATATTAAAGGTAAATTACCCATTGGTTGTTTGAATTATTGTATACCTCTGATATGGCTTCTTGAGTTCACTCTCTTATTGTATTCGCTTTGTTCTTTTGTTAATAGTTGCCTATGATTTGGATTCTGCGGTAATAAATGCCCGATGCTACCGCTCAATGAAAAAGAGCGAGCCTCCATATATACTCCAAGCTAAAATCAAGTTGACTGACTGCTCAGCTTCTGGGAGATGCTCATGTGTAGCTGGCATAGGTGGATACTGCCATCATGTAGTTGGTCTTCTTTACTACATTGCCCACTGCAAACAGCTTGGTCTCCGCTCTGTCCCTGACTCCTTAACATGTACTAGCATGCCCCAAAGATGGAGTATTCCAAGAGGTAAAAAGATTGAGCAGAAAGAAATCCAAGACATCTTGGTCAAAAAACCAAAAATAGGTGCAAATTATAGCAAATTCATAAAGAGCACTCTTTACTCTCCATCAGAGGTTTACAGAACAATGACAAAAGAAGACTTTGATAACTTCGAAACTAAACCACTGATAGCTAGTATACTCCCAAGTGCAGAGAACCTTGCAAGCATTTCATTTGTGCAATGTAAATTTGGTAAAGTTCCCAAAGGCTCAATTATTTCCTATCAACAAAAACTGTCCCAGGATTATGTTATAAATGATTTTAGCTGCACTAACTTTCCAAAGCTACCTTTGGATTCTGCTGAAAGCAGATTTGAGAACACTTTCTCAAGTTGCCAGACTCAACAGCAGCAAGCTTCCTTGGATGCACTGAGGGTAAGCACAGAGGCATCACTTGACATCCAGGAGAAAACAATGACTCAAAGTGCAAACAATCTGTGGCACGTGTTGAGAAGCAAACGCATTACCGCCAGTAAGTTTGGAATTGTTGCAAAAAAAGTAAGAGATTTTGAAAACTTGGTAAAGCAGCTCAATCCATCTCGCCATGTTGTAACTGCACCTATGAGAAGGGGAATTGAAATGGAACCAACAGCTGCAATGACCTATGCTAACAACTTGAAGGGTGGATCAGTTAATTTATTTCCATCCGGTCTAATCATCCATCCTAAATGTCCATGGCTGGGTTGCAGCCCCGACCGTAAGGTGTATGACCTAGAGGCAGTTCAGAATGGCTCCAATCCTTTTGGGCTGTTGGAAATCAAGGTTGTAAAGGAGGGGGAGACTGACTTTGGCAATGTCAGATACCTTACCAATGATCCTATCACCAATGAATACTCTTTAAAGAAAACTGATATCTACTATTATCAAGTACAGTGCCAGCTAGCCCTGACTGGCCTTGAATGGTGTGATTTTTTTAGTTACATAAGTGACAATCTTCTTGTTTGCAAGAGAATTCTTTTTGACAAAGATTTTTTTCAAGAAGCAAAAGACAAGGTTGATAGTTTTTATTTTTAACACTTTTTAAAATAATATCATTTCTTTGAACACTGAAAACCAATGTTTAAAATAATATCCTAAAAAGATTATAAATACTGGAAAGGATTTCCACATTGCATTTGAAAGTGACTAATAAGTTGACTTATTATAGTTACCACAGTAAACCCATAAAAAATGGTATTTTACTATACAACTATTGCAGAAAATATGAAAAAATAACTGCAATAGAAAATAAAAAATTCTCAAGGAATAAGTATTTATTAGACTAGTACCATTTCATGGGTTTAATGTGATTTCTATTCCAAATAGCTATTACCAGTTACTGTTGATTCCCATTATTGCCATTAGCTATTAAGGGGCCTTGGAAATTTGTTAGAAGACATGCCACTGTGTACAGTTGGTTGATTGATCCTAATGCATTAAGTGGAACATCAGAATCAAAAAAAATGATATTCCTTTATTCTCCTGATGGCCCTTTCAACATGAATTC
Organism: Actinia tenebrosa; assembly: GCF_029948245.1. Lineage (NCBI taxonomy): Eukaryota > Metazoa > Cnidaria > Anthozoa > Actiniaria > Actiniidae > Actinia > Actinia tenebrosa. The sequence goes on from NW_028292578.1 coordinate 16,271,743, forward strand.
GAACACTAGCTATTGCTTTGGTTTTTTGTACATCCTTTGTTGAAAACTGAGCTTGACTCTCTAAGAAAGGAGGAATATTGAGCTTTACTCCCTTTTCAATTAAAAGGTCCTCTACATCAAAACCTTTGTCTGCCATAACTGAATCTCCCATTTCTAGCAAATCCAAAATACCACAACACCTAGTGATTTCCTTATCAGATATTGCTCCAGTATATAACCCAGAAATAAAGGAAACTGCCCCATAAGGAGTTATCCCAACCAAACCTTTCAGGGTGGTATTGCTCTTATAGGAAGAATATAACTGAGATTGCAGAAGTAATGAACTAGGGGTCTGAACAAAAATCTCAGTACAGTCTATGATTACTCTAGTCGTTGGATATAGTCTGGTAAAACATTCAGGCATGTACTGATCGACCGCCTCCCTTGAAGGCCACAATGGTTGGCTCCCCAACATAAAATATAAATAATTACACCATGAAGTTATTTTCCTACTGACAGAAGAAACATGGATTTGGAATCTGTGAGCAAGGTCTTGCGCAAATAAACCTAGTCTAAGTCTTACTAAAAACATAAACAGTTCATCTATGACTAGCATATTTCGTGCCCCTGGGCGGCTCTCCCTCTCACCTGTAGCATAGCAATAAATCATTCTCTCTGCAGTTGGTTTAAACAAAATCAAAAAAAAATTTTATGTGCTCATAGGATGGAAAACCTGTATAAAACCTTATTGCATCATTATCTGTAGAAAACCTTTCTACTCCAAACTTGTATGTAGCAAGCTGCTTAGCAGCAACTAGCTTAGCATTCTGAATTTCTACTTCAGCTTGTGCCTTTGCTGCCTTGACTTGTTCCAATGCAGCAGCTATTTCTTGTCTACTGTTTTCCAGTTCTCTTGTTTTCTGTAAAAGCTCTAGTCTGAGTGCTTCTAATTCTTCCTGCACCGTTGGTCTTTGGGGTTCACTAGCCTCAGAAATTTCATTGTTGTCATCAATGTCACTCTCGTCAGTTTGTGTTTCTCTAAGAATAAAAGAGTCATTCTTTACTTATAGGCAAGCACATAAGTACACTTATGAATGAAAATATTGGCCTTACCTGCTGACATTACGAATGATCTTCCTTCTCTTAACAGGTTTTGCTGCCCAGTCAAACTGAGAGGGAATAGATCCTCTTTTAAGCAATCGTCTCCCAGCATTGTCAGGGGGAAGGTAATCTTCCTTTTCAAAATGCCTCGAACAAACCCTCGTACTGCTTGTTATCTAGATAAAACAAAGAAAAGGTAACTATAAATGCAGCCTGAACGCTCAAATGAGGCAGTAAAAACCAATGAATAATGACAGTTAAATTTTTATTTCAAAATCTTACCTTGAAATAAGGTCCTTCGTCTCTTCGAATCTTAACTAACCACTGTTTGCGAAGTTCTTGGCTTTCTTTTCCACCCGGAATGCGATGAAACAGCAGCTCTTTGTGATATCTTGAATCACCATTACACTGAGGGACACAGCAGTGGTAGCAAGATTTCTTTTTAGGCTTCGAAGTGGAAGAAAACTGTATCTCATCGTGAGACTGAGTTTGTTCATTCGTTGAATCACCTAGCCGTAGAAAAGACCCAAAAGTTTAAGTAAAAATATCAATCATAGCAGTGGTATGGACTCGAATTTCTCTTTCCATTTAAACCCTCTTTAGTATGACGTTAACTTCTTCGTTTTTTATCATAAAAAGCCGCCGATTAGTTTGTTTAAAAGATAGTTTTTTTCAGACATACCTTCGTTAGCAGCCATTTTGTTTCTACTCCGACGCCGAAGCCGGCCGTAAAAGCGACGAACTCCACTCCAAACCGCGACGAATTCCACTTAGAACCCTCACTTTACATACAAGTTCGAGTTGTATTAACTGAATATCTAGAAACGGAATGCTCTTGGGCTTGTATTAACTATAATTCTTCGTTTGAAAGCACGCTTGTATGACCTTTAGATCTCTGTTGTTTACTGGAGAGCTTGCTCTCCAGTATGGCGTTGCTATGCGGTATCCAAGCACGTGATCTCTAGCTGCAAAAGGCCTATTATTACGTACGTGACGTCTGAGAAGATTGGTAATGAATATTCTAATGCATATTGAATACCAAAGTGAGCATAAACAAAGTTTCTTCTTCGATCGATCCTTGCCAGAAATCCGGTGATCGATAAGCGAAATCTTTGATTTAATTCCTCAAAATGGCGGCAAATAATTCTAGTTATTTCAATGAGCGAATCTTTCACATCTACGAGAAAGTGTCGATCAGCTCGGCTATCTTCCTCAGTTTCGTGGCGCTTGGAACGATCATCACTAATGGTGTCGCCTTGGTCGCCATCTTCAAAGATCCTCTCAAATGCTTTCGCAACCCAATGGCCACTTTTATCACTGGGATTCTGGTATCTGACTTCCTCACTGGACTGATCGTTGAGCCTGTCTTGGTAACTACATATGTCATCTGGATGAATACTGAGTTGAATCTTGAAGACTATGAAAAAATCATCCGCAGCTGTCAGATCCTAGGCGCAGTAACTGTAAACACCTCGTTTCTTACAGTCCTTGCGCTAGCAGTTTCCCAGTTACTAGCTCTAAGATGGCCTTCAGTGTATAATCGGTACGTCACCAGTCCGCTTGCTATTTTTGGGATAGTTTGCATCTGGTTGTACGCCATAATATTCGCCCTTTTGCCAGAGATAGCTAACATGTCCATCGAAATTTATTTCTTTGTTGACTTGATTCTGCACACCACTTTAATCTCATTTGCGCTAGTCATTATCTATATTATTATCTTCCTTTCCTTTAAACGCGCAATGAGAAGGCATGGAATTGCTGCAGAAGCTCAAGAAGAAGACGAGAACCGACAAGACATCCCGAAACAAAAGGTCGAGAAAGAGTTCATCGTTGGTACGTTCATCGTCATCCTGGTTTTGATCGTCACTGTCTGGCCCTTCACAATGACTTTCTACATCTTAATAGTACAAATACTACAGACGAGCTTTACTGAATCTACCTGGAAACTGTACGTTGTGTTTGTTCTCTTCAATGACATTTTGTACTTGAAATTCCTACTGGATCCTCTCATTTTCGTCTGGCGCCTATCCAAGTACAGGGAAGCCATAAATGTGGTCTTCGCTCCCGTCAAAGGGAAGCTATGCTGCTATGCTCGAGGTCGTCTTCCTAGCGCAGCTTATCATCGACAAGAAGGCGAAGGTTCTGCCGAAGATCCATTGGCGCCGGAATGGAGCACTGATGTAAGCGGTGCTTTTACCAAAGAAGTTGAAGATGAACCTGTAGAGGCATAGAAAACTACAATATACATGGACTGTGAGTGGAATCCCCAGGGGGGTGTACTCGGGTGGGTAACATGGCGGGACGGTCCGACATATTTTTTTGGGTTGACAATTTTTGTTCCCGGTATTTTTTTGGGTCAAGAGACCAGCCACGTATTTTTTTTAGGTCTCGAAATGAAACCCATATTTTTTTGGGTCGTCACATCTCCGAGTTCGATTTTTGTATCAGAAAATTATTTTATTTTAAATTATTTTATTAGGTTGTCTGTCAGTCAATACCGCCAAATTACCGAAGTGATTGATCGATCGTAGGAGTAGTGGGGCTGTGTATCGCGTGCGCAATAATTATGTCTATTTAGCTGCTGTGATTCAAGGCTCATCATAGTTAGAGGTAAACCCGGGGGGGGGGGGGGGGGTACTCTTGCCCGTTTAGGGTAGGGATGTGCCGCTGAGCCCTCTGAACCCTGACCCTGTTCCTGAGAGGAGAGAGCGTGATTTCATATACCCTGTTCCAGAGCTAGCGCGATTTTATATACCCTGTTCCAGAGTAGAATCGCTGAAAACCATACCCTGTTTGGCGGCACGTACTCGTATAGCGATATAGGGGAGTACCCCCCCCCCTCCCCCCCGGGAGGTAAATTGATTGAGCCGCAGCAAAATAAGCTTCTAAGGATTTCCAAATGCCTCGCAATTCAAATACTTATCAGTTTTAATTCAGCTACATAATGAGCAGTATTCTCTGCTTCAACAATCCAGGGTTAGTAGCGAAATAGAGCTCCCTTTCTTGTGAGCACAACATTTTGTTAATGTGAAGCTATCCGGCATTCATATTCAAACGACGCCGGTTTCTTCTTATAGAATGATAATTAATGGTGGGCAAACACAAAATAACTTGGCGAGGAACAAAAGCGAAAACGAACATCATCATCATCATCATCATTATCATCATCATCACCACAATCACCATCATCATGATGATGATACAAGTACGGTGCACTACTCTTGGAATTAAAACAACAGCATATCCTGGTTACAAGGTTCAGCAATGCAATGTCATAATTGATGCATTGGGAGGATGGTCAAAGGAGCTAGAGCAAACTATGAAGAAGCTTGTTGGTGCCCGATCAAAGTGTGTTTTGGAGAAGATGCACAAAGCCACCATCTTTTACTCGCTCCATATAGCACGAACATTTAAAGCAACTGTTATATAAACTTGAATTTTTTAATTATCTTAGGATACTGTTACAGAATTATAGAATATAGAGGGGTTTTTTTGTTGCTAGAAATTTATTGTAATTATTGTATATACATTTTTTCCCGAACCATTTTAAAGATAATGATTTTATAGGGACATTGCGCCCTATACAGGTCATAGTAGATTATTTTGCATCTAAACGTTTTAGTACAGCACATAATAATAATAATAATGATAATAGTATATTAATAATAATAACAATGATGATGATTTGGCATGGGTCCCCGGTAGTGGAGCTTTGCTCATTGGGGTTTCCCTGCCCTTGTGCCGAAGCTTATGAAATAAGAATAAAATAAAAATAGCTACATAGCGAATAATATAGGTAATTTAACGTTTTTATTTTTTATTATTTAGTTAAGGTTTCTTAACAGAGACTTGTAACGCAATAGGCGCCTCATCTCTGTGTGAAGGCAATAACGTTTACAATGCCATAATAATAATAACGGTTTATTAGCATAATCCAAATACAATTTGGCTCTTACGATGCTAACTAACTATCTATAGACAAAAGAAATAGGTAGATAAAAAAATATGTATATATATAATATTGAATACTAGACAGCGAGGGGTGAAAACTCAATAAAATGCAAGGATTTATAGATATCTTTTATGAGCTTCGGCAAAAAATATTTTCTTGGTAAAGTTGCACTGTTCATTCAAATCGGTACAGTTTCTGATGGTTGCGGGAAGACTATTAAATTTGCTAGATGCTTGATCTTGAAAAGTACCTGATACTAGTGGTACCTTAATTCAAGCTCACAAGATGAGCGGAGAGTGCGTGGAGTGTGTGCTGGTATGCACTGTTCTATTTTGATATAAGGATCAGGCCAATAACTAGAATACAATGCTTTGAACACTAGGTTACACAAATGTAACTCTCTACGCTGTGCTATAGGAAGTCAAACTAGCTTCTGAATATATATCAGATGCATAGGATAAGAAACAGAATCATTAAAATCGATTTTAGACAAAATGAGAGATTCAGCTAGTTGTTTCCTTATATGAAATGGGGCAGAGTTTTTGAGTATTTCAAGAACTGCTAAAGTTCAATAGCAACTAGAAATTTTAGAGTTGGTATCCATGTTCCTCGTTCAATTTTTGGTGGATCTCAGTTCCAAGGAGGCGAGTTGGGGTAACCCTTTCAAGCACTTATCCATTAGAGTCAAAGGACATGAAGCGTGCCTAGCTAGACTGTATTATTCAATTCATAAAAAGGGGTTTTGGTCGTTCCAATCTTTCGAGAATGAAATCAAATTTAAATCCAAACTTGGAAACTTGATTGGGTTTCTTTTCACCATTTGTACAAGTTTGTAGCTGATAGAAAAAACGAGAATCTGTTTGAGCTGATGATCAATAGATAATAGATTTTGTTGAAAATTCTTCAATATAAGATTCAAAATAATTTTTGGGTTGAGTGTCTCATTTTTTACGGGCCATCGATTACGCAGACTTACAAAAATAAATCATGTCTCTCACAGTAACTTCGAATCAATCAAAATATCTAAACACAATACCACATTTCTATTGCTTGTCGATAAAATAGATAATTCCGTTATTTTTTAAATCTCAAATGGTTAAAAAGACTTAAAAAATCATGAATTAACCGTTATACAGTTGCTGATCAATGTTTAGGAATGCGACCTTGTGACCTTATTAGGATTGCGACGTAAAAATAGACAGTTTCCCAGAAAACAAGCGTTACGCTAACGCTTCGATTCAAATTGACGCTCTACCTGTTTGCTTAGACTTTTTTACTCGCTCAAAAGTTTATTTGATCAAAATTCCATGTTATTGATTATGAAGACAGCAAAACAGAACGCAAATGTGGGTATTTGAGTGTCATTGAGTGGTTTATATTTGTTCGCAAATATTTCTCACGTCAAAAAGCAAAGAATTCCCTGTGAAAAGCCTGTGATAAGCCAATGCAATCAGATTTCGAGGGTTTTCATTTGATTTTTGAAAATAATTACGGAATATTAGAAAATGAAGAATGATCTCAAAAATCGAATAATGAACTGAATAATGCATTCTAGATGGGCACGCTTCATGTCCTTTGACTGTAACAGAAAGGTTGGATTGATAGTCATCGAGTTGGTGGACACGAGCCAGTTGTGACACGAGTGAAAAACGTCTGCGCATGCTCTGAATCCGTATGTAAATTAGTCAAAACGTATGTAAATTTTACAGTTCAAACATGCCTAAGTAATTGGACTTCACCAAATGCCAAAACTTAGTGTCCATGCTTGAAACCTAAGACTAATTCTTTCATATTGTGTTTGTTAATACAGTATCTTGGTTTGACAAAAGTATACTCGCGAACTTTTTTGTATACTTGGAGAAAACAAACATTTATTTTCTCACTCAAACTCTTCTAAATTCTTAGAAAACGTGCTGAAATACACGCATGAGCAAACGTTTTTCTCTATGGCGTTCCATCCCCGCCAAAATTGATGGTTTGTATTTGAAGTTCATCACATGAATTTTGCATTCGAGTAAATTTTTTTATGTTATCATCTTGCATTTCATATGCTTCATCAAGGATTCAACATACGTGTTTTACATTTGTCGTTCATGTTTTATATTCTTGATTGTCGCTGATTCATTCTAAACTCCACGCCACGTATTTGTCCTTTGAGTTTCACATTACAAACTTGATAACTTTCATTTTCAACTCAACTTCACGCTCCGGTGAACTCGGTTGACCTTGGTAGCCGTTGACCTAAAACAACGCAGTCGTAGGTATGAAAAGAAAAGAAAATGGCGGCAGAGTTTGCCCTCTGTTGTTGAAGAGACAATTCGGCAGCTTGATACAAACCGCCAACAGGAGGATGACTGTAGTAGCTTATTGCTTCGTTTAGAGTATCCTAAACCGTACAATTATTAATAAAGGTTAACTACCGGCCTCAATCGTGGCTGGCATTGGATTAGCGATAAAATGCTTAAGGAACGAAAAACAATAGTTTATATCTCATGAATCTAGGGCAGAAAAAGTGTTAACTGGCCACCCAGGTCGCCCTTCTTTCAAGGTTTCTGAAGATCAACGTCTCTCACCTTGTAGAAAGTGGGTTTTCTGTGCCGCAAATAAAGTCTTCTGCTAGGAGTGTCCATAACCATCGAAAGGAGAATGTCTCATTTTGGCATTAGGATATCAGGATAAAAAAATCTAAGAATTGTATATTCCACGTAGAAAGATTAGTTTTTAAATTTTATTGCGTTTATACACCTATTCCAATAAACGTTGTCTGGGCCTAAAGCAAGAAGCTGACGGCCGCAGTGAATGCTAGATAGTCCCAGTGTAATCATAGTACTTATTTATACGGAACAAATTAAAGACATGAACATTTCCACATGCGGTTTAGATACGGTTTAGGATACTCTAAACGAAGCAATAAGCTACTACAGTCATCCTCCTGTTGGCGGTTTGTATCAAGCTGCCGAATTGTCTCTTCAACAACAGAGGGCAAACTCTGCCGCCATTTTCTTTTCTTTTCATACCTACGACTGCGTTGTTTTAGGTCAACGGCTACCAAGGTCAACCGAGTTCACCGGAGCGTGAAGTTGAGTTGAAAATAAAAGTCGTCGAGTTTGTAATGTGAAACTCAAAGGACAAATACGTGGCGTGGAGTTTAGAATGAATCAGCGACAATCAAGAATATAAAACATGAACGACAAATATAAAACACGTATGTTGAATCCTTGATGAAGCATATGAAATGCAAGATGATAACATAAAAAAATTTACTCGAATGCAAAATTCATGTGATGAACTTCAAATACAAACCATCAATTTTGGCGGGGATGGAACGCCATATTTCTCTAGTGCGCCAGTTGTTGGGTGGACGGCGGCATAAACTTGGTTTTCTGTGGGTTTAAAGCGAGGTTGTTGTCATGAGGCCAACATGAAAACTGCGGTTCAGGACATGTTGTAATCGCTCCTCACAGTCTTTAATACCATCAGGCTCGGAATGCGCGTAAAATGTGGTATCTTCATATTGGTGCGACGAAACCGGCAAGCCATATCTGTCTGGTCGTGAACATCAATGATATGCACAAAGTGTGCACAAAGTGTGCATATCATTATTTTGACGAAATATCATTATGTTACATTAATATTTGTCAGATTATTTTAGTATACTGGAACGGTTGATGGTCACCCTGTGGTATAATTTGCATAAATTCGGAAACCCAGATTCGGCCCCTCGTACAGACCGATACGGATCGTACGGTCAGTATCGGCCCGTGCATCGGCCCGTGCATCTCATTATTCTTACAAACGAAGAATAGGCAACCCAAGCTCACTACGTTTATAAGAGAATAATATACTCTTCCAAACTCGCTGAAACTGCATACAGGAGTTAAAAAGAAACAGAATGACAGAATAGGTAAGTCGTCAAACTTTTATTTATGTTTTTCCAAAGAAAATACGGCATATTCTAAATCCCCATACATTCTCTTATAAATGTCAGTGCGCGAGCTTGGGTTGCCTGTGGTCAGCTATCGCTATTGAATGTGCGATACATTCACATTTATAAGTTGCACCTGTGATGAGAAGGAGCGCCAATCCTGGATTTACCAATCCTTCTGAAACGTGAATTATGTCAGCAGGTAAGCTTGAGTAAATAACCTAGTAGCCAATTCAAGTAGGAGTTGAATCGTAAGTCCAATATTGTAATGGCCTGCAGCTTATTGTGACGAACTACACATAATTTATTTCAACTTCTGAAAGCAGTATTCTCTGTAACCGAAGATCATTGCTAAGGAAGGAAAACAGCGCTTTAAAAGTAAATAATTATGCCTTTTTGTTCTTCGATACATAAAGAACAAGACTCATTCTGATGTCATTCCGGAGCTTTGTACTATATTTCTGCAGTTTCTTCAAGCAAATTCTGAAGTTATATTAAGTTATTTTGGCTCTAAAGACTACTATAAATAAACATGAAGTACAGAGAAGTTTCATGATTCAGGCTTTTGATATATATTGTTTTGAAATAATAAGAATTGAACTTCTAATAACTCAATAAAACTTTTAGAATATGTCCATTCGGATTTAGAAATATCAGTGAACATAAAACTATGAAATTTAAAGCAATTGCAAGAAAAATCTTTGATTTACCTTGGTCTTAAATGAAGCATTTCGATTTATAAATACCGAGTTAGAACTGATTCCCGTGAGACTACTTTGTAGCCTGCGTTCAGCCGGTGTCAGGGATTTGTGTTCCCCCGAGTTAAGTGTTCCCCCGAACACTAGCCACTAGTGTTAAGTTTGTGTTCACCCCTCACCTCCCTTTGTAACATCTTTTGACACGATTCTCTCCCCCAGGTCAAGGATGCTGTATAGTCTGTATAAATGATTGGTTTTCGGTTTACAAACCGGCTAAATCTTAGAATTTTCTTCAAATCTGAATTCAACGAACGAATTCGAAAAATCATGGAAGCTTCACAGGATGATAATGTTTTTAACTATTTATGCCGAAAGGAACATCCTCCTGATTTTGTGAATAAAGAAAAATATGTTTTACCAAGAATGTACAAGAAGTCAGTCTCGTTTGTGCGTGAGTTTCTTCGTGCCCAATTATTTCGAGCATCGCGTACTATGGTACGTAGGAAAAAGAGGGGAGAAGAGAGTGGTAATCGGAGGACGTGAAGCGAAGCAAAGGGACTTTGAGGAGTGTCATTCATCTGTTTTCAGCGGCCATGTAGGGCGAGACAATACAGGAAAGAAATTTTGCATATGATTTTTGCCACGAGGCCAAGAAAAGAACTCGCTTGATTTATTAATAAATTCGGTAAATGAAATTTTATCTCCCAAAATACCAACGACAGTAGAGGATCACGTGGTTATACGATGTACGATAAAGATGTACGATAGAGATAATCCATTCATTTTTCGTTTTCAGAGTAATAGTTCTCTTTGATATATGTCCTTGACCTGGGGGAGAGAATTGTGTTACAAAGATGTTACAAAGGGAGGTGAGGGGGGAAAACAAATCTGTGTCACCAGCTGAACGCAGGCCAACTACTTTGCAAAGCGCTAAATCGCGTGACACCAGACACGACTTGATTACTTATGCTTAAAAATTGGACTGGACTTTATGACGAACTGGAATTTGGACTTTAGAACCGATTCTTATTGATACTTTCGATTTTTACTGGGATATTTTACCAATTAGCTCCTGCTACAATCAAATAGTAAACAGGTACGATTTCCCTTTTTGGGGGGCTGGGAAAATGGTATTTTATGCACTGGTAATCACAAACGAAAAAAAACATTAAAAATGGTAATGGCATCGATTCAAGCAAAATATAAGTTTTACATACTTAGTCGCTACAGCTCCAATTTTTCACACACCAACCTAAAAATAGCAACTTCTTTATAATCCGGGTCAGCCAATCAGATCACTTTTAGGATTTCTAGGGCCCTATGATAATGATAGCTAGCTCTTGGAATATATCATAGGGTCTGGTAATATCATCCTTACTGTCTGCATGTCACCCGTTCTTCCGTCACACCTAAAACACGCACTGATCATGCATGTAAATTTACTAGTAAAAGTACTAGTAAAACATTGCACGCTCTCTCGCTCCTAGATCGACATTTTAATCATATACAGTGACATCCTATACACATCCCTTCACATTTGTATTTTATTATGCAAGACAAAAGAATATGAAAAAATATAATCTCGAATATTTTCCAAAAAAAGCGATTTATTATTAAACACAGGCATTTGTTTATAGATGTTAAGCTTAAATATGATTGGACAAAACCATGTACTTGAGTTCAAACGCCCCTCGGTCACGCACGAAGGAAGTACTAGTAAAAGTACTAGTAAAAAATTCGTAATATCAGATCGCTCGCTCTCTTGTTGCTAGTAGATAGAACGACATTTTAACCATAGGCAGTCTTCGACAAACACTTTTCAAGTAAGTTAAAGTCGATTACTTTTTTTTCTGACGATGATTTTTATTTAATGTTATTAGGCGAACGGCGACATCATTACTTTCGCGGCCAAAATAGCATATAAAAGACCCCCCGGAAAAACAAAAACCCCTCCTTATATACGTTAAAAAATATATATGAAGTAGGATATTTGAAGTCTACTTTCCTTAGCCCTTCGAGATGTAGACCAGACAGCCACATAATGAATGTTTTGGCGCTGAAATTCCAAATACTTATTTTTACCTTTATCTTTCACTATGTAGAAACTTTTTTCATTCTCTGGAACACCGCAGAGGTGAAATTCTCTTGCTCCTTTCTCGCTCCCAGAATTTTTTCTGGGAGCAAGAAAAGACTAACAGAACTTTACCCCCGGGTTTCCGAGGACGCTGCTTTCCGAGGATGCTGCTTTCCGAGGATGCTGCTTTCCGAGGATGCTGCTTTCCGAGGATGCTGCTTTCCATGCTCGAGAAGTATTTCTTGATAAAAAACCCCGTAATTTCGTACGAGCAGGGCGTACAAATTTCACAATACTTTTCTTTACTTCGTAAATATTATTAACCTTGCTGTGTGTATTGCAGAATACTCTAATCGGCATGCCAATCTAGCTCCTCAAGACTTATGAAGCGTGCATCTAATAATATTAAAAGGTTTATTAAAATGATTAAAGTCGTTTGCTGCTCATCAGACCTGAGTCTCCTTTTTAACCTCCTATCGCCCATAGAGGAGGTAAAAGGAGACTCTGCTGCTATTATATCTTAGTTATTTTATAAAAGAGATAGAAAACTCCCCTTGCTTGTGCTATGTTGAGTTATGCACCTGTCAATTGAAACCCCCACCCCCTCCACCCCATGGGAGGTATGGGGCATAGTTGGGGAATTGTTGGGGATTTGATCTGTTGATTTGCCCGATGGGTTGGGGTATTATACGTGTTTTAGTACTTTGCCTGGCTTTTAGGGATGGGGATTTGAACATTTTGGGCACTTCTTTTACCGTGGGGGTAGGGGACTTGTCAATTTTGAAAGGTGGAGGACTGGGGTGGAGGAATCTTGGCAGAGCAACCAGGGTCACAATATAAGTGAGTAAACACTTTTTTTTTTTGTATTTTTTATATGAATATCTGAATTGAGAGCTCATCTGTCCTTTTGATATCAGTAAAGAATAACTATAAGAGATTGATCTTGTATTTTTTGCTCTGATGACAGTCTTCCAATGTCGATATTTTTGCCTCAAACTTTCATGTTTTAAAATAGAGCTTTTGCTTTGGACTTCTTATTTTTGATATAAAAGCTTGTCTGCATTGATTTTTTTTAAATGTGCAGTTTCTGTTCAGTTTCATTTTATAAAAAGCAAATTCAAAAAATGATTAAAGAAAAATGATAAAAAAAGAAAAGATATTCACGCAATTTCTCGTGTGCATGTACAACTCAACATAGCACAAGCAGGGGGAGTTTTCTATCTCTTCATGATTATTTGAACCATCATTTGTTTTACGGTCGGAACTCGCGGCTCCATAAAATGGTTTTATTATTCGATTACACATTTTGTAAGGGGGTTTAAAATGACTCAAATTCTCCCAAAACTCGTCGAAAACGTCAATGGACAAACAAACACGCAATGGAAGAAAGGTAAATTTTATTGGAATATTTTTGAATAACAATGTTTAAAAAATCTCCATGCATTGCCTTATAATATGTGACACACATAGCACTTAACCAAAACATTTATTTAATAGAAAAGCTAAAAAAATGGTATAATTAGAGGACAGAGTGTTATCATAGTTTGGTGACCCAATCTTGTACCCAGAGCCCTTATTTCTTACTGCGCATGCTCGACAAAATAATTGGGCTTAACTGAGCACGTAGGCATTTTGTCTGCGCATGCGTGCAAATATAAGTTTTAATAGAAAAACCGCTGAATTGAGCCTGCAGAGATTTTATTTTCTGTCTAACAGCGCTTGTTTACTAGTTCTCTGTGTCCTTTGGATACCATTTAAAACGCTATCGAATGGATATTTTATTGCCTTATGAAAAAGGTTGTCGCTAAGTCATTATTTTACTCTTTATTTTAATAAAATCATGTAGAAATTTCAACGTTGAGAACGAGAGATTAGTGTTGAAAGGCGCTAAAATAGATAGAGGTAAGGGATCGGAGGTAACTCGGTTAATTCTTTCTTAATGACAAGGTTGATGGTTCATTTCTAAATTAAGTTAACCTACAATCACCGCGTTGGGGTAGAGTCGTGAATAATTATTATTTCACTGTACAAGTACTGTACTTGTTTTCTTCTTGCAAGCATATTTGAAAGTGGTTACAATCAGAGAAAATTATCTAACTGGTAAAATTTCCTTTTTTATTCATGTTTCATGGTTAGACTGACTTAATATATAAGAAAAAGAAAAGGCCCAATAAAGTATATATACACTTGCTGTAAATCCACTATTAAGCATCCCCTCTCCAATAAACCCCCCCCCCCCCCTTTCTAATAAGTAACCCCCTTTCTAAAGAAAGAATTTTTTAAAGCCAAACCTTCCCGATTAAAGAAACATGTATACTGATTAAATGTGATTTATTAAAGTCTTGATAGTTCACCAACATGTTAAATCACACTAATTTGGCCCTTATTTTCGGTTGCATGACCTTCCCACTTCAGTTTTTCCCACTCTGCACTCTAGTTCCTTGTGAATTTAACAAATCAAAGTCAGGTTTCTATGGGTCTGTACTGTAATCGAAAATGATGAACCTGACAGCTTAGAACCTACTGCATTTGGGCTAAATCAATACTTAAGTCCCCCTCTCCAATGAGCCAATAAGCCCCCATCAAACTACCTGAAATAAATAAGCCCCCCCCCCCCCCCCCACAGCTTAATTTAATAGAGGATTTACATATGAAGTAAAAGAAATCTTTAGTTTTATTCATTTCATAACCATGATCATGAACAACCTGTGCAGATAATTAACAGAATAGCATATAATCAAATTAATTGTATCACCATCCACGAAAAATGTCATGAGATACCCATCTAAATTAATCCTAATGATGCTGTCATCCCAAGATTAAAAAATAAATTTGGTCAGTTGTGGACATCTATATATTAGACTAAAAATGATAGTATATTGCAGCCTCATTTACTATAGTGATTGTCATAGGATTGGACCAGTACATCAATACAACAGTGCAGCTTGTCGGTTTAATTAAATTTTAATTTTAATTTAGTCTTTACAATGAAAATATAGAAAGGAACAATTCAAAACAACATTTACTCCTTGTAGTTTGAAAAATAATTCATTCCTATCCACCTTCCTTCTTCTCAGGACCAGCAGACTACCTTTTCATCATACACCTCTACCTATAGACAGGAACAAAGAAACTATATTTTTATTACATTTAATTATCATTCCCTTTTCCTAATTATTATGTAAAGAAATTTCTTCCTAAAGATTGGCTGAGGCCCCATTGAGAGGTTGGAATCCTAATAATTATAAACTTATAACAAATTTCTCTGGAACTTCACATCAACTGAAAATTGTTTCAACAATTTTGGAAACCATTTATTACAGACTGTAAGTAGCTAGATTATTAGCTACCTTGCAATTGGGCAGCTCTAAGAGCCATGATAGTTTTTATTTCTTCAATGGTTTGTAACCCTTTAAACTTCCTCTATCTAGTACCTTATATATGCTTCCTTATACATGCATTCATAGCACAGTGTAATATTAGTTATTTACATAGTGAAAGTGAAAAATCTTCAAAAAATGGTTTAAGGCCATAACTTCTGTTTTGACTTTTAGATTTTAATACGAATTAGAACTGCCTTGTCATTTCTAGAGTGTGAAAAGAACACGAGTTTACTGCATTAGCGTACAACAGTGAGCCAAGATGGCCGATTTAGGCATGACAGGTCAGCTGTTTGAAATTACTGTGTAAAGCCTGCACAATTTTTCAAGGCAAATGACTATGCCCAGTTGATTCTATGGCCTATTAGCTCTTAAATGATAACAAATAGAAATTTGGGGAAAAGCAAAAATAAATAGAAATTTTACTTTTTCTTACTCGGGGTAGCATTCACTCTAATGATATTTTAGCAGTAAAAGTCTTACGAACTATGCCAATAGTTTTGGTGACAAAGATAAGCAATTTAAAAAACAACTACAATAAACAAGATTGAGGTGTTCAAGCTACCTTATATAGATATTTCAACAACTTGAAGATCTTGGTAAACCTAAACAAGGAAAATTACCCAAGATTTGAGGATATGCTGAGGTAGCTGGGATGGTCTTAACATTTCCTTTAACACCATATGCCACACAATTTTTCAGTACAAAAAAATTGTACACCTGTAAAGATAAAAGAAAGGCCATTCTAATAGAGGTAATTTCCATCTTGGGGAATAGTAAAACTTTCGAGTAAATTGACTTTGAATTTGAGTAAAAATTATCTTACACGCGAATTTGGCCATCAAACAGTCTCCTATTTTAGACGATCAGCTTTCAACTAAAAGTTATAATTCAACAAAATTAAAACATCAAAGAATAATTTCTCACCTTAAAGAAAGATTTCCTCAATTTACTGGTTAGATTTGAAATACAACAGGAACAAAGTGAACCATGTCTTGAGGTTTTTCCCTTTCGGGCACATTTTGACGAGTGATTTATCTCCAAATAAAAGGACGATGTACTTGTTGATATGCTCATGTGCTAGTCCTTCGTCTCTAGTTTTGATCCTCTTTGAAGCTCTTCCATCGAATGCCTCTAAATTCTGAGAACGTTGATCAGAAAACCCACAGACTGTGCATTCCAAACAAAATGGCGTCTGAAATTTTTTTGTTTTCTATTAACGCGCGCATGCGCAGTACAAATTCTTAACTGACAATTATCATCGAGTCGGCGAAATTTTCGTCGCGTTTCGTCTTGATAATAATACTTTATTCTAAAAATGCAGATTACATATTTTGAAAAGGAAGACATTGAGGTTAGCCCTATATAAGTCCCCTAATTTAAAATTAAATAATTTTAAGAACTAATAATATATATATATATATATATGTACAATACTAACTTCAAAAAATGTTCATGTGTTTCTTAAGTCTTGTTTTAAATTTATTTACGTTGGGTTCATCTGTATGATTTACTACGTTATTAGGAAGATCATTCCAAGATTTGATTATTCGCACAAAAAAAGAATATTTGTAACAATTTATTCTAGCAGATTTGGTCTGTATTTTAAATTGGTGATTAGCTCTCGTTTTCGTACTTTTACAAAGTTCAAAATAGTCACTGAAATCTAGACCGTTCATCTTGTGTACAATCTTATAGCACTCAACTAGAGAGAGGAATTCCCTTCTAAGTTGCAAAGAGTTTCATTTGAGTATCTTACATCTGTCTTCATATGCCATCTCTTGTCGTTTTTGACCAAGTGCGATGCGTGACGCTCTTCGTTGTATAGATTCAATTGCATGGATATCCTTTACTAGGTGTGGTGCCCAAACTGGGCATGCATATTCCAGAATGGGACGGACCAGTGATTTATAGAGTATGGAAAAGATTTCCTTATTTCTACTACCCGTGGTACGTTTAACTAAACCAAGGACTTTATTTGCTTTATGTACAATTGCTTCTACATGTTTGGACCAACTTAGATCGCTCGACATTATAACTCCAAGGTCTTTGTAGTCATGTACGTTCTTTAATGCTGTGTCGGATATGTGATATTGTGTTCTATTCTTATCACCCTTATGAGTTATCCTCATGGCTTCACACTTTTTAGGGTTAAACTTGACTTGCCAATCCGCCGCCCAGTCTTCTAAAGAAGCAAGGTCCGACTGTAGAGCTGTTACATCCCCAACGTCGGTTAGTCGTCGATAGATCTTAGTATCATCAGCAAACAATTTGATGCTTGATGTGGCTACATTTGGAATGTCATTTACATATAACAGAAACAAGATCGGCCCCAGAATTGAACCTTGCGGGACACCCGATGTTACTGGAGACCAATCAGAAAAGGATCTACGTATTTGCACTCTTTGTTTTCTATTAGTTAGAAAATTCCTGAACCACAATAGTAATTGATCGTCAATGCCATACCTATTAAGCTTGAAGAGTAGGCGTTCATGTGGAACGCTGTCAAACGCCTTTGACAGGTCTAAAAAGATAACATCTGTCGCTTTTGAGGTATTTCTTGATAAACACCAGTCATTATAGCTACTTAGAAGTTGGCCTACCGTTGATCTGCCTTTTAAGTATCCAAATTGATTTTGGTTTAATAGTTGATGTTCTGTCCAGAAGGCTATGACTCTTGATCGTACTATTTTCTCTGCCACTTTACAAATGATAGATGTCAACGAGATTTGACGGTAATTTTCCTTGTTGTGTTTTGGACCTTTTTTGTGGATTGGAGTTATATTTGCAATTTTCCAGTCCGATGGAAGTGTACCAGAATAAAACGACTTGTTAAACATCTTGCACAGTGATGTGGATAATTCCTTTGCACATTCTTTCAAGATACGCGGTAGTACTTGATCGGGCCCAGGGGACTTGTGAATGTTCAATTCTTTTAGATAACTTTCCACTTCATTTGCTGAACATTGAACGTTGCGTAACTTTTCAGTAACAACAAAGCCAAAATCTGGAAGGATGCATTGTTCTCGTGTAAATACAGATGAAAAGTATTCATTCATGTGTTGTGCTATGTCTTGATCACTTGTCACTTCTTGACTTCCTTCTTTCAGCAACACTAAGTCGTTGGTACCTTTTCGTTTTGATTTCATGTAGTTCCAGAATGGCTTTGGATTGTTCTCGGATTTTAATTTGTTTGCTAGATCTTTCAGATGGTTCCATTTTGCTGAATTGCATTGCTTTTTCAAAGAGTTGTTTAGATTACGGTACGCAGTCCACTGTTCCTCGTTGTTCGATTTTTTGGCTTTTTTATAGAGGTTTTTCTTTTTCCTGCACAGTTTTATTAGATCTTTGGTAATCCATGGTGCACTAATTTTCCTTTTTTGACGGTATTTTGGTATACTATCGTTGACTGCTGCAAAGTAAAGGTCTTTCCAGGTTTCCCAATTGGTGTTTATATCTTCGTCTTCCAAAATACAATCCCACGGTGTTTTATTAAACAGAGCTCTAAGATGATTCCAATCGGCTTTGCTAAATGCGTAGACTTCTTTTTTTGACACACGGTTTTGATAAGGATGGGTGTCCACTTTGAAAGTTATTGAATTGTGGTCGGAGAAGGGTTCTCCGACTTCGAGGTCTTTAATCAAATCAGCATTTGTAGTTAGTACAAGATCTAAAATATTCTTCTCGCGAGTAGGTTCATCAACTGATTGTTGTAAAAAGTTATCATGAATTATTTCTGAGAGAAGAGTGTGATGTTCAGAGGTTTTTGTAGGTTGGTTGGTAGCCCAGTCAAACTCGCTAAGATTAAAGTCACCAAGTATTAATAAATCCGTAGTTGAAATGTTAGTGAGACAATTCTGAAGGTCTTCTAAAGGTTTGAGATTGCTGTTTGGTGGTCTATAAAACACTCCAATGGTTAACTTCTTGTTGTTGTTCCCGGTAGTTATATCAATAAAGAGTATTTCTGATTGACAATTTAAATCTTCTCTTAAAGAAGTTATAATACAATTTCTCGTGGCAATCAACACTCCTCCGCCATGTCTTCCCGCATTTCCAGGACGGTCTCTTCTATAAACACTATAGTCGTTGCCGAATACTTCGGCGTCCGTTATCGAAGCGTCTAGATGGGTCTCAGTAAGGACTATGATGTCAACTTGGCTTTTGGCTAATTCTAGTTGCAATTTTGCGATTTTGTTTACGATACTCCTGGCATTCGAGTAGAATACTGATAACTTCGAGGTTTGATTTGTCACCTTATTTTTTGTGTCTACATTGTCATTATTGTTTCTGTCGTCGTGGCCAGGGTTAGGATGAATGTCTCCACAAGATAGTATACGAAGCTCCAGTTGAAAACTAGCGTCGTGGTTACTGTAGAACTTAATTCTTTGCTTGTAGAATCGTCTCCGTGGTCGGGCATACCAGAACGCCGAGTTGTTGTTTGAGATTGATACCAAGATGAATTCAACTTGTGCTGGTTTATACTCTTGAAAGTATGGATTCGGTACCAGAATATCATTTTGTCTGAAGACTTGAGTTTCATGTGTTATCTTGCGTTGGCTTTCAGTAAAAAAAGTGAGGATTAACGACCCAATAAGATAAAAACTGCGGAGCCGTTTCAAGTCAGCACGTTTAACCTTCGTCATGCCTGAGTATCTATTGATGTATTCTATGCCCGGCTTAATCTACACGGTAAAATGAAGAGCTGTGAAGCTTTCTCGAATTATTATCTACTTCTAAACAAAGTTATGATAGTCGAAAATAATATCGAAATACTTGAATGTCCGTACGAATAGACAACTATGTAAATATTATTCGATTACCGATTGGATTAAACAAAGGATAATATACACAGGAAGCCCGTCGCCAAAAGCAACCGTTTTCCAAGAAGGGTTTACGAGCCAGGAAAACCTCTTAGCAAAGCATTTAGTGAGGAGAACCTCAATCTACACAATGGACATACCAAGAAATAGGTATCTTGTGATTTTATAATAATGTTGTCAACTCCTTCTGCTAGAAAGGTAATCGTTTGTTTAATCCAATCAGTAATCGAAAAATGTTTTGAATATTCGTTTACATATTTTCAAACGCAATGCATTCTTTAAAAAATAATGGTTCAAATAATCATATAATCGAATGAATAATGTATTTTTGTGGGGTACACTTGACCTGGTTTAAGTTTATCAAGCATTTGGAGGACCTTTGGTTGAGATATATATACAAACTAACCCTGAAAACTTTATGAATAAAATTTAAACTCTAAGAACTGAAACATTTGCTCTTCTTAGGCCATGCTGAAAAGATGTTAATGAATTGGCCCCTCTTAAAGACAAATCTAACACCCCATTCACACCAACATGTTTTAAAGTGGTTTAACTAAACAGGCTGTGGAAAACTATCTACGAGCACTACACAATATTTGGTAAAATAATGCATGTAAACTATCCTTTGTCTTGCTCTGACAATATTTTAGAAAGATTTATTATATTGTAGGTTTCTAGTTTCTCAATTTTTGCCTAATGAATACATAGTTTAACTAAACACGTTTAGGTGTGAATGGGGTATAAGTTATTCCAGACATCAGGTGTAAGATTCATGGTGGTCCAATGGCTCAACCTTCTAGTGACATTAGACTTTTGTAAGTTATTTTTATAGTATATGATTTCTGTGGAAGTCTGCATTAAAAGTGAAATTCATCCTGTGCAAAAATCAGTTATCTGTCTGCCCAAGAAATGTCCCCATATTCAAAAAAACAGCAAAATGAAACTTAAAAAAAAGTTAGATATTTAATGTGCCGCAAGATTTCTTATTAATCTTTGATACTCTATATAATAAACATGGTATTCCCAAAAGCAGTTCTTATTCATGACTACCTAAGTATAGGTAAAAGTCAACATTTTCAAGAGGAACACCATTGGAGGACATAGTAATTGAGTCAAACACAATAATTAGACATTGGTTGGTGGGTTGAGAATTAAGGAGACTAACCGATACTGAGCTCTTTCAGTTGGTCTGTAGCACACAGTTCACAGACGTCGTACGTAATTGGCTGTGTCATATGGCACTCTTACAGGATGTGCCTAAGGGTGAGATGAGAAGAAATGAGGATGTGTCTTCATCTTCATGAGTCTACTTCAACGATACTAGAGGGTACTGCAGCCATCATCTAGGAACGTAAAGCTTTATGGGGGTGTCCAGAGGGCAAATATATAGGTATTGTGAGGGTTAATGATATATGTTTTTTATCTCACCTGTCATTATTAATAGGTGAAGACGTCACATGCATAGATCACCTCAGTTACCAATTTAAGAAATACAATCAAACAAAACTCTATGGCTTATTTGCCTTTTTTTTTTTTTTTTTTTTTTTTTTTTTTTTTTTTGTCCCCTGGACAACCCATAACAATAAAGGGATGGTACCAGTGCTTCGTTTCTTGTCTTTAGCTCAGGGTTAGCCTAGACTTCAGTTTGTGCAGAATATTGTCTAGTTTAGGTTCATGGAATTTCAAACTGTTTGTGTTGTTGAAGCTGTGCATTCTTTACTTTAATTACCATTGGTATTTGTGAATATTCAGACACTGATACGAGGCTAAGCCTGAATTTAATTATATATTTAGACACATGCTCTCTAGTTTGCCCAAACAGCAAAAGCTTATTGTGGTAGCTCAATATTTATGAATATAATAATAATGAGGAGTATAATAATAATGTTAATGATGATGATGATAATAATAATAATAGTATTCATAATCATAACAATAGCAATAATAACAAACGACAATGATGATAATAAATAATGATACTAAAAATACAATAATAGTGACCAATACTGATAGTAATAAATAATAAATAACAACGACATAATAATAATCATAACAACAATAACAGTATTGTAGTACATAACTCCTCCCAGATCCCCGCCCCCACACCATAAAAAAATGGGCCAATAATCCTTACTCTTAAATTTTTGTTCAAAAATAATATTTTGTTATGAAAGAAAGTATTTTCCCCCCTGGTATTTAGGAACGAAAATAAAAATGAAGACTCAAATCGTCAAATCCCATGAAGAACTTCAAAAACAACTTAAGAAAGCGGCAATTGCGTTTGCAAAGTCTGACGACTACCACCACCTACGTCCAAAATATACCGTCGAGTCCGCCGAATATCTTCTTAGAAAGGTTGGTGTGTTCTCTGGCGACAACGAAGTGATCCTGTCAGACACCAACGGTGGTCCTGTCACTGTTATAGAGCTTGGCTGTGGTACTGGATTACTGACGCTCGCCATGGTCGCCGCACTGAGAGGCAAGGAGAACATACGTTACATTGCCACAGATCCCACTAAAAGCATGAGTGAAACTTTTGAGAAGATGTTGCCTGAAGTAGAATTCGTAGCATGTAAAGCAGAGGATTTGCGTAAGTACAAAGACTGGGAAGATGGAAAGGACAAAAACAGGAAAAAGAAAGGAGAACTGGGAAAAGGAAGAACAAGTAGAAATTGGAAAAGCAAGAATAGAGCAGGGGAGTGCAGGCAGAAGAACGGGGAAGAGAAAATAGAAAAGAGAGAGAAGGATAGAATAATAGGAAAGCGAAGGGGATGGTATAAGAGAGGAAGTGGAAAAAAAACAAAGCGGAAGGGAGACCACGGGAGTGGAGTGGGGTACCCAGAAAAGAGAGTGGAGAAGAGAAGGACATAGGAAGCGAAGGGGATAGGATAAGAGAGGAGTGTGGCAGAAAAGAGCAGAAGGGAGAACAGAAGAGGGGATAGGGTAGGGCGGGGTGGGGTGCAGTTTAGTGGAGAACTAAAGGTGGTTATTCAAGATGCTTTTTCATTTGGTTTTCAGCATTCCCAGACAGCAGTGTTCGTGCCTTTGTCGCCGGTGCAAGCTTCCATTGGTTTGCAAACCAGAAGGCCTACGAGGAACTCTACAGAGTTCTGGAGCCATCCGGAATGCTAGGATACGTATCTAACCTACCCAGTGAAAAAACTTCCGCTGACTGGGTCAAAGAAATGTACTTCCACCTTTGGGACAGCTACAAGCGGACGGGGGCGCCATTTGAGCACGATTACGAATGGAGGGAAGCTTTATTGGCTTCCGGTCTGTTTATAGATTACGAAGAAGATTTTAGTCTTGACTACCACCAAGAGGTCACTCTCGAGGAGTGTATCCAGTGTTTTACGTCATTTGGCGGCGTTGCCTCTGGTGGAAGTGACAACCAACGAAATTTTTCAAACGAGCTGGCGAAAATCCTGAAACAGCATTTTACCGACAAAGGCGTGGAATTTCCAGGAATTCAACACACCACAGAGATTTATACCAGTCGCTCCAAGAAAACAAAATAAATCGAGTGGGATCCTATAGCTTCATTGGTGTAACAAAAATAAAAAAATGTTAAGATAAGCCAATCGATTTAAAGCAACATTAAATAAATCGAAAATGATAAATAATTATGTCTTGCGCCTGTTTTGAATTAATAGCCGAGATTTTACGCACTTGGGGATCAGCTGGTTACAATACCGTGTTCATATAATAAGAGAAGAAAAGATGTATCTCTGTAGAAAGAAAACAAACGGTCGGCTTTTCGCTTATTTTAGGCCTGCCGTAGTTTTATTAGAGCTGCTTTGGTATGCGAGGGAAAACATAAGGTACAGACTTACGGCACGTATACAGTACGATAAAAAAAGACAGTGGTTACTAAGTCTTGGCACAATCGCGTACCCAGAACCCACGTTCCTCTTGGTCAGCACTGAGAAACGAGAGGAACGTGTGCTTTGGGTACGAGATTGATCTTGGCATTCCAAAGCAAAGGCCTCCACCCAACATCCCCGCATCAACAATATATGTTTTTTTTGAAACTTTTAACCTCACATCGAAGAAGATTCCGGAGAAACGTACCCTCTATTTCCTGCCTTCTGATTTCTCCTATGTCCAATATGATAAATCAAAGACTGATTCCAAAGAATGCATAGAAGATAACGTGAACGATAAATCAGGGCCGCGGCAATCTCCAAAATATTGGGGGTAGGGGGATGAGGGGGCTCTCAGGCTTTCAAGCCGTCAATGCCCATAGATATTGAAAGAGAGTCGAACGTTCAATCTCGTACCCAGAGCCTGCGTTTCTTCTGGCCTGCAAGCAAAGATCGAGGGCTATCGCATAATCAATTTTTTGAGACCAGCATTTCTTGGACTTCCGGTATAAAAGCGCATGGGTTCAAAGACCTTGCCAAAAATCAAAAAAATGTTCCCGATATTTTTAACTTTTATTTTAATCGGAAATAAACACAGAACTCTGTTTTAAAGCATGATTTTCATTGATTATATTTTACTTCCGGAAAATTACGCATGCGCCAAAAGATGGATTATGTCAGAGCCCTCATACTTGCAGTCCAGGTGATTGAGAGAGACTAGGGAGAGTATTGTCACGACAAATATCCGAAGGCTATACGAGTTCCGAGTATTCCACCGCTATAATTTCGGAAGAATCTACATTTTGCGGGAACGTAAAATACGCGAAAGAATCGACAAATAATTCATTGGAATGAATTTTGCGATTCCACAAAGGGATTCAAACAACTAGGGGTTTGTATCATCACATGATTCGTTCAAACAAGCAATCAATGATTTCGAAGAAGAAACAAAAAGCAATTTTGTTGTGGTGAAGAAAGACAAGCTCTTTGGAAGCGACAGTGAAAGTATAAAGCTTTTAAACTAATTAGCCAAAGCAGTTGAAAAATCATTGGCGGGGGGGATCCCCCAATTGCCAGTCCCTTTGCTACGGCCCTGTAAAATGACTTTTCATCCAAAGTGACAACAGTCCAAGAAGAAATATAAAATATGCCGGGAATAGACTAGTGGATTTTGAAAAATCAAAACACCTCAAAACGCGATGTAAACGCGCGGAAACTTCGTCAGAACACTGAACGAGGTACACGCAACGACTGCAGCAAGTTTTAAACCAAAATGCGTAGTGAAACGATGTGTTTTTATATCTTTATCCAAACTGCATTACATTCCCTTTTATAAAATATAAAGCGCGCTGATTGGCTGGCTACCGTGTTTATATCGGAGGACAAGGAAACGCTTGCGCGAAATCATTCAAAAATATTTTATGAAAGCGATATAAAACGTCCGCGCTTGTCTATATACTGTGATATAAACACGACGGGAGCTGTAGAGCACTCGAGAAAGAATTTTGCTGTCCTTACCCCCTCCCGGAGTGTAAATTGCATCAGCCAATCAAATACTTAGCGCAAAAGAACTCGCGCCAAAATCCAATATGGCGCCTGTGCTAATAAAAGTTGTGGTTCGATGTAGCTCCCAGGTATGTAGTAAAATATCTCCCTTAAAAACAAAAATACGTCGAAATTCAAAGTCCTAAAGGTCCATAACTTAGGAACTGACTTCCTTTTTGCCGTTTCGTAGGATTTAGTGAACGGAAAAGTAGAAAATTTGCTACGTTCTCAAGTGGATCCTTCGGCAGGACGATGGACGTGCTCCAAACACGATACTAACCAACGTCTAGAAGCTGAATTCCAGTTAGAAAAATCTTCCTTTATCAACCATGTAGATATTGGTAGGTTTTACTGCAGTTTAAGTTTCCTACAGGTTCTGTTTTATTTTTCTGTGAGATCTTGTTTTGGGTATTTTATATATTTATAATTAAAGTTCATAGGACAGACACACAAGTAGGGTAACCTTGTGGTAGGGCCAAGCCGTACCGAATATATTGGCAGAAATGTTTTTAGTTCTTAATATATTGCAATTCAGCAGGCATTAATTTACTGGTTTGTGATAATGGCTAATTGACAACCAATAGAAAAGTCAGCCAAGGAAAACCTTAAACCGGGCAAAATGATTTCCCTATCAAACAGACAGGGTAACCCTACCACTAGAGTAACCCGGGTTCACTTGTAAAGGTGTTAGAATAACAAGGAGAAACCATGTAAAAGCTAGGATAGCCCTATATAAACCAGGGGCAGATCCAGGATTTTGTTCAGAGAGGGGTGATGCACACAAATTTAACCCAGGGAGGGGTGCACCCCTTAAAATTGAAGGGAAAAAACACTATTGGTTATCTTCGAAGTAGGGGCACAAAGTGGAATGCGCACCCCTCCCCTGGATCCGCCCCTGTAAACTAGGGCAATTCTAGTGGTAGGATTTCCCTTCCTGCTTGTAAAGGGGCCCTTAGGTAAGCTTAAGTTTAAGCTTAACTTAAGTTTATAAGAATTGATGATTCAATATTTTTTTCATCAGGTAATTATGGATCGGCATTTGTTGAAGTATTTGTTGGTAACTCAATGTGGCCACCAGGGAAAGAATTTATTTCGCTCCTTCCTTCGGCAATGTTGATGCTGCCTGCTGACTGCAAGCAGTGGAGGCAGACAACTTCAGTCAGGATGTTCCATGAAGGTATAGGCTTGATATTATAAATGGTTCTTCTTTGATATTTTCTAGCATGGAATATTCATCTTTTCCTTGCTTGCCTCTTCTACCTCCTCCTTCCTCCCACCTCCTCCTTCCTCCCACCTCCTCCTTCCTCCCACCTCCTCCTTCTTCCTCAATCAATCAATCAAATCAATCAACACACAAGTGTATTTCCCACATCAATTTTTTTCCTTCCTACTTTCCTTCCTTTCTTTCTTCTTTCCTCTTTTCGTTCTATCCATCCTTTCTTTCCCATTTTTCTCTTTTTGTGCAATCTTCCATTTAAGGATCAACCATTTTTATCTCATATTTTCATGTACTCACTAGAATCATTTAACAAAAGAGCCTTGAAGGAAAAGTGGGATTGTGTCCGTGTCATATGCAGGCAACCTTACAGGAAAGACAAGCAATTTGGTTTGTCTTTCATTCGCTTTGGAACTAAAGATGAGGAAGTGACTTCTTCAAAATCACCCATTAAAGAAGAAAGCTATTCTGCTTTAAATGGTTCACCTTTTTCAACACCAAAAGGCAAAACATTTTTATCACCCAGGCTGAAGAAGAGCTCTATCAGGTATGACTAAATAAACTGAATTGAATGTTGACACGCTTAAACAAATTTGAACACTTTTTTTTTTATTGATGAAAAAAGAGGCAACAGCCCAGATTCACCAGGTGAGTTGACATGGGCATCAAAAGTGCTTCAAGCTGCTCTTGATACCAAGTCCAAAAGACCAGGCATAAGACCAGGTAGCAGGTCCAAAGATGATTCCATTCTCGATGATGACGACGACGATGATGACAATGACGATTTTAAAAATCATAGTAATAGAAAGACCTTGTATAAAAGACCAAGCAGTGAAGGTAAGCGATGATCAATAGTTTTCCTATGATTTAAGCTAATGGCATGTCATTCGGCATGTCATTCATCATAACTTAAAGATGCAACATTCAAATGAAGAAATATTTCACCATTCAACTATTCACTTTATGTAGAATCAATACTGAAAGTATCATATCAGGGGTTAGGTGCCCTTTAAGATTGCAATTCCAATTGTGATTTCAATGTTAATGCTAGTGTGAAGCAGGCTTAACCAATGATCTTACATGATGTTGTCAATTCCATACCATTCCCCTGTCATACAAAACCCATAATCGTAAAGGAAATAGGATGGAAACAAATATTTATTCAAAACAAAAACTTTCTTTGGTTTACCATTTAACAAACTTTTTAAAGCATTCTAAATGTTTTTCATGAAATTTTGGGATTTGATTAGATAGTAGAGCACTGTTATTCATATCTATTATTTTACTAATCAATTTGTTTTAATTTTGATAAAGACATAGAAATATTTGAGTGGAAGAAAGGCAGAGTTCTAGAACCACCTGATCAAAATGAGAACTCTTGGATTATAAATGAAGATGTAAGTTTTCCAGGGGGTGAGGGAGGGGGGGGGGGGGGGACTTTGACTAAAGAAGGACAGAGGTGCTCATATCTTTTAGGGTTCCAGACCAGCAATTTTGTACCACTTAGGGTGTCAAACCTAAAAGGACTACCAGGGTAAACATTTAAATGTAAAAATTATTAGTTGCCACACAGAGGTCATTTTCAACATTTTCAATGAGCGATGAGCATCCTTGCCCTTTTATTTATCGGAGTCCCTCCTGGATATGTTTCCTGCTGATATTTTGTGTGTTTTCCACATTATAACCTCTCCACAACGACTTTCATTTGTTTTAGTGCATTATAAACCAAATGGAAATATGGCGACTAATTTGAATAACTATTGTTCTGGACTGACTATAGCCTCTCATACATGTGAAAATGCTTTTGTGTTTCCACGTGAATATGAGACTAGTCGGTAAAGAACAAATAATTATCCAAAGTGGTCACCATATTTTGATTCTGCGTATAACATGAGAAGCACTGCTAAATGTCGCCTCTAACAAGTTTATCAGTTTATAAACATAAACACAAAAACAGATATGGGGAGAGTTGAACATTGGTTCTCTAAGGGACTGAGCTTCAAGGTTTTTTCTATGGGTTAAAAATTATTTTATAAATTCTAAATTTATAAAATTTGATCAATTTGATCATGGAACAAGGGCCGCAGATTTGTTAACCATGACTGTTACAGTGCAAATCGGAAAACTGTAAACACTTTAAATATTCCAGGAATGTTCTATTGTTCTTTGACCAATCAGAATTGACTTTCTAAGCACAAGATAGCGGAAAGATAACAATAACCCATCTGATTGGTAAAGAAACATTCTTGAAATATTTTTTCTAGGTGCCCAAGGTTTTTCGATTTGCACTGTAAGTGCTACCCTCATAAAGCAAAGAACATTAAAAAATCTAATTACTCCATGGAAATTATACTAGATGTCTGCCGTGGAAATGTAACGATTTTTTAAAACTCTGTTATTTTTCAGATAGAGGATGAAGCGAGGTGCTTTTTGGATGGAATAGACTTCACTAAAATAGACCTGAATAAAGTTACATACTCAGGTACATTTTAATGGTAAAAAGTATATGGTTCCATCTGTGCACTTATTTTCTACTTGATATTTTATTGGTTAGATTTGCGCAATAAAATGGAAGAACAAAGAGGAAGAAAACTGAGCAAATATGAAAAAAAGACTTTCCTGAAGGTATTTTTGTTGCAATTAATAAAAAAAGTTAAAAATCTGTTATCAAAATATAATGACAAATATAAAGATGAGTGGGAAGAGAGCATTGACAGTAAAGGGAAAGGGCCCATGTAGTGCGGTTGGTTTGCACTTTGAAAACGCCACTTCTCACCAATGCAAACCAGGTTTGATCCCTTGGCTCAGTTTTGCATATGATAAGGGTTGTTTGTTGGTTCTCTTCTGTGCTTCAAAGAAATTTTATCCGGGTTCTCAGACTTTCTTATCTCCACAAAAAATCACCTTCAAAAATACTAATAGACCTTTCCCGAATTTGCTTGACTGACCAAGAAACAATGGTTTGAAGTTGAGACTGAACTTGATTCTTTTATTCATCAAGTTCAACCTCGACTTGAAGCCATTGTTTCGTGACCAGTCAAGCGAATTCAGGATAGGTCTATTCGATCTATCGGTTGCCTTATTAAGTGAGCCGTAACACCTGGCATTCCGCCCACCTCATAGTGGTAAATCTGATTTTTTAAATTTTAAGTGAGTGAAAAGTAAGGGGGTAGGATATTGAAAGAGTGGGATAGAAGGGAAGAGGAGTTATTTAGGTAGCAGATATAGTTGTGTTATGATGTATCTAATTGTACTCTTGGTGCTCAATAGATTGCTAGAGATGCTGTTGCCCGTGTTATGGAGGATGAAGGTAATAGTAATGAATCTGAAACATCCCACGGAAGCAAGAAGAACAATAGGTAAATAAACCTACAAACCACAACACATTAATCCACTCCTTCCCCTGCATCAAGCATAGGTAGCATGGGTGGCGTTCGCGGCTAACGCGTCGGTCTTTCGCCGCTGTGAGTCCAACGGGTCCTGCGGTCGCCACATGTGAATTGAGTTTGTTTGATGTGTTGTTCTCTCCTATGCTACGAGGGTTTTCTCCAGGTTCTCCGGGTTCTCTCCCTCCGTAAAAATCAACATGTGAGTTGAGCGTTGTGTGCATAGAATATTGAATGTAGTGGTGGTGCGTGTGAGCGAAAAGTGTCCCCAATTAGTGCGAAAGCGCTAGAACCAATAACTTAGATAAAAGTGATTTATTTTTTATTTATTTTTTACCTTCGAAAAGCGATGGCAATGCAAGGAACGTAAAGTGTCTATTTGGGTGGGTGGAGGAGTCTTACATTTGATAATGAAATAAACTAGTATTGACGATGTTTAAGATCAAATTTTGAAATGACTGAGACTAGCCTTAGGATCTAGCACAGTAAGGGAATCCTAAAAGAGCTTAAGATCAGAACATGGATCAACATTCTTTGATCATCTTGTGAAAATGTAATCTATCTTAAGGTGTACCCAGCAAGTCCAAGAAGAAGAGAGATCCCAAGACCATACAGTTAACAGAAGATCTCAGCCTAAAAAGATGACATCTAGTTATAATATCGATGATGACATCTTTACAGATACAAAGCTTTCGCCTAGAAAAGAGGAATGTTCTACAACGGTGTCGCCAACACTTAAAAATAATGAAAACAGAGCTCCTTCAGAAACGGAGCAGTTTACGGAGTGTCCCATTTGTGGTGAGCTTTTCTCGTCGTTTGTCGTAGAAGGGCACGCTGCCAGTTGCATGAACTTTGCTCAAAACAGCGCCTCTGACGATGGCACTGATAATTCCAATTCTTTAGTTGAATGTCCTATTTGTTCCAGACAGTTTTCTTCCGAAAATATCATGGATCACGCAAACTACTGCGCAGAAACAACTGGAAGGAACGAAGATCCAGAAGCCATAATCGCTTTGTAGATAAAATTATCAACATATCCTATAATAGTAGATCAATAGTTTTCAAAGATTTTATGATATATATTGTAAATACTTATTGCTAAAAAGACAATTTGCAAATTGTCTAACCGAATGGTGGAAATAGAGAAATGCGTGGCCAGTTTGGAATGTAAGGCCAAACATTTTTTTTTGTTTGTGTACGAAACAAAAACAAAAAACAAAGCAAAAAGATACATATGCTATGATAAGTCAAATATGTTGGTCAAGCGTGGTCGTGGTTTCCAAGGAACTCTCCTAATTTCTCATTTCACAAGACAACCCATTATAAAATGTGATTATATTATGGGCTACGTTTGACGTCATAGCCGCCATGTTGGATTCTTTTGAGGCAAGATTTATCCGCAAAAGAGAGACTTGATGGACCTTTCTTAAAATTGTCTTGAATGTGAGGCTAACATGGAAATACAAAAGAAATTCCATGAAGAAAAAGTGTGATGTCTTTTGTATATTTTTGCATGTTAGCCTCAAATCCACGATACTTTTGAGGAGGGTGCATTGATAGCATGAACTGAAAATATTAGTACATGAGAGATGAGGCGGTAAGCCGTGTGGGATGGGCTCGGAAATCATATAAGAACATGCGTAATAGGTAAAAGGCTCTTAATTTACCTATTACGCATGTCCTAAAAATATTAGTAATGAATTACTGAGAGAAAAAGACAGTTAATGCCAAAAGGTATTGGTTATCAGTACTAGAGCTGATCGAGCGAGTTTTTTCTTGGCGCTTTCTGAACCAACATAGCGGTTACCGTTAGAATGCGGCGCACTTCGTTTTCACATTGAAATGTATCATAAGGATTTTCAAAATTCCGTAAAGCTGTATGCTACTTAGCTTTGAAGTTAGGGAAATAAAAAATAAAAAAATAGTCTCATTAGGCATTTTAGGGTGCAGTACGGATGGATATTCTTTCGAGGGTGACGTTTGCTCTTCAGCCTTGAGGTAGTGCGGAGCGGAGACAAACGGACTTGAGGGAGAAGAAGAAACAACAACAACAAAAAATAAACAACAACAACAAAAAATATATATATAGGGAGGAGAGCCAGCATAAAAAAAGAAAGATAATCATTGTTATCCAATTTACTATTATTATTTAATTGAGTTTTTCGTTTGTTTGCCGAGGGAGAAACAACGGGAAAAAATGAGTAAAGGAAGATGGGAAAAAATTGCATAAAATATTGGGACGAGTATGCGTCTTCGTTTCCTCTCGGGGAGGGACTTCGCGATGCTTATTCACCATGCTTATGTGGAGCGGGGAAAAGGCTGTACTTACACTCCACAAAAATCTTCGTTATATTTTCAAAAAAGAGACTAGGTTAATTTAAGTACTAGAGTACAAACACTAAAAGCGTGCAACACTTTGCACTATTTAGTAGTAAATAGTGCTAATTAAACAATAGAAAACAATAGGATTAGCATAATTTAGCAGTATTTAGTGGTATTTATGTTACACACTTAAAGTGTTCGTACTCTACCAAAGCGAATAACGTAAGTTATATCTGACAGAACTTAAAGCTAGTGGTTCTTATTAAGTTACTTTACAATGTTTCTAGGATGGTTTTACATACTGCTTCAGTCACATCGTTCCTGTTTCTGCTCAAATGTTTGCATCAATGTCTGCCTCTATCAGTTTCGCTTTCTTTTTCCGCGTCCAAGTTCATATGATATTCTTTGTATATTTCCTTCTTTGGCCAAGCAACAAAGTATTTGTAACAAAATCCAACAGTGAAAGCAAAAGCAACCGCCTGGAGGATATCTCTGCGCATAGCGCGCTCAACCATTCCTCGTAACTGTGGCATAACTACGACAAGACTGTGCAGATGGTGCCGGGACTGTGGGCTTAAATCTGAAGGAAAAAAAAGTAAAATAGCAGATATATTGCAGAAATTTACGAATATGAGGTAATAAAAAGTTCAAATTTATCAAAAATGGCCAAAAATAATTTACCATTAAAAGCTCCTTAAAGTTATAGTCCTTATAAGTATGTATACTTGAGAGCGCAATGATACAGAGTCAATTCGTACAAGCTAGGAATTAATTGATGTAAACATGAATTAAACTTAAAAAACGTGTGAGGAAAAAAGGTCTTATGGAGATTTGAGTATATGCTTACTAGTAGTACACATATAATTCAGTCACAAGACAGTAAAGAAAAGCATTGCACACTTGCAAGCATTAACAAGCCGACAAACAGCTGAAAAAATCCAATAAAAGGTATACGATCATTTTAGAAAAGATTTTTTCAAATTAAACCGGAATTAAAGTCAAAACATAAAAAAAGATACGTGCAATAACGCACGTAAAAATATGTGGTGATTAAGTATATATATATCATGTATATGTATTATATATGTATTACATATTCATTCAAAATAGAAAGACTCTGGAACCATGCAGTAAAGTATAATTAACAAAGATGTACATTATAAAATTTCTTTGGAATGACCTTTGGTCTAAGCCTCAAATGCAGATGATGATGCCGTCTGATTCAGTAGTGGCAAAAAAAGACGAAAATTCATTGAAAAAATGGATAAGAATTGGCTATGAACTTTGAAATTAAATTTAGAAAACCGTCTTCCCTGAAGAAAGGTTTTGAAGTCTATATTTTAGAGCAAAATTACAAAAAGTTTAACGCCAAAACCATATGATATAGTTTATAATAATATCTTGACTAAATGTCATTTGGCAACAAAATGCGACAAATATTGTCTTCCAGACATTTTACAGAATCTTATTCACGTTTTTTGGATGAAAAAAAATAATATCTGAAATTTAAAGGTTTTGTCTTTAGTTTTTCCTCCTTTCAAGTTTACTTTCCCCAACGGAAGTAAGCTTATGGTAAAATTGTACAATGGAGTATCAGCTAAATACTTACAAGTGGAGGGATTATGTTGATAATAAATACAATACGAGCTTATGTTTCGATTTTCTTGAAGAAAGGGAGCTGTTGCAATCAACGTTGACAGATGTACAACTTGATTCTGAATTCAGTAATTTTGTCTATCTGCTTTATGGCCAAGCGATTGTGTATCGCAATACGGACCAATGGCATGGCAGTATTCACTTAGCGATTATCAACTGACTTTTATGAAGTATATGAGCACTTTTGACGCAAGGGATGGTACGCATAAGGCGCGCATGTCAGGTTGAACTTCAAACGGGGCTCAGCTCGAACTACATTTGGAGCACGAGACAAGGAAAATGGAATACGGTGAGTGTAGTAAGTTATTTCAGTTTGATTTGACCAGCCAAGGACTAACCCGGATAAAATTAATCGAAAACGATGCGTGAGCAATCGACCCTGTGTCATCATTGTGTTTAAATGTATAGAACAAGTAGCATGTGCGATATACACTTGTGCAAATTATAAAATAATGTCATGGAATTACATAGTTAACCTTTGGTTATATAAGAAATCGTGTCGATAGTGCTAGTTCGTCCTAGTTTCTTCCTCCTCAAAATCTCAATTAAACAATGTTTTACATAGAAACGATATTTCAAGAAAGTAACTCTTTTCAAGTTCACAATAATGTTTCTGCGTCAAGTAAAGGGCTAAGCTACGGAGAGGCGAAGTTCGCATTTATTTATACACAAATCTCATATTCGTCGTTGCTCCTAAACAAACGATTAATTGTTGCCTTAAATTACGGAGTTTATTTTCGAAATAATTGATGATATCAAGCTTAATAAGATGATCTTTGCTCGACGCAATCTGACAACTACATCGTACATGTCGATAGTGAAGCCAAGTCCTGGTCTTGTTTCGCTTTGAGCTTTCGCTTTGAATTAATATTCAAAAGAATCTGCCTGGCTTTATAAATTACATGGCTTTTCGTGGCTGTAGTTATATCTGACAAATAAATAGCGAAAAATGACATATATATATATACTCAGTATATTACTTTCACGCTAGGAAGTTACTACATTGACATTGTCTATAGTCAATCAAGCGAGCGTATATTATGACCTATGTAGTTAATCAGTAATCAACGAATATTAACTTCTTTATTCGTATACGCACAAATATGTTTAAATACGTCTCACAAGAGATCTTCACAATACAATTTTATTGGAGATAAATTATTAAAAATATCATAAAACTCAGGATTACTTTTAATTTTTTTTTCACACGAATTCAGAGACATAACATTGTATTTTGCGTTCCGTTCGATCATCGATAAATCTATGAAATTCGCTCTTAAAAACTTCCATAGAGCTATTCTCTGTGATAAACCACAATCATTAACGTTATTTCTACAATAACCCCAGTCTTAAAAATCAAAAATATTGTACGTAATTAAAAATAAAAAAATAAAAAATAAAAACATGTCAGGTTTTCAAATCAAAGGACAGCGACCAAAAATTATTAATTGGACAAAAAAATCCAAATATCTTGGGATTAATACTCAACCCCCTCGCTTTTAATATAAACTACTAATAATAATAACTGTTAGTGCTTTGTTCTGTATGAAGTCGTTTAAAGACTATTTAATATTTTTATTAGCTTTGTTATATAAAGAGCGCAGTCTATTAATGCTAATACTGTAGAGGTCTGGGTCAAGACGGACCCGACTGTCACGTGATCCAGTGTTAGACCGTTCGGTTGTTCAAGATGGCGGGCCAAATGGTCTTTACTCCTCTCTTATAATCAATAATTCCTATGGATTCCAAGAAGCTCAAGAGCTACTAAATTCCGCCACAAGGCTGAAGTGATTTTCAGCCGACCAGCCGTCGACATGAGCGGCGATAAGAATGAAAATAAACGTAAAAGCAAGGGTTTGACGTGGGCAGAGGCCTCGAAGATCGTAAGTTATGAGTGAAGAAGTAGTTCGATGTCTTCGTTATGTTACATCGTTACTAATGGTATATTTGCCTTAAACAGGTCTTAGAGAGAGCCGGCTGTCCTATGACCCACAAGGAAATCTTGCAAGTCATTCAGGATGAGAAGCTTCGAGACGTAAGGTGAGTGACGTGGGTTAGTTTTGCTCTGGGATCTTGACGAACTGTTCTCGACCGCGTTGTGCACTTTCAATAAATATTAACGACGTACACTTTTGCAAAACGACGATATGAATTTACTAGCTGTAGAGAAAATCGAGCCATTAAATCTCAGCACAATATATTTTATTTATTTTTTCTCTCTGCTTCTTTTGCTACATTGCTGTTGACTGAGATTTTGACATGACGCATTTACAATGAACTTCACTCTCGATGTTTTAAAAAGAACCCAGATTTTTATTCAAAACCAGGCTGTATTCATTGCTTTTGGGACGGTTGTTCAACAGATATCTTTCTAGACTTAAGAAACAAGGAATATGAACCAAGCTAATAT
The DNA here is from genome assembly GCF_029948245.1 of Actinia tenebrosa. Classification (NCBI taxonomy): domain Eukaryota; kingdom Metazoa; phylum Cnidaria; class Anthozoa; order Actiniaria; family Actiniidae; genus Actinia; species Actinia tenebrosa. The sequence continues at coordinate 16,308,070 of NW_028292578.1, forward strand.
TAAAATACGAGTCGAGTGAAACGTTTCCATATTCCGTCATTTTCTAGCTATGTCTCTCATCTCACGTGCTCTTAACAATTAAAAAAAATGAAATTTGGGAGTATTAGCTGGTTCTAGTTGTTATGGCATCAATTCTTCACTACTTCCTGTAGTTTTACACTCTACATCTGTAAAATCTTCATAATTATAAGAGTGATAGCCTCTGGTGGTGGGATGGCCATGTTGTTGTATTGTTTCTGCCCTTGAAACCACTCTAATCAAAATCTTTAAAAAATAAGATATAATTTTGTTTTCTGAATAATATATCCTCACAATATTGGCAAGATAGGGCTAATAAATCTGTGTAAGACCTGTTAATATTAAAGAGTGTCTTTCATTTAAATATCAGTAAGAGGAAAATTGAATTTCATGCAGTAACCTGGCAGCACACACTCTTGGGAATAACTATAGAATGCCCCGCCAAATGAAAGCCATTTCTAAGGAATGTGCGTGGCCTACTTGGTGATTAATTCTTCATATGAATTCTCAGTGTATTTTTCATCATGTCTCTCTGCCTAATCAGCCTACATGCCTACGCAGCCTACGTGCCTACGCAACCTACGCGGCTACAAACCTACAAACCCCTTGTTTATTCCTTCAAAGCCTTCCCCAATCCTAACGATAAACCTAACCCCAAGGTACACGATTAATTATTCCTACAATGAATGCTTAGGCGCGTAGGCAGCCTACTATAATACTTTTCCTTGCGGGGTATTCTATAGTTGTACCCAATCTGGACATGATAAGTGGAAAACTGAAAAGTAACCAGTGGGCAACCTTTGGTTCTGGGTTGATCAGTTTAATTGATTTATGATAAACCCACACCAAATATGGAGATCCTGACAATAACATCCCAGTCAGACATTAACGTCTACAAAGCCTTGAAATGAAATGTTGACCGGAACACTTCATTGCATTTTCAATCACCTTCCTATGCCTACCTTGGCTAATATAGAGCTTTGTCAGTGTATGAAACAGGAAGGGTACAAGTAACATGAATATTGTGCAATAATAAAGGTATACTTACATGACATTTCTGATAGTCCTCAATCGAAGTAATGGAAATTCTTTACTTTGATAAAGGAGTAATATTCTAAGTATATATTATTATGCTGTGTTCAGGTTACTTCTATCATCTTATTGTTACACTGATCAGGTTACTTTTTTCATTATTTACTTTTTTCATCTCCTAAACTGGAGCAAAATGTAGCAGTTGTCTGACTTCTCACGCCCTCCAGGAAGGCTTACCCTGCAAGGGATATACAAATACAAGTTTTAGTTGAATAAAATGATCTGTTTGTGTTAAGTATTTCTTTGTATTTTGTTTTAGCCGTGGTACCTCTTCTCTTGCCTGCTTAAATGCCATGCTTCATCATCATTCTCGAGGTTCTGATGCAGTGTTTTATAAAGTAGAAGGCCGCATGAGCTGTTATGGAATAAAGGTTAGTTATCATGAGCAAAATATGTCTATGAGATACATACATAAAAATATGTTATACATGTATTGATTATATGTACATATGAGTATCTGCCACAAACCTGGGGAGCTTGTTCCATGATCAAAGTGCCATTTTATGAGCGAAACTATCACTCTTGAATTGTAAATATCTTTGGACACCAGTAATTCATGATCCAGTGAAGGCTTATGATTCTATAGAAATTATCAGTATTATGCAGAATTGTTCATCAGAATGCTTCAAACATGAGAAAGATGCTCTAAATCAGCACCCAATGTTCTGTTAGTGTAGATTTTGTATGACTGTTGTACAGCACATTCGCGATACATAAAGATGTTATTCTTTGAGCCAATCGCAGCTCACAGATTACTGCTCCACCAATCAAAACATTGCATCAGGACCATGGTATATTATTTGAGCTTTTTAAGGTGATAAAAAATTTGATTTGAATGAAAATAATTGTTCCAGTGCTAGTGTCATTCAAAAATGACTATTCATTTCAGTGGCAACAATAATTATATAAAAAGGAAAGTTCATCAGAGATATTCCGAGGAGGAGGGGTTTTAGCAGGAAACAAAATACGACGTAATTATTATCCCTCAAATTGGTTCTGTTTAAAGAATCTCTGAATTTCATATCCGATAGAAAAACAGCAGTGATATAAAGTAATGCTCTTGCACAAAGATGTATTGCATACAACAGTACAAGTTGTTTTGTTTCAGCAAATGTCACAGCTCTTCTCAATTCACTCAAACACTGTATAAAAATAATGAAATCCAGTCTGTGAATGCCATGAACTCCATTTCATGATCTTCGACAAACTTGATTTGTCTTCTTTAAAGAAGCTACTCATGATCTTTGCATTAACATTTATCTCATTATCCACATTAAAGATGTGGGCCTACACCTGCACACAACAAATACCACATTCATTATATCTGTATAAACTGCAGCAAAAATTCATTGTTGGCATTTTTCCATTCCCTAGAAAAGCAAAAGTGAAAGCACAATTCCTGTTATGAATAACTGCAAAGGTCAGTCCTTACCATGAAGTAACTGAATATTATTCCAAATAATTGTCAAAGCACACTCATTATATCCTTAACTTTTAATATTATTAAAAATATTAGATAAGCAAAACATGGACTAAAATGCTATTCATTGGTAGCAATAGACTTCTAGATTGGGCATAATTCCTTTCCACATTACATAGATTTATTACTTTGGTTAGTTTTCTTTCTAGGTTATTACAAAATGGAAAGTAAATGTTACTCAAAATAAATATGATTATAGATTAAAAAATAAATTGGGTTAAGTTTTCCTTGGTCTGGTGAAAATGTATTAAAACTACAAACAAGGAAGGTTTTTTTCTGATAACATTCATCCTTAATTATCAGCATTTTGTATGACTACATTAAGAATTGGCATATTGGATTATAGTTCAATTAAGACCAAAAGTAGTCATAAAACATCTTAGTAAACAAGGTTTTTATATGACAAAAATGACCTAACAAAAAGTTGTGGATTTTTTTTTTTTTTTTGCAAATTACTACTTTGGTTGTTTTATGATGGGTTTAGCTTCTAAAAGATTACATCGTCACTGTTATAGAATTTTTTTTTTTTCATTTTGAAGTAATTCCTATTTTTTCCTTTTCAGCTGTTTTCATTATCTTTCCAGTTATTCACCCGTTCACCCATTTTCGTCATCCTGCTTCAATATTTGAAACTGATGAAATATTTTCATTTCCAGATAATGATCCATCTTCCCCGAGTGTAAGCACAGTATCAAGCCAACAGCCTGTATTCTCATACTCTGAGCCTCCATTGCCTTTAGATTCTCCTTCCATTATTTCTGCCTCTACAAACAATCCAGAACCATCCCCAATTCCCCAAGAAAGTCCTGATCCTGCTGTAGTTGTGGAAGTACCAGATATCCAGAGAGAAGAGACTCTCTCCTGTGGTTCCCCCACAGAAAAGGACAACACAGCTTTCCTGCCAAAATCTGCTGCAACGTTTCTATCCCCTCCACCAAAGCAACCAAGACCCTTGTCAAAAAGCAGCAAAAATAACCGTAAGAGGATTCCTGACCCAAGAGTCCGCGTCAGCCAGCCTCCCCCAAAGAAGTCAAAGCCAAATAGTACAAGACCGAGACCAGTGGCTAAAAATGTCTTGAAGAACCTGAAGGTTGGGACAGTAGGAGAGATGAGTGAAGGCCAGAGTTCAGGGGAAAATAAGGTACAAGAATATTTTTACTTTTGAGCCTTTCACGGTCAGGGCTAAAAGTAATGGCTGCACAATACCCAGGCATGATGGCTGATCACATTCAGGGCTTTAAATAATGGCCAGACATTAAACAATGTCTGGTAAGAGCTGTTAATTGTTCGGTGAAATCTTTGCTTTGTCAGTCATTTTGACCAGTAATATTGAGCCAGAAATGAGGTATGACTAAGCGAAAACTTACTTGGCCAGTTACCATGACCAGTGACTTACCAGCCGTTATTTTAAGCCCTGACATTGGACTGTACAACATGTGACCAGTCAGAGTGACCGGTCAAGAGGACTGGCCAATTTTTGGTCAGAACTTATATGTTAAACCAATGATTATTTTTAACCAATGTTTTATTTAATGCATTTTGTTGACACATTGACTTTTGGCCATCATCTACGGCCAGCATAGCTGAAACGTCAATAGTTCAACATAAACTTCATGTGGAAACTCTAGTACTTTTCAATTTGAAGGATGTTCGTGGTCATCATTTGTCGCTATCTTTCTCACATTAGTTTAGTGTGCATGCCTTCATCGTGATGAAGTCATAGGAATGTTTTCATGGGCAAAATATCAAGAAAACTAGCTTTTAACTTCAAACTTGTACGCATGTACCTCTATTAAACAAAATAAGTGACCCCTATTTTTCTTTTTATGTATATGTTTGTCTCCTTATTTAACATGTTCTTGTAAAGTTAAAAAAAGGTTTAGCGTTGGAAGTTTTTTTTCTCTATCTATTCAGTCCAAATATTGCATGCAATTTCCAATGGTTTTTAAAGAAATTAGTCCTAAATACTGTACAACCGTACAAATTATCTCCAAAATGAGTGCTGTGACCCCCAATTATTTTGGCACTTTTGATACAAGTTAACAAATATCTTTCAAAATAATATTGATGAAAGTATGAAAAAAAGTTCAATGTTGGAACATTGTCCTGTAATGTTCTTTAACGAAGCAATTCACTTCATATTTTCAGATGAAGAAGCTTTCAAGCTCCATTAGTTCAGCTAGTTCAGTGGATGGTTCAGTCAATGGTGACGGTCACACTACACCACAGATTGCTGCGGCAAGAAATATGGTCAAATTCTCAGGTCTACACACTAAAAAGGTATACATGAATTTTCAATTTACAGCAGGGATTTATTGAATTATGGATGTAGTATGGATGTCAAACCAAATTGCTGGGGTCAATTTTCTTGACTGTTACTTAGGAAAATAATTTAGAGACAAATAATAATTTATTTCAGTGGGGGGGGGGGGGGTAATATAGTGGAGTCCTGTTTTCCTAAGCCCCAGTTATCTTCAACTTCCTGTTATCTCAGACTTTGAAGCTTTGTCCTGTAGACTTGCATCACTATAATATTTTACCATGTGTCTATATATCTTGAACCCCTGTTATCTCAAACATTTCCATGGTGTAGCTGTAAATAGCTAAAGACACACTAATTTCCATACTTCCTTGTTCCTACTTTGTGTAAACAGTTACACCAATATTATGATACTCAAGGGATATCACCTTGATAGCTGAAGCACTATTTCCTCTAAACTACGCACATGTTTAAGCTCTAAACCTTTAACTTCCCTTTTTTAATGGTATGCAATTTAAATTTTATGGTGCTGATATTTTTCTTCTTTCTATTTCTAGCAAAGGCGATACAAGAAAATGAGTGTTGGTATGTTACTCCAAAGTTCGCCATTTTGATCTATCATAATAGAGGGGTGGCCTTGTTAGCCAAATGGTATTTAAAGTTGTAAATTCATTTCTAGCTAATATTCTTGGAAAAAGAATTATGCTCCCAAGTCAGGAATTACTCCGAAGACCTCATGGTAGCCAGTCAGGTCTTGGGCTCAATTCCCTCTTGAAATCTACAAAGCTTTTTGCTGTCGTATCACAGCGTGAGACAATCACAACAGTCTGAGCTAGGCTCCAAACTAAGTGAAAGCCCAGAGATCGAATTAGAATTTAGAAGTTGATTGTTTTTGAAATATTACCTTAAAGAAGAAATGTTTACATCTTTTATTAATTAATTCCAAACTTGAACACCTTGATATGAATAATATTTTGTTATTCTAGCTGACCAGATCAAGAGGACCAAAGAGGGTAGAGTGGACCTTCAATCTCCAGAATCCATATTAGCGAGCGTTCCTCTAAGGGTGAGTGTCTTTAATATGCTTAATATTAGATTACAAATCATTTTCACAACATTATTCACTCAGAGATGTCATACAGGACCTATTTCCCCCCACCTTTCAGTTCTTTACTCCCTCATCTTAAAACAACCCGGACTAATTCAAACTGGTTAGAGCTGTGTGCTGCGGGGTTATATTTTTTGGACTGTATAGCAGCTGCCAGACTGCCCTTCACATGATTTAAAGTTTGACCCTATTGAGCTGCACCACCGCTGTACTTGCAGTTGGTTATTAGCAATATTAATACTGATTTGTTTATTTTTTTCTATTGTTCTATCAATGCTACTTATTACAAAAGTATGTAGTACTGTTTCATAGATTACGTATGAGAGCTCTGTCAAGTGCTTATTTGTTATAACAATAAGTTAACACTAGAAACTAAAATAATTTAATTTTTTATTCTGTCCTTACTTATTTCAGAGCCTTTTAAATAATCGCACCTTCCACCTCTTGCCACCTGCATATCAATATCAACTACTCATGCTGTTGCCAAAAGTTGATCGGGTTGTTGGCCCAGATGGTGGACTCAGGTAGGGTAACAACAATATGATAACATATGTAGTTTCTTTTGTGTTAAAACTTGACTATCGGTATTCTTTGGGTGGATGTTACGTCTTCCTCCGTTAAGTACTCCTCATTAGCTTCTCTTGTTAGATCATCTAACATGGCAGCTGTCTTATTGTTATTAATATCTCCAGGGATTTTGAGTCATCTGGTTGCACCCCATGAATATTGACGCAGAGCCAAAATTTTAATTTACAGCTGAATTTTCTGTACTTGTAAAATGTATCATATGTTACAAAAAAATAAAGTTTCGTAAGTCTGGGAAATTAGAAAGTTGCCTCACCATATGTACCCCACTCAACTACCCCTATTCAGGGCTTGAAGTAGAAAACAATCCTATCTTTCAAGTAAATTTTGCATGCAATTTTATTATTCATTTGGCACAAGTGCATCCTTATATTTGCCTGCCAAACCTGAAATTTTGCATGACATTTGGGATATTTCCAGCGTTGCCTATGGATGACTCTTCAAAATCCAGTGTATGCGGGCTTAGCCTCACTTCTGAGGTCAGTAAATAAAAGCAGAAATTAGAATAACAAATCAAGCAGCTCCTGGATTTGAAGCTAAGCCTGCATACTCTGGAGTCTCAAGAGTCATCAATTCACCCTGAGCAAAGCTTGCTTCAGTTGTCTACTAATAAACCTGTTTGAGCTTATGATTAATGATTATTAAGGATTATTATTCTTTGTTTCTCCTCAGGCCATCTTCTACTGCATTTACCAATGAATTCTTTACAAGTACTTGTCATTTATGGAGAGATCGCCTCAAAGATGGTAAGAGCACAAGCAAATGTCTGAATTAAATGTCAATTTAGATTAAGAGGAACCTGGAAAAAAATATTAAAAAGACCATCCACGCAAATGCTTTTTCCTTTGAAATCTTATAGTTTTCAATGCGTTTATTCTTGTGTACACATTAAAATGATCCAAAAAAGCTGATTTGCGTACCCCTACTAACCCCCCTTCCCCCCACAATTCAGGAAACACACATTTCAATAGAGCAATAACATTGCAAATCACAGTTAACCTCTAATATTCATGAAACTTGCTCAACATTGTGCTATTTGCACAGATCATGCACTTATTTTAGCCAGAATCATGTGTCACATGTAACCTATGTGCCACCCTGAGATAAGGTAATTGTCGTTGCTGAGAATGATTTGTTTATATTCTTAGGGGAATTTACTCCAGAAATGCAACAAAAACTTAGGACAGAAGAAGAGAAATTAACCAAAATAGATCCATGGAAGGTAAAGGGGAAAATGACTTCAGAAAGGTTGCTTGTTTCTTTTTATTTTTCTAAAAATTTTAAAACTAAGATGTTTTGAAATTTTCAGGCATCAGATCATCATTAGCAGTGACTTTATTCAAAATTCTTTTATTATCTGTATCTGTTTTATTATCTTTTATAGTGTGCCTCTTGTTCTGCTGTGTAGTTCTGGAAAATATCAATACCCCTTACCCCCAGGAACTTCCAATTGTATTGCATACAAGCTCTGTAATTTTATTCTTTCTCTAACCGGTCCCTGCTCCCCTCCAGAATTTCCTGTTTCCTCCATGGGTGGTGTATGGATATTTTCTGGAAATACACAATGTTAGTAAGCAAATCAAATCTAGGAAGTACTGTGAATGTGTTGATATCCATAGATTTATTTATAGAGATCTTTATAGAGTTATTTATAGTTTAATATTTTCTTTTCACTTTTAGGCCAAATTTTTTGAACCTGTTTGGGGACAAAAGTAAGTACATCAATATTGTTTATTTGGACCTCATTTCACTCTGACGTTTCAATATGTAGTTCAAAAAAAATATCCTCCCCCCCACAGGTTGGGGGGTCAGAGAAAGAACAAAATTACAGGGTTTGTATGGAAGAAAATTGATATTTCTGGGGGTGGGGGTGGGGGTCTCTAAAAATGTTCCACTATGGGGGAGGGGGTATGATAATTTCTGGAACTACACAATCAGATTTTTATTAATATAGCTCATCAATATTACCAGTCAATCAGTGCACAGTTTAACAGCCACAAAGGTGGTAAAATTTTAAGGCAGTACAGCACTAAGTCTTCATCACGACAAACTCATCCTTCAAAAGCTGGCTGTTTCATATAATCAAATGTTTTTTTTTGTATTTTATTATATGATCAAATGTTTTCAATTGATATTTTTTTCCTGTTAGAGAAAACTCATTGAGATTTGTTATTGTAGATCTTTATCCAGGCTGGACAACGATATGCTTCCACTATTTCCTGGACTTACACCTGAATCAGATAATCCATTGAATGTTCTACAGTGTTGGCAACCTCCAAGTCTGGTAGACCGAAGCCTCACAAATACTGGACTAATGCAAGCAGATAATGTCACTGTAACATCAAAGACTGAGCAGCTAAATAATGCATTTGTGCCTCAGCTTACAGTTCCTGTAAAAAAGCTTGAAGCTAGTGTGTTAACTAAAGCAAGTAAAACAAAACACAAGCAAATGTGTGTAGGTCCACTAAAGAGATCAGAAGCCGCAAAGTCATTGACCAGTAAAGCAAAAGCCAAGATCAGTGCTGTGAGCATTATCTTGTCGGCATCTGAAGCTTCCAATGCACTCTCTGCCATTAGGAATTTCGAACCGCCAGACATGTTACCAGCATCAAAACTATTAACTCGCAAGAAAATTATTAAAATTCCTATCGCAGAGCCGTCTTCTACGACCAAAGCAAAACCAAAGAACACTTCTAGTACACCTATAGTGAAACGAACTGAAGATATCAATCCAGATTTTACACTCAATTCTTTAAGTGTCAATCCGCCAACCCAAGTTAATAGCAACGCATCTATCAATTTTCCAAAGGAACCAATTTTCAAGTCCAGTAATGATACTGTCAGCCGTCCGCTGTCAAGTTTATTGCCATCCAATGCAAATACCATTACTAGTAGTTTGAATTCATTGATGCCGAAGAACTGCAGATGTAGAATGAAAGCGATGAAAGTATGTCGTATGTGCGGAGCCTTCTGTCATGATGACTGTATAACTAACACACAGCTTTGTGCCACTTGCGTTAATTAGTAACCTTCTGACATCTAATTTATGTTTCATGCCCTTATCAGCCTCTGTTTAGTGCTCATCTGTCTAATTTAAAAACCTACTAAAAACCTTATCATTATCTTAAGTAGTCTTGTTAGGTCGTTGGCATGATGGTGTCATTACTAGCACTACCAGAATTCTTCTGAAAAATTACTTCTTAAACTTTAATATATTTATTTATGAGAATTTTCAGAGACAGATACTGTAGTGGTTATCAACTAAACAAAAGATTGTGTGAGACAGATTGTGATAGTGGTAGTGTGTCATCTTATATGCAAATGGCCTATAATAATTATTAGTCCCCAAACCTGTGTAGTCTGAGAACATAGACTTAACTTCTCGACAGGAATGGGATCTGCTAAATGTATTATTTTGCAAAGCAAATTTGAGCACAGCTCAGGAAAACATACATTCTTAGGGTCATTGCATGACAACTTGATGACCCTTAGAATGTCTGGGTAGTAAGTTAAGCGAAACATTACATTAGAGAATTATTATGTACATGGAAATATGTACATGTATTGATGAATTGCTAAAAATGTGTAATACCTTTTGTACTGACATGTGAAAGCATAGAACTTGTCTCAACATTCCTTATATCACGACCTTCATTTCTTAAACTTAGATAAATTGTGATTTTGAGTTTGATTTAGCTGAGGCAAATGGATGGTGAAAATGAGTGTCTTGTAGACATGCCATCAGTACTGTTCTGCACCCCTCAATAGACCCATTTACCTTCGTATGCAAATTGCCAATTTCAGATCACATGACAATCCCTCGAGAGTTGTTCTTTTATGACGAACTTGTTAAAATATTTACACATGAAAGAAGCAACTCCCAAGGTGGCATCACATGGTCTGAAATGTCAAAACAAACAATGAAGCTAAAAAGGTCTAATGATGTACAGGATAGTTGAACCAACATCCTAACTGAAGCTGAGAAGTGAAGGGGCATGATAAAGGAATGTTAGAGTAACTGCTATTGTTGTCAATAAGAGAAATTAGAAATAGTGAAGATAATATTATTTGTGGGTAAATTTTTTCAAGTCCTGGTAAGGACAACACCTGAGAGGATTTGCAAGAAAGAGAACCTGGTGTGATTTAGAGAATAAGATAATCATCTTTGCTAAATCTATGGTCTGTACAGTAAAACCCCTCTATACCGGACAGTGCTGGGACTGATAAAAATTTCCGGTTTAGCGGGGGTTCCGGTATACTGAGGTTTTTGCAAATTACTTTTGTTTTCCATTTGAATAGGTGTGATATCACACCTAATCGCTTGGCGTCAGTATAAACAAACATGCAAACAATGATTTTGTGAGTTTAGAAGTTGTCCCTGTAGACTCAATTTATACACCCGCAAATATGCTTGTGACGGTAGTTGCGATACAAGGGTATGTTTTTCCGGACTAGCGGGGTTGAATTCTATTGTCAAATAGCGTTTGGTACCGAAATTATTGTCCGGTTTCCGGAATAGAGAGGTTCTGGTTTACTGAGGTTTATTTTACGAAAGATATATGGGAAAAATTTCCGGACCAAAACTTGTCCGGTTTAGAGAGAATTCTGGTATACTGAGGGTCCGGTATAGAGGGGTTTCACTGTAACATCCCTGATTATTTAGTTCTTAAAAACATCTGAAATGTCAAATTTGAGATATGAAATGTAATGTGAAATGTGCCCCTCCCACTTACCACCGATAGAAATTTTTGTCTCGTGTTAAAGTATGGATAATTTTTGAACTACATTCTAATGTAAACATAATCTTCCTGAGTTTAGGTTTATGACTACAAAATCCAGTTGCCCCACAGAACACTGTGGGCTTTGCTTGTTAGAATAGGAGAGTAGAAATTGATATAGAATCCATTTATTAAAAATGTAAATATTTCCTGAATTACTAGTAAAATCAGAGAAAATAAACAAGGAAACTTACGTTACAGTGTTTTACCATATCAATAAGCCTGAAGCGAGATGACATTTTACCCCCCTCTCTAGACCATAATCCTTTTCACATTGCTTTTGTTCTTTAATTATGACTATTGTTCCTGTATTTTCTAAGGAATCAAAAACTTTAATATGAAAGAATTTTAAAAACTATTATGGTATAGAGTTGGGGGTAAAATGTCATCTCGCTTCAGATTTATTTTTAACACTGTTCGCTTGGTACTTCTGAGTTTGAATTTATTTTTTCACTGGTGATAGTTATATAGTGTTTTAAAATATTACCACATTCCCCACTGCAAGTACAGCAGTGGCATTGGCACAGCAACATGAACTACTAGGTTGAATGAATTGTTTTATTAGATTTTTTACAACATTCAGGCATTCGTGTGGTTAGGAATACAGCTGATTGCGTTGAAATGTTATTAGAGAGAGGCCTTGTCTTGCTGCAAGAATAGATTGAACCTATATTTAAAAAAGGAATTTAAAAATAAGAAAAATAATCATGGAAATCATATTGTAGATATCTATTTAACAAATACTGCTAGTCTTGTAGAGTTAAAGCTAAATTATATTTAGAAAAAGTGATTTTCTCTTCACTCAAACTGGGCTAGTTTTTGGAATAGAACCAGTGATTCCTGGGCACTTGGATGAAACTTTTTTAAAGTCCAAATTATTCAAATATTTGAGGGTAATCAAACTCAATTATGATTATGAAAATCAGATTAGTGAAAATTTTAGCCTAGGATCCACTTCCTGTTGAGAAATTTTGGTTTAAAAGTGAAAAAAAAACAATAGGGCTGAGTAAATAACATAATTTATTCAATTTGGGTGCTAAAAAATTGATATTTTTATCTGCCACTGTTGAATGTTAAGATAATATATTTATCCAAGTTTCAAGTCATTTCCAATTTCCATTCATTTGCTCCTTCCACAGTTGCAGGAAAAATAAATTTTATATTTCCTTTACTCCAACCATATAGCTTACCTGGTTAAACCAGCGTGATATATTCGTATACATTTCCTTTTCTTGGGGCATCATGTGTTTTATAATACCGTGGAGGGCATAGTAAAGTATGACATCTGCAAGGGATAGTTTGTTGCCAACAAGATAGATCTTATTTGCCAGATGACAGTTGAAATCCTGAAACAAATTAGAAAAGAATTAAATAACAAAACTATATGGCTTTTCATTTTACTATTCAAAACTTGTTCTCATGGCATGGTGAAACACTAGCAACATAGAAAGAATTGATGATCCAACCAATGACAGGGCATCCATCCAACCAATGGCAGGGCAAAAGGTAATTGTCAAGCATCACAGTCAAGGTACTGTGTTAGCACATTGGTACAACAATTTTTTTACCATCCTGAAATCTGCTCAACTATCAATTCTAACCATGTTTTTCTGTGGGCTAGATTTCAATAAAGAAATTTCAACAGGGTCAAAGAGCAACTAGTCATACCTGCAAAACAGGTTTTGTTAAATTTTTGTCACGTAAAGCCTTCTCAACATCAGTCTGTCTGTACTCCAACCACTGATCAATTTCAGCTCTTTGTAAAGAAGATTCTCCCAGAAGTGGGCCATATTCCTGTAGATCCTGACATACACTTGCAATATATACAGCTACAGTCCTCATGCCTTCAACTGTTACTCCACTACTGAAGGTTAGGCTTGGTACCTGGGATTAAATAATAAACATGTTTTGATCATAAAACAGGACTGACCTTAAGACTAGCACACTATTTTTTTTTGTATGGGTATGAACACATGACATGCCAAAACACTGAAAAGGCTTCCAATAAGATGGTTTGTTGTATAAGTGGGAAACGTACAGAACTGACTTACAGCACATACACAGTATGACATGTTGCAATCCACCGCCTCCCTCCCTACGACGTAATAAAAGATTGGTCTCTTAGAGAGGTCTATATGTCACGTGTTTGCTGAGTTGGTATAAAACTTCATTTTTTCAGAAACATTCCACACCCAAAACGAGATTATAAATACACACCTTTATAGCTGAATCACTAATACATGGATTCAATTGTATTTTTTGTTTAGGAATGCCACAAAATTCGATTAAATTCTCGATCTCTAAACAACCATTGACTTGTAACATCGCGGCCGCCATCTTGAAAATATTACTAGTACTCATGCCCCGTGGCCGAGACACCACAGCTGCAAGATATTATGACGTCATTGTATTCAAAAACAATTTCAAAACAAAGAAAAGCGAAGTGAAGCGAAGATGGACGAAGCAAAAGAAACCACGATTTTTAAATAGTTTATCGCAAAAAAAAAATGCCTTTCTGAGAACGGTCGACGTAGAAATCAGTTGGTCGTACATGTTGGTAAGTTCATCACTTTTGCCCGACTTTTTTCCCGTAATTTCTTAACATAAAACAATGATAATATCAAAATTCATAAACGCGTCCATTCAAGTCAAGAATCAAAAGTCAATTCATCAATCTATTTAATTCAAAAATTCAAAGAAACCATCAAAATATACTGCTTGTCTTGCTATGATTTTGCGTCTTAAACTGAGATCTAGAGCTGTTTTAGGAAACAGGGGTTAGATTTTCAACCAGTAACCGATTATGCGATATTTTTAAAAGGAAGTTGGTGCGCGTGCGTATTAGGGTATTTAACTTTCCCGCCAATATTTAAAATATACCTTCATATAATTACAATAATTACAATACTTTAGAACATTTTGCCATCAACAGAATGCATCGAGCATTGAACCTCACTAGGTTTGATTTTTGCAAAAAGATATACGATGGGTAATAAATAATAGTTTTAATTTCTCTACAGACAAGATGGCAACGATATCGTGGCCGAGACGACGTGTACGAAACGGTCAGTAAAAAGTTAAAGAATTATTGTAGAACATTCATAAATATGCTGGGATTTGACATACAGAACGAGAAAATTTTCGTTCTTCCTTCCTTCCTTCCTTCCTTCCTTTGTCACCATTTATTCGAAAGGACGCAATCCAATCAAAAAACGTGTCGAGTCCACTATCTCATCTCATGCTGTATTTTTCTTCCTTTTCAGTCAAGAGGATCAAGCATGATCACCATCAGATACTCAACCGAGCTGCCTTGGACTCTCAGCTCCTGACATCAGTATTAGTAAGTTCATCAGCGTTGCGCATTCGTTCGTTGATATCACGTGGTGCGAACGTGAACTGCTCCAACTCCTTCGGATATACTCCTCTACTTTTAGCATTATCACGTGATGGAGATGAGCAATCAATTCACGCTGTTTCAGAGCTGTGTGAAGCTGGAGCCGACGTGAACCTTAGTAGTGATGTCTTCTACGGAGACACTCCATTACACTTCGCTTGCATGCTCAAAAGTAGCGTGTTTGCTAGGATTCTAATCGCAAATAATGCTAACGTACGCGCAAGAAATCACGCAGGTTACACACCACTTCACACAGCTGCTCTACGGGGAAACTTAGAAATCGTTAAACTACTTTGTTTGAATGGAGCTGACATTGACGCTACTGAGACGTATTGTGGGTACACTCCTCTGCACTTAGCAGCCAACGGTAACCATGACGATGCTATGATCCTCCTTGCAGAGGGCGGGGCGAATGTTTTACAGCGTGATTTTCAAGGGTTGACGCCAATTGACAGGTGTCAATCAACAAACACTAAAATTATACTTGATAGATATACTATAAGGCCAAAACGATTGGAGGAAATCTGCGTGGAAGTAATACGACATGAAACTGGAAAGTTCAGTGGGATCCCAGGTTACGACAGACTGCCTTTACCAAGGTTAATCAGAGATAAGATCCAACTTGATTTTTAACTATTTTTCTGCATTCTCACATCTTCTGAAATCTCTTTACTATGTACTATTAATTTTATCAATATCCATTGATATATATTTTATCACAAGAGAATTTACTTTATTTTAATAGGGCGTTTTCATGATGGCATCATTGACCTCTACTAGCAGACTCTCTTGCACACCAATTGTCTTGCTATTCTCATGAAGGAATACTATTTTAAATAAAAAAGAAAATTTACAAAGCAACTTGGTAGTGGGAGTCAAATGACTCCATCATGCAAACGTCCTATTTTTATTTATTGACCTTAGGATCCATTATAGCTTTGTTTTTAGTTAGTTATTTTTGTTTTGTTTTGGTTTTTTTGTTTTGTTTTTTTGTTTGTTTTTATCATTATTTCTTTAATGATGTGAATGATGTGAATATTGTGATATTATATATTGTATGCCTCCTTTTGTAAATATTTTATATCCACCTTTTAATTCCATAATTTTATTGCAATACAAAAAGATAGTTTTAGAAAAAAATATTAAATTAAATTAAGAGTATCATTAGTTGTCATTCAACCTCAATATCAAATCAATAAACTATTTGTAAATTTAATAGAATATTAACGCCCCTGTCATGTCTAGCTATATTTTATTTTTAATCTTTGGGTACATCAAGAAATAATTTACCAAGGTGTGATATCTCCTTTATAGTCAAGCCACATGCCATTCTTAGACTCATCCAGTGACTTTATCACTTCCATCATGCCTGACACACTCTCGCTAGCTGCAAGTGGAGCTTGTTCACCTCCCATGTCTGTCCTTACCCAACCAGGATCCAAGACAACGGATATGATGCCAAAGGGCTTCAAATCAACGCTCATTGATTTGGTAACAGAATTCAGAGCTGATTTACTTGCTCGATAAGGATATCTGACTCCTTTCTTGTAGTTAGTTAAAGAACCAACTAATGAAGACATATTTAGAACAGCTGCTTTTATGTAGCTCTTTTCTTCTGGGTCAGTGGCAGCCTTCTTCAACAAGGGCAGGAATGCTTGTGTTATCATTAGGGGAGCAACCGTGTTAACTTTATAGTGATCCACCATCATTTCAACCGTAACATCTTCGATACTTGGCTCTCGAAATATTATCCCAGCGTTATTTAACAAGACATTAAGGCCTTTTCCTTGAAGTTTGTCGCTAACTTCTTGGGCAACTCCTTTTATTCGTTCAAACTCAGTCACGTCCAGTTCAACAAGACAGACGTTGGAGTTTTCAGAGGCAAGTTGCTTGAGTTCTTCACAGCTTTTGGCGTTCAAGTCCCTACAGGTTGCGAAAATGTGTTCAGGAGGAGGAGAAAGCTTTAAAAATTGCTTAACAAATTCTAAACCCAGGCCGCGATTGCAGCCTGTGATGAAAATACTACGGCAAAGAGAAGTAGACGCCATTTTGTTTATTACTTAAACCACAGGAAGCCCAGGCTTTAGGGTGTGTCAAGGCTGGTAGTTTAGTGCCAATGAAAATAATATATACCGTAAATCAATGAAACGAATCAAAATAATCGTTAGTGCATAATCAGATATTACAACTATAAGAAGCAAAGTTCATCGATCAAAAAGTCCTATTGAAAAATTGCTGAACATTCTTCTTACTGCTACCAAAAGAAAATTGACTAAGAGAAGGAAACCCCGCGCCCCATCATGAGCACTCTTTGATGCTTTTTCTTAGAAACGTTGACGCTATTTTTAGAATCATGCATTTTAACGGTCGTTTTTCGGTACATACTGCGCGCGCTCTACGTTGTTTGCTCATGTTTTCTTGTGTTTTCAAAAAAAAAAAAAAAAAACGTGAGCAAACAGCGTAGAGCACCTTAGCGTAGAGCACCCGCAGTATGCGCGTGCAGTATGCGCGTGCAGAAAAACAAACGATGGCCAATGTGGCCTATAATGGTTACAAGAGCATGAATGCGAGAGACTCCTTCTCTTAGTTCATTTCCTTCTCTTGTTCGGCTACTTAATACTTGTGAATGCCATTGGCCTCCTACGCTGATTGTTTTGACAAATCCATGGCGTTTATCATGCTATTTTCTGGATCACTGAAATCTTTGATTGTCATTCTAGGATTTTACATTTTTATAATTCCTGAGTTGCTACGTCGCAAAGGACTGAAGTCACGCGCAAGTGATCGTGGATCCAGGCTGGTGCAAGAGTCTGAATCTTAGTTCACGATAATCGTTAATGATAGAAGTAAACAATTTTTTTAATCTTAAATTTTCTTTATAGGAATCTTTTCAATAACTTATAACGTCCTGTTATAGACGTTGTCAGTAGAGTTTTTGTTGTTGTGAAATTTAGCTTCGCGTAACCTAACCGCGCTCCAAGCGTATTATCTGTGCAAGATAGGAATGTCATATGACTAAAGCCATCCAAGGCACATATTATCGGAAAATAGGATTTATGTCAAAAGGAATTTAATGCGTGATGGTTTAATTTGCGTTTTGTAAGCACATCCGTTTTCCTAAGAGGGGTGGGGCCGGGGCACATGGTTAGAAACTGATCTATTGCGTTGCAATTGATTTATCTATTTGTTATTCATCTGGGATGTAATCGATAAGAGTTTGAGTAAAGTAAGAGCCTAGATGATTCGCATTATCACTGTATGGTTTTCCTTTTAAGATGCCGATGTGCATAGCTTTTATTGACCTCTTGTCGAGTTTGTGGCAATAGCATTTTGTCGCGAAAACAGATAAAATTGCCGCGAAAATATGTGTACGCGGAAATTAAGTGACCCCTTATAATGTTAATTATTAAATTAAACATTAAAAAAATATCGAATTTAATGATAAAGTTGGAATCAGTATAGGTAATGGAACTACATGCTGTTCAATTTAATTTGTAACAGAGACACATTTCGTGGATAAATTATTCGCTTCAAGAAAATTGTTCGATAGAAAATGTCAAAGATCACTCGAAGCCGGATGTTTTCGTGACATGGAAGATAAACTTGTCACTGAAAAAGCTTAAGAGATCCGCACGTCAGCAAACACGATACACGCTAGACTACGCTACCATAGCTTCCCAGTGCTTACTTTTCATCTCCGTTCGGTAATTATGTTACCCTGGTCCTAGAGGCTCGACGATTTTTCTCCCGGCCACGTATATTTTCAAAAAGGGACCAGGGTATAATTATGTTACAAAACAGGAGAAAATAAGTTGAAAGTATCTTTGAAATGTTGCTATGAAATCAAAAATTGTCGTGAGAGAATAAAGGCTATTTGACAAAGTAGGGAGTGGGTATCAGACACCCTGTCACGAAAAATATATGGATCAGAATACGGTCAGTCCGTCAGTCAGTCAGTCAGTCCTGCTGTGATTTTAATGGTTATTATTTTAAATTGCTTGCATAAGGCGAATCCTCTGTCATTTGTGCATTGTCTCCTTCTCAACATAAATGATAATGATCGACACAGTTCAACCTGGTGCAGAAAAAAAGTATCTACTGATTAAAATTCTATCGTCCTGCATGCTATCAAAAAAAGTAATTTGCTTCTTTTCTCCTCTTTTTTCCTTTTTCTTTCCTTTCCTTTTTTTTCTTCTTCTTTTTCTTCTTCTTCTTCTTCTTGTGTATCGTAGTTCTGTAGAGTTTGCAAAGAAAACGAATACCACATTGAACAAGAACTTATTAATTGTACTTGAAGATAGATTGAATCAACTGATTAATTGACCAATCATCTTACTTCGCACTTCCGGACGATGAAAAAGTCAGATAAAATCGGTCAAGCTAATAAATGTCAGATATAAGTAAATTAATAGCTGATCCATAGTGATTTCGTATCATTTTGCGTTCCTTTCTTATCAAAGAATGTCCTCTTCAGAGTGATCTAAAAACACAGGGAACCCACTTGAGATAAACTGTGATATCTAAAAATGTGTCATTAAAATGTTTATTTGGCGTGATGATTGCGCTATCACACTGGCTATAGTGAACGAACAATGAACAAAAAAATATCAGGAAAATAGTATAGGAAAACTAAATCAATTCAGCCAATCTGTATGATAATGTCTCGTAATGTTTTTCCCTCGAAAGTTTGTCATTTGTTGGGCTCCAAAATTGTGGTTTTCCTACTGATGATCCGGTAGGCACGTTTCCTTGTAAATGCTTACATAACTTTCCATATAATCCTGCTTTCCTCGTTTTGAGCTACAAGAAAGCATATGACGGGATTTCCCATTCCTGTCCAGTTAGTCGGGTCTTTGTATGTTCGAGGTCTTCTTACACCCTCTGGGCAGATGCACTGATGGCTTGTCAAGGTCAAACTCAAGCGGCTCAAATCTTCCTTATAGTTACATACGTGACTTCTGCAAGAATGTTCTCACTGTGAACTTTGAGTTACTTGAAACATAACTCGTTAATGATTAGAGGAGATGAATAGACTACAACAAGTATTCTTTATAAACATAGAGCGACGTCTAATAAACAGAACATAGTTGACAGCCGGCCCCTTGCCAACATACGTCACCACTCACGTTACAGCACACTCACCACGAATCAAATTGGGGATATACCATATGCTTGTTTTACTCAGTGTTCTTCAGTAGCGCGAGGGGAAAAAACAATAAACGGAAGAATTTCTCGCAGAAAAAAATTGACTCTACACCTATCCGTTAAAGAGGCTCACTACTGCATGGGCAGCGCAAGTGAACGAATTCTAGATTTTTTTTTCGGAACTGCTTGTTGCTGTTCATTTTTCTTCAAGGGAAGAATACTATGGATCGGACTCCAGAATTTTCCGGGAAAACGTTTAGTGATCAAGAAGGCTGAGAACTGAGACGGGCAAGTTATACATATAATACATGAGTGTACTGGATTTCAAGTGGCGAGGTATTCCGAACTGATTTTTTAGCTTGCCGAGTGTGCGCTAATTAAGTGCATAACAAGCCATTGATAGATCGGTTGGGGACATGTTTCAGGAACATTTCTTATTGTGCGACGTTTCTTTTATATGGAAAAAGCCTGTTTCACGTACTAAATACAGCGTTTACTTGTATGATAGTGGATCTACTACTAACCAAAATCCTTTGCGCACAAGGAAAGGAACGTGCTGGTCGAGCTTTGCAGCAGAGCAAAGCTGTATTAGGCCAGATATTCTATAGTCTAGTTCGAGCAGCTTGACTGCTTGCTGAGCAGTTTTCATCTGAGTGGGAAACGATATACGGCAAATCAGTTCGTAGCTGTTCAGTTCGTTGACTGAGCCGTACCGTATCTTACCGTAGGCGTAACTGCGCACGTTGAGATTAGATGAATTACTGGAAGACGATTGGAAGCCCGGGGGGAAGCCATTCCAATATTACGACATTTCGTACCGTATTTTTCTCCTGTCACTCTTACCACAAACGCTCTAATGGTGTTAGAGCTGCTGCGCAGTTTGAATTCACGAGGAACTTAATGATGAGTAATGTTAATGCCCCATGGGTTATGCTGCCAAGCACGCGTACAGGATGATGGTACACTACCACATGCGGGCAGACAGGATGGCACTACCACTGACCAGAGTACTCAATTAAAGACAAATCCGTTTTTTTCTGACTTTTCAATGTCGCATCTGCGGTGCGCCCTAATTTCCCTCTGAGTCATTGACAATACGTTGCAAACTAAACTTGAACACAAAAAAACTCTTTCTTCGCGAACCTCTTTATTTATAGCAGTATTGTATCCGCGACATACTTTATATACTTCATATTTTTTGGGCTCACATGATCACAGGATCTCCGGTGATTAGCAAAACAAGACCAGGCATGTAGTACTACAGATAGGGTGGTGATAGACAGGTGCTAAGGGTGAAGCGATCACTTCATCTCGGATGGATGGAAAAACACAGGTCAAAATAAAAACCAAAACAACAGTGCTTTGCATTGTGCATCAAGCTCGCTGAAAGAGGACCGACTCAAGTCAAAGGTCTATTTTGGAAAGATTTGTTTTTCGCGACACTTATTTGCATGAAAATTGAAATGGCGGTAACGTATAGCTGGTGACACTTTGGTTGCGTAAAAGACGTGTTATCATATGACTTACTTCAAATATTACAGCGCGTGTGAATCCTGAGGAAAGAAGTTAAGTCAGCTCTAGTAGAGGATTGTATTAAAAAAATTTCATTCATTTTCCAAACAGTTGTTTTTTTATGCGGTGTTTACTAATGAACTAAAATATTCTTCTAGTGCTAAAAACATTTGGTCGAAAATATCGTTATCTATAAAGTTATGAAATGCCTACGAGTAAGTACTTAGGATCTTTACTCAAGTTACAGAAAATGCAGTACAGAGCCTACTGTTGCGACAACGAGAGGCAAGTAGTGACACGCGCGCGCAAAGGGATAATATTCCACATTTCTCCTGGTCGGAGCTTGCGAGATAATCAGTACAATATCTGTAAGTCAAGAGGCGTATTTCCTACTTTTGTCGTGTTTTGACTTAGCTAATCATAGAAAGACGAGAAGAACGGGTCTGGCTTTTGGTAAATTCGTCTCGCTATCAGCCGTTGATTCAACTGTTAAATAAATTCAAAAGAAAAGAATGATATTACAATATAAGAGTAAGCGGTTTTTAAAAGGGTATTTTCACATTTATCTTTTTGCTGGTTTACGCATTAGTTTTTCAATAGGTTTTAAAAACGTAAGCTCTGTCACTTTATTCCCGCGGCTCAGCCGATGGAACTGATATTCAGTTAAAATATAGGTATAAAGTCTCGACAAACATATTTGTATGACGGACAAAGTCTAAATGACTCGCCATTCAATCCTCAAAAAGACAAAAGCCCAATATGAAAATAAATATCGAAATTCTACGCTTGGAATTTATATTTAAAGGGCTAACTGGTGGTTTTGGGTTTTGCCGGTGTTTGTTTTCAAGTGTGTTGTCGCTCGGAACACGTGCGCTTCTTTCCCTGTCAAGCTGCTTTCAAACCTTCGCTACTTAATCGTTTAGAATAACAAACTCTGTTGCCGAAACACTACAGGAAACGACTGTTTTCCTTTGAGTGAATCAGAGTCGTAACGAGACTGTTGTGTGAAATTAGATAGTTATTTGGACCTCTTGTTTGAATTTGAATATGTCGTTATATGGATAAGCCTGATAGAATATTTATAACAAAATTAAGTTGAAATTAATGTGTGTTTTAAGAAAAGATTGATACTTGGTTGTTACAATAAATTCGAAAGTAATAATTAGGATCACAACCGTTTTAACGAGGATTTTAATTCTAAACATGTAAATAGAAACTGCTCAAAGCTGTCATTTGACAGCGTGACGTGATCTTCTTGCGTGACGCGGATCTCCAGTTTTTTTTCCTGTTTGGTTTGGAAGTGTTCAAAAAAATTAGAACCGCAAAATCGCATATCTACATCTCATTTCTTAACAACTCCTGGAGAAATAATTGGCCATTTTTGTATTTCACGTAAGGGCTTCAAAACTCGTAATTTGAGCTAGATTAAAGTGATAAAATTAAAATCGGTCTTAATGCAATTAACGCTTATAGAAAATCAAAACAATTTTGTCTTAAACAGTCTTTGGTTGCGTGTCTTTTCCGTAAGGAGAGGAGAAACCCTAAAATGTCTTCTGTCAGGTAGAATGTTCATTTATAATCTCAGAATACAGACGAAAAGCTCTTCACTGCTGTGGAAACAAGACCGTTGATCCTCCCTTGATCATTGACAAGCACATGTAAAGTCATATTTCATCTCGTGGGGAAGCAAAAAAACAGCTCGTAAATTATCACGAAAAAGAGGAAAATAAAGAATGACTATTAAAGGAGAGTTGGAGTACTTATGTCCGTTGTTTGCCTGATCTTGTAGATTTTGTCCGATTAGGAAACATTATAGATACTAAGAGATAATTTGTAGTGTAAAACGAGCAGCACACAGCAGGTTATAATGACATATTCTATTCCACATGGCTTTCCGAAATGTCAATAACTACTAGTAACAAAAAGAACAAGAAAAATGTCATTAGAATTTCTCACAAATATTCGACCTGCTTCATTTTCCATTCTTTCGTCTATTTTTTCTCCCTTCAAAAGACGTATTTCTGAGCGCATTTTCCAGTTAATCTCGGGCTCACCAAGACCGAGCTAGCCGTCAGTCTAATTTGAGGCTGGATAAACTTGACGGATGACACTCATCCGAGAACGTTTTTCAAAATTTTCTCAAATTTCTACTTCGTTTTAAACAAGTTTAGTTGAAGCATGGCAGGAAGTCTAGATTTGGCTAGAAAAGCCTTCAAGGAGGCCATGAAAGTCAAGGTCTTTTAATATAAGTGTACTTTAGTTTCTAAGGATTCAGTCGTCTGGGAAGCCGGTTGGTGGCTGATATCATGGCAGAGGCGGAGGGCAACAGGTCAGATATTCGGAAAGAAAGTGAGATCTTGTAGTCTACACGTCTAAAATGGAAGTGAACACCCAAGAAGGGAGGGACAAATAAATAAAGCCTGTCGAAGAAGAGATATAGAATATGATCCATGTCTAATACTGTCAAAGGCACAAGGGGGTGGGTTCAAAAAAAGTTGTAGCCAGAGTTTGGTCACGCCAAAAGATAGCCTTGTTTAAGCTTAAGGTTCATAGCTAACTTTGTATCATTTGATACCAAGTGTCTATCAAAAAGTTCTTGTTTAAGCAGCCTATTTACTCAGGGCCCGAGCAAAACAAAGAATGATATGCATATTGCTGTGATGGTCCAAATTGGTGATTACCATAAATCTGCCCACAATTTGCCCTCCGTTATCGCCCCCGAACAAGATTTTGAGTGAGTATTCCTCGTCCAAACACGAACAGACACGTTTTTGGGGTTAGTAAAACAACACTGAGAACGCACAACAAGCTTTTGTGATGTCAACTTCACATTTTCTTTTTCTATAGTATGACAATTTATAATTCATTACATTGTACAATGAAGCCCCGGCACAATAACATACCCTGAATTTGTTTTATCGATTCAAAATCAACAAGTTAACATGACAAAGACTGGACTTCTTGGAGACATTTTTTATGTTCTCGTCGAAATGCCTCGGTGTTCAAAGCCACTTCTACCAATAAATTTATGCTACTAAATCCATCGAAATCCTGATCTAAATCGTCGTCCTCGCCTGTTGAGGAGGGTGGAGAGGGCTGTGCCTCCAGACTGTCTTTAGAAAACTGATACGAGTTCGACCTATCCATCTCATAATAGTCTAAATTATGTCCTTCATAGCCACAAATTGGGCTTGATATTAATGACTCCCTGTCCTCATCTGAGTAAGATTTTTCGTATTCTTTGGAAATTTCGGACACACTTCGTTGAAATGTGGAGCCATGACTCTTCATATTTGCTCGTCTTGTGATTGTGTAGTTACTCGGGTCTCGACCCTCTCTCCGAATCATGTCGGGGAGAATTCTTCTTCTTGCATTGATAAACCAATTACATACTTGGAGAACTGAGAGGTTAGCAGCCTTAGAAAGATACTGCTTTTCGGCTTCCGAAGGATACGCATTGAATCTGTGTTCCCATAACCATAAACGCAAAACATTGACAGAATCTTTTGGAAGGTTGCCTCTTCGTCGCTTGGGGCTCGTATGGGCACGTGAACGGCTTTCATTTTCTTCTCTGTCGCTATCCATATCGTCTCCTGTAGACGGAGATAATGAGTTAAAAGATTAATAAATATATTTAGAGGGTAGCCTGATAAGGGCATTATAATAACTAAGCTCAGAGCTAGTTGGCATTCTTCTAAAGACTACAATATTCAGTGTCTATTGATCTCAAAAGAGCTGTCATCAAAGTCGCTGGAGCAGTTCAAATCACGACAGAAATTTGTTTAAGAAACACACGTCTTGCTCACTTACTATCAGACAATGCAAACTCCCTACACAGAAAAATGAAGTCAACTTCTTCAAAAGCAAACTTGATTTTGTTCAAACAGGAAAAATCCCAGAGCGTTCGTCGTCAATCCTTTTGACATTAGTCCTCATTCATTTAAGATGCGTTGTACATTTGAACGGTTTGAAGGTATGAGTGGCTCGCGTCTAATTTGTGACTTACCGTATCTCTTGTTGCGATTCGTCCGGGCCGAATGAGGCGGCATAACTCCTGAAACTATTTTCCTGCACTGTCCCTTGTTAGCACTAGGTTGAAATGGGGAAATATCAAGAGTTTGATGCTAGAACAAGAAGTGTTTGCGAAACCTGCACCGAAGCCGAACTGACTTTGACACTAATGACAGATGAAAGCGTGTATGCGGCAGTGCGTTGCCCTATGTTTGTGTAATTTACAATATATTGACGACTTCTGATTGGCTAGTTTTGACAATCTGTTTAAATGGAGCTCGCATTTCATTGGCTTCTGCAAGCAACTGGGAAAATTTTCCACGTGGAACTACCATATACGAGGGTTTTATTTACTTCGTTTTTACACTTTTTATTCCTCCTTCAGAGGTGATATTTTTTGTATTTGTTCTATTGTAATTGCCATCCCACCTACGTTCCTCTTTCGTTTTTCATCTGTTTTGACACATCTTGAAGGATTGGATTTTTCAGCTTTGATGACCTGTCTTGAAAACTTATAACTAGTTTTACTCAACTAATATGACTTAACAACAGCTAAAATTGGCTGTGATATAGCTTACAAAACCGTTGTGTTTAGAAAAAGGTGATAAAGACTTAGACAAATTATGAATTTTCAATGCAATAACATAGGATATCCTATTATTACTCAAAGTTTCAACCACCTTGTAGCAAAACTATAACCATTTCGAAAATACCCCTGACAAGGAACGCTATATTCAAATCCAGTACGAATATTTTTCATGGATCGTCAACTACCAAGGTCTAAAATAGCAATAATTTCAAGATCTTTTTGAGGTTACCACAGCAACAGTTGAGCTCGTTACGAACGTGCTTCTTATTGGAGCAGTGTCTTTACAATGGCTTTTCAATGCATATAGTGGTTTTACCGAGAAACAAAAGTTCGTCAACCAGCCGTGCCAAAATTGGTTTTCTGTCAAACCAACTGATCACCCGACAGTATTTTACTTGACCATAGCTCTCAATTCTGAAGGTTTAGGACTCAAAATCCAAGCTTTTGAGATAAATGTTAAGATCTAGTTTCAATGTTAAATCATCTGAACCAACATAATTTTTTCTTTCTTTCAAGTCAGCTTTGACAGTTAGTTCATACATTATTCAACCTTTCACCTCCTACGCTCTTCTCTCAAAATTCCTAACGCGTCGCGCTTGCAGCCAACCCATCTATCCACCGCATACTATCGATAACCATCAAAATTTCTTTTCTACTTAAAACCCAAAAGACTTACAATGAAAGAGCGCCATATGTTCTAAGTCACCTTGTAAAAAAAGGGACTTTTTAGAAAAGTTTCTTTTCAGTGTAACACCTACATCAACAGCTTAGATCAAAAAGATGCTATCTAGTCAACTTTGTCTATTTTTCTTAACACTTCTTAGACTTGGCAAGCTTCTTTTTGTATATAAGAAGCATATGGCGTACAATTACTGCTTGAACCATGTTTTCTGGAGTCTTTTTTACGGCTTTGCCGTTACCCTGGTGTAGTAGAAGCTGAACAATTATGCTTTCATGAATCTAATTAGAAACTCATTTGGGCCGGATATTGCTTTAAGATAGCCCTCTTGTTCACTTGGCGATCAATTTTAAGCTCAAATAAGAAACATTTCCATACTCGGTCTCTAAGAACTATGGCAACGAAGCCTGATCAATCAAACTGTTTGAAATTAATGGTCGATCTTAAAGTTTTTACTAGCAATATCAAATGAAAAATCGCTATCGTAAAATATATTTTTCCTACGAGGGTGTTAAAAATGGATTACACCAGAAACAGCACAAATTTATTTATTTTTAAATGTTACTAAATAGCTTTTATAACTTCACGTTATCACATAGTGACTAGGCTTTGTAAATATCAATCTTTTGAATTGTAATATTGTATATAATTTGAAAGATTTCTTCCAGTTTTTTTCCTAAACTCCCGATCTAGATAAACTGGGGCTTCCAGATATGACAAAAAGTTCCGGATGTCTAAAGAATCCGCTAAAGGAAACGTAATATTCAGTTTTCATGACCATTCTTCAAAAATCACGACAACGACTTTGACATACAATGGAAGTCTTGAAGATGACAGGTACATTGACAGTGCAGTGGAGTACGTTATGCATGACAACTTGTTTATAAAATACAAATGCATTAATTCCGTGACATACACTTGCGTGACAGTGTCCCGAATTACGGAACGCATCAGCGGTAGAAAACTACTGAAGCATGCGTAGCCGTCCACGTTGTGCAAAACAACATGGCGGGCAGTTCGAATGTAAAAGAACTCCAAATAGACATTCAAACTCGGTCTATATCTCCAAATGGCGATAGTTCTGGAAGCACAGAGAGGTACTAGTACTTCTACTAATATTCTCGCTTCTATGCTAACAAATTTTTCGAGCGTCTTACTCGATTTTGCGTGTGTTTTTCAGCATTGAAGAGCGGCCACACTTAACCCCTTCATCTCCCATGAAACCAAAGTCCAGCAATGTAATGGTCTTTCGAAGAAGCAATAAAACTGTCTACACTGCTGGTGGGTTTAAAATATTTTTATCAAGCAGTTTTTTTTAGTGCAATTCACTGGGTTCTTAAGCAAGCACAAATATGATGTCTTGCTTCATGGACCAAGGAGTTACAATATCACGCGATATCACTAACTTCATTATTTAATTAAATAGCTTACTTGCAGCTTTAATATCGAGTATTAAATTTACTAAAATTGTTCCTTTCCCCCCGAATTTTGCACCAAAATAGGAACCTCTTATAATCTATCAATTTAGTGTTGGGTTGCAAGCATTCCCAAGAGAGTCAAAAGACAATAACATGGGGCCATTTTGGTGCCGTATAACAATGGCTAAAGAGAAATATTTTGTTAAATGGCACCAACTTTCCCACCAGAGGCCGTGACGACGTAACGTGCAATCGAAGATTTATTTTTTAAAACATATATGAATGAATGAATAGTGTGCAGAATAATAACTGTTAATCATTATGCTAATTAATCGTCTAGAAGTCAGGCTCCTGTGAGTTCGAATCAGGGAATATGGCTCGCATAAT
This sequence comes from Actinia tenebrosa, assembly GCF_029948245.1. Lineage (NCBI taxonomy): Eukaryota > Metazoa > Cnidaria > Anthozoa > Actiniaria > Actiniidae > Actinia > Actinia tenebrosa. Next base: position 16,336,526 of record NW_028292578.1, read on the forward strand.
CACATTATTAAAGCATCAAAATAAGCACTTACAACTTACTAGTGCATGGATCACTTGATATCCACATAGATGTTTTGCAAGTCAATTTTGTAAGAGGAAAAGGAAAAAAATGCATTTTTTCCTCATTCCTAATTAAATATAATATTATGCTCTGACTGGATTATAGGTTACCTTTGACTTTGTATGATGTCGTGATTAACGCTCAATTTGCACTTCGTAGATATTTATTTTAAAACTACAATAACTACAACATCCATAAATATAGTTTGAATAAAAAATGAAATAAAATGATATGCCACTGCTTACTATATAGTACAAACTTGCTTGAAGCATCCAGCTTGCATGGGTCGGCAAACATACACTACTTTTTAAAAAAACTAGTTCATATTACCAATTTTTCCTTTCCTTTATTTAAAAAAATTGAAATTTTTACTGGCTATTACATAGTAGCATGTAAATTTTGACAGTGAAAACATTATTATTATTATTCATTATTATTTAATATATAATTTTAGGTCGTCCTCCATGGTATAACTCCCAAGGGCAGCTAAAGGAAGCATTTGTCATTGGTGAGCTATTTATTAAAAATAAATGGAACCCTGGAAAAATGGTAAACCAGTCACTAGAATTTGTAATGGAGAAAAGACATCAAAGAATCTTAAATGAAATAAAAGCTATACCCTTTAATAAAATATAGAAATAGAATTCCTTCCCTTTTGAATCTCCAAGCTGAATTTCTTAAGATTATGCCATTGGGATTTCAGTGTTTTTCATTTATTTAAGTGGTTGAAATAAGTATTGTCAAAATGGAAGCATGGCGTGGAACTTTCATTTCTAGGACTTTGTGGAGGGAGTGCCTCGGGAAAGACAACAGTGGCAACAAACATTATAGAAGAGCTTGGAGTACCATGGGTGAACATGTTATCGCTAGATTCCTTTTACAAGGTACTTAGCTCATTTATAATATGCTCTTAATTCTTAAGAGAACCAGTATCCTAATTTATTTTTATTCTTCTACTTGCACTTATTTATGCACAGGACTTAAAATAACCGTTGATCAATCACTGAGTCACAATTACAGGCCAAATTAGTTTTACAATTGCTTAGTCATACCTCATTTCTGGCTAATCATTACTGTTAAAAATGACTAGCAAAGGAAAGATTTGACTGTTCAATGTCCAGCCATTAATTTAAGCCCTGTTTGTATGTTGAAATTACTGAAAAAGAAGAAAACTTCTCTTAAAAAAATATAGATATAATATATATATATATTATAAATCTGTTTTCAGGTCTTAACCAAAGAACAACATGAACAAGCAAACAATAATGAATATAATTTTGACCATCCCGGTAAGAACAAAAGAATTGTTGATAATACAACAGCTAATTCAAAAAAGGTTAGTGAAGGTCTTGTTGCATGTTGCGCACCAAGCCTGAAAAGCACTTCGGTGATGTGAATCCAACCAGTGAAAGGTCACAACAATATTACTTTTTCCCAAACTTTGTCTACATGTTTTTCCGGTATATTGTCTTCTGTGCTGTCATTATTTACATATGAATATAATAGATTTCAAGCTTAGTAAATGCAACATTCAACATGCAGCTTATAACAGGGTACATGCAACAAGACCCTCATTATTTAAGTATGAATATAATAGATTTCAAGCTTAGTAAATGCAACATTCAACATGCAGCTTATAACAGGGTACATGCAACAAGACCCCAACCAACCTTGTCTGGAATAGCTGTATATTATTGGGTGCTACTGCAGGGGAACACATTAGATGAATTGGGTGTATTATCATGCACCTTGGGGTGCTAATAGTATATCCATAGGGTTAAAGTATGGTTATATTGAATATCCTGGGCAAACAAACTTATTTTGTCACTTTTCTTTTGGGATCTTTAACCAGATGTTCCTATGTCTAATTGGATACTTAAACACTAGAAGTTCCGACAATCCATTTTTCTAAACTATAAATTTTAGGATATTTTAGCAAATTAAAATATAATTCACATAATAACTAAAGATGAACTAGCTCAGTAGGGGTATTCTTACTAGTTCTCTTGTTTGAAAGTTATATTGGATCAGTTTTCCAACAGAAGCCATTTAAAACTGTTTTTATAAGCCTGTCATTTCATTAGACAATGTGGAATTGTTTTCTAGTATCTCATTTCTGTAAGCTCTGTATTATGAGCAGGTAACAAAACAACTAGGAAAGATAAGAAATTCTAATAATGTGAATCTTACTTCTAATTTGCCCAGGCTTTTCTCAAATCTATTACTTTTTATTGGTAATATTATGTGTAGTTATATAGTTATATTTCAGACAAACAATAAGCATACCATTAACTTAGAAATAATGCCATTAACTATTCAACTATGGTTAATGTGTTGCTCAATAATAATATGAGTCAAAAGTTGTGTTCTATGCTATAATAAAAACCACTTCTACTAGATACCAATCTTATTAGTAAGATTACTATTAACACTCTTTCTAACTTGTAACCCTGCTATCTGTAAATCTAATGAATATAGGAGCCAAACCTCTTGATATTATATGATTGATCATTTAGGACTTTATCCAAGTAGTTAGTAGTCTATTGACAATAGTCTTTGTTTGTCTATTGTTAATTTCGACTCTAATCTATACATGTAATACTGATATCACATGCCGTATATCTTGATTTATCAATGTTAACTGTACTGGTTAAAATAATTTTGAAGACATATTTTGTAGGATGCTGAAAAAGGGTGAAAAAGTAGATTGTTTGCGAGAGTCTGGTCTTTAAGAGTTGTGATATTGAAATCCTTGGTGCTTAAATCCTTTGTTAATGGCTGAAGACAAAGGAAAAGTTTTAATTAGTCATTAGATTTTATCTAATCAGGGTATGATGAAAAGGTAAATTATACACCGTGAAAAGATGAAAAAACTTACTGACGTTTCGGACGCTAGTCCTTCGTCGGAGTTTTTTACTCCGACGAAGGACTAGCGTCCGAAACGTCAGTAAGTTTTTTCATCTTTTCACGGTGTATAATTTACCTTTTCATCATTACTGTTTCATTAGAAACACCGATGCAGCTCACACTAGTTTGTAGCTAGTTATATCTTTCTAATCAGGGTATGTTGATTTCTGAGTATTGAGGTTAATCCAGGTTTCTGGTGGGCCGAGTCCAAGTAACAAGAAACTTTACATTTTTCACATAGACAGCAATTCTGCAATCAAGGACACTAGTATTCATAAACACAGTTCAAGCATAGTTCAGCATTTCAATAGAATGTGAAACAAAAGGCACAAAATGCATTGATCAATGTCGTGCATGATTTCTTATGACATTTGTTGATATTGTTTATTGTGTTGCGTTATGATAATTTTAATCTCATAAGTGCTTAATAAAAATATAGATTCACGGTCCTAACACCAATAAGGTATAACTAGGCTTGGTTACCAACAGCACATACCAAAGAATGGGGATATTGTTCATGAATATAATGCTTTTAACGCCTTAAGATAGATGTGTAGCAAAGTCTCTTAAATGACTCTTAATTGGAAGATTCACAAAACCATTTCTATGTTGTTTTTTTAAATTTTTATTACAAGAGATTTAAATGCTATCGTATTATTATTTTTATTAGTAGTAGTATTAGTATTATAATATCATATTTTTGAAAATCTCAGTGACATCCATTATCTAAATTGCCAAGACCTCATATATGGATATTTCAAGATGTTGATATCACACATTGGCATAATAATTTATCACAGGATTTAATACTAGATGTCAAAATATCTAAGACATTTTAGAAAATGCTACCTTGATATTGATTGAAGTGGAATCTATTTTGCTAACTGTGGCTAGATGTCTTTTCATTGGCCAATGACTTATGAACGATGATAAATCACCTTTACAACTCTACCCCATGAGAGAATAATTATTGTAGATTTTACTAAAAACAAGTTATAGGATCATTATACTTTATGGGAAGCATGGGTAGTATAGTGGTACATTATTTTATAAGTGCTTGTTTGACCTGGACGCAAACAAGGAGAATAACACATTAAACCAACTACACAAATCAAACCTGTGACCTAAGCCATAAGCTTCACAGCAGTGAAAGCCAGGTCTTTGTTAAGTTTTAAATTAATAGGAAAAGATCATGAACTAGACTGAGAGTACCAGCAAGGTTTTGAAATATTAGGAAAATATCATGGTAGTTTAATCTGGAGAATTTTGTTCAGTTATCAGAGGATTTCTGATCTCTGACCCTTATTAACGACAATGTGAAAGGTGTTCCACCTGTTCCATACAAAGTTGTGTCTGGAAGCAGAATTCAAGGAAAAACTGCGCAACATCCTCTTTAACCATTGTAGGTTTCATTTTCCAATCGCATGTTTTAACTGCACTGTAACGGAAATTTAACTTCCTTTTATTGTTTCATGCATGTTCCTGTTTTCAAACATTTCCTATATTCAATCAAAAATTTTTCAGCTTTTGTGACAGCTTGGTTTAATTAATAATAAATAAAAAAATCATTTTTAAGCTTTAATAGTTGAAATTATTTTTGGCAAAAAATAAAATCTCCCAAATTTCCACTCTTTCTTATATGCATTAATGTAGTCTTCCACATTCTGCGAACTCAGACATTTCAACGGCTTGTTATAAAATTGGTTTTTTACTGCCGCCAGTAAAGAACATAAAAGGTTCTGATTCTTTTTTATTGATGGCAGCGAAAAACCAAATTTCAACATGTAGCTTGTAACTACTGAGTTCGCAGAATATCGAAAACAACAGTAAAACATACATGTATTTTTGACAATCACTACCATTGTCTAGTTGTCATTATTTGCCTCATAAACAAAAATTGTGACATTTTCTCAAGAAAAATAAAGCTTTGAAATATGGCAGTAGAGCAGTGAAAATTAAAGTCCAAGTCTCCTGATTTAAATTTTTAAAGTTGTTTTTGATTTGAAAATTATGAGCAAGAGTATAAATTGGCTGTATTTGTTTTGGCTGTTTTAAAGACCCAACTGCTACCTGAATTAAATTTTTTAAAGAAGCCATTGTTTCCTAGAACCCATCAGAGAGTCTAGAAATTCTCAAAAATTCTCATGCTTTTGTTTGCTTTTCACGTAATAATAATTATTTTCCAAAAATCATCACTAAATCTGCAAATATTGAATAACAAAACATTCTAATTTCTACTGATATTAACTAATAATCATTATATTTTAAAAAGGTTTTGCATTAATTCTTGAAAATCCAAACTAAGAATAGACATTAACAATAGCACTCACCCCCCCCCCCCAAATAGTAAAACAGTATTGCTAAAATGTTCAATATTGAATCCCAAAATATCCTAAAATTCTTGATGTCAACAAATAACAATTGATACTTTTTAAAAATAATCTTGATTTTTTAATACGTTTTGGAGAAATTTACCAAATTTAAACATTTTGACAGATGCTGTTTGTTTAAAATTGTCATATTGATTTGTAAAAATCAAAGAAGTGTTTTGCATGTTGATAAAAATCAATGTTGTGTTTTTCAGAAATCATTTGGCTGCTTTGTCAACAAGTTTGCTTTCATATTTAAAGAATAATCCATTTTAAATAAAAACTCTTCGGAAACTATTCCTTTTATGTTCCCAATTTGAAATAATTACAAAAATAAAATGAATAATTTTCAGTTTTTGGAAGCTTATTGCTATGTTCGATGACAAGTTGGTTAGTCAATTTTAAAATCTTTGATAATTCTTTTTCTCTAAAGCCTTCATTTCAAAAGCAAGGAAATTTATCAGCTGATTGAAGCATCCTTTACTCCAGTTTTTATTATATTTTATTGGCTTAAGATTTTCTATAAAATTTAATTATAATCCCCACTTGTCATTTTATGACATCATGGTACAGATTAAAGGTTGTTTATTTTTTTATTTGTAATTAGCTTTGGAAGAAAATTAAAAATTTTGGTGCTTAATCCTTCATTTCTGATGAAACAACATTTTCTAATATTAATAAGAAACTGACCGTATTTTCATGCTTTATGGCTCTTAAAATGCATGTAGATTTAGTAGTCTCTTAAGATTGCAATTCATAAGACTAGATGTCATTAAATTTTAATTTTTTTTTTATTTTGCAAATATCTTTTTTTTAGTTGTCACTAGTTTATTATATTGTCATTGTTTTACTATAAAACATTAGAATCTTCTCTTAGGGGCTGAATGGTCCAAGTAAGAATTTATGAGACTGCGACACTTAGGCCAAAATTCATTTAGGCACGGAATCCGAGACAATGATTCCAAGGGGGAAATCTTGACTTTGAGAAGGCAATAAAACAAGCAAGAAAATTTTGTCTTTTTACCACTATTTTCCATAAACAGAGCAAGTTTTAACATATGACAGAAAATTATGTTTTTCCTTTCCTTCCTGTTCTAAATTCTATCTTTCCAATTTTCTATTTTTATTGTTTAATTTTATCTTCAAACTCTTAAGGTGGTCACGATGATTTATTTTGCCCTTCCCTCCATTCATCTTCTCTGTTCAAGATTCTTGATAATACTTGAATTTTATCTTGAAAGTTGTTCTAGTTCCTGTCATAATTGCTGTAGGATAGCAGGAAGTTAGTCTATCTCCCAAAATTCCCATGATTGTTTTTTTCTTTTCAAACTACAGCCTCTAGGTGTCTGATAATGACAAGCACCCTAAAGGCAGAAAAAAAGGCAGAAAAATATTTTCATTAGATCTCCTCAGAATAAAATCTCCTCATCATATATTCTTTAAATATTGCTGTTTATTTTATTTTACCAATAACTATTGCTTAGCAACCATCTTGCCACCTCTGATATTTTCTTGTCAGGTTGATAAGGTCTCTTGTGTACCTGTGGTCTTCTGTTCAAAAAATATTTTTAGATTTTATTACTTCTAAGCTTAAGGTTAACTTCATGTCGGAAGTTTACCCTTGTCGCTGATTTGGGAATTATTTAATTCAGAAATTTTTGAAATAAAATAATTGTCATAGGATGATTATAATATTGGTAGAGATTTGTTTTACATGTAAAAAGCTTATGGTGCAAAAATGCTATGGTTAAATTTGAATACATATATAAAGGTTTTCTACAATATTATACCATAGCAGAAAAATATATCAATATTAGTTTTTGCTTTTTAGATGCTTTTGACGCTACTCTTGCTTGTAAAGTTTTAAGAAGATTAAAGAAAGGAAAAAGTGTGCAGGTACTACATACAAATAAAAGATCATTTCTTTGATGATTATTGGTGGTTTTAGAGCTAAAATACCAAGAGATTCTGTGCCATGAATAAGGATACTTCTCTTACATTTTGCAATAGAGGCTTTGCACCACCACGTGACGGCAGCCATGTAAGATGGGAGGAACAACACAATCTTCTTACAAAAGAAAGAATTCACTTGATGGTGCAAAGCCTCAATATAAAATCAATTTGAGTGTTGGAAAAATAAAAAAACTAATTTTTTAAAAAGCGTCAAATTTTTTTGGGAAAAGGGGGTGGTATTTGTCAGATTTTTGAAAAGTCAATAAAAAATCTATAAAGCTGAAGATAGCTGAAGACAGAGTAATTAACTCTGCATGAAAAATAGGTTTATTTTACTGAGTTTCATAGGAGGATTTAATTTTTTAATGTGTGTGTTTTTTTAATGCTTTGCAGATTCCAGTTTATGACTTTAAAAATCACAGCCGATCTACAGAAAGGGTGAGATTCAATTCTGTACTTTGTGTTGAGTTGTTGAGTTTGGGTAGATTCAAAATTACTCATCTGGAATTCAAAGAAGCTTTTGATGTTGATGCCCCTACCCCAACCTCATATGCCCACATGTAGTGAATCTGTTTGGTTTCTGTCTCTCTTGCAGAAAGATTTATATGGAGCCAATGTGATTATCTTTGAGGGGATCATGACATTTGCCTACAAGGAGCTTAGAGATGTTAGTAATAAAAAATATAATTATCAATTTATTTATTTCTAATACATTGCTAGTACAAACCCAGCCATGTCCTGATGGAAGAGTAGGATTTCCAAGCAGAGGGGGTTGATTTTAAGCCTCACCCATCTCCAACTACACCCTAATGGAATGGCAGGGAGGAGGGGGGTGGGAATGAATTGGTGGTATACTGGGTCTCAAGCCTTATGGAAGCAGGATGCTGATCTTGAGACCAATTTTTTGTGTGTATTGGCAGCATTTATGTTAAAACCTTTGCGTGAATCTCTTAGTGTGTGCTGTTTTGACTTACTCACCCTGATTAATAAACTAGCTGCAATACCATCCTTTCAACCTTTATGCTTAATTATGAAAGGAAAAAAAGTTTATTTTTAGAGTAAAAAAAAACTGTCATTTTTTTTAGTTAATGGACTTGAAGGTGTTTGTTGACACAGATCCTGACATAAGACTAGCCAGAAGGTAAGCAGGAATCTAGAGTAGCATAATGGTTGTGCACTTGGCTCTCATCTCTAAGGTCTCAAGTTCTCAGACTCTGAATCACTTGTGAGTAGAGTATTTTAGGTCTCTCTCTTGATTTAAGGGTTTTTCTCGGCAGGGCAGAAAAACGAAAACCCCGCTACTTTCACAAGTTTTTATTTAATACTCCAAATTTTTAAGCATTTCATTTGTTTCACTGCTGCTCGAAACTTGTGACAAAATTTTGTCGAATTCAAAGAGTAAATCTACTTAGTATTCATAAAAATGTCAGTTTTACTGCTGATCAAAATATCACCTCTCCCAAAGTACACGGCTTTATATCTTGAATATGCATTCAATAGATTTTGGTCGCATTTTTTATTTCGCTATTTGGCTCCAAAGAAGGTGTTTACAAAATATTGAGCTTAAATACGTAAAAAGCTATCCTTATGGTGAAAGACCAAAAACGTTTTTTCTGCCCTGTCGTTTTTCTCTGTGTTCTCCAGTTTTCCTCCCTCCATGAAACCTAACACAAAATTACAAGTACTTGAAAAAAAAGTATAAAAAAAGGGATTTCTATTTCACTTCGAGAAACATGAAAACAATAACTAAGGTTTTTCACTTAATTTCAGGTTAAAAAGGGATATAACAGAGAGGGGAAGAGAATTATCTGGAGTGTTACATCAATATAACGCATTTGTGAAGCCTGTAAGTAGGAATGATGATGGAACTTCTTACCTTTTGTAGACTTATTTACCCAGGTTAAGCCTCATTTTAGGATCAAAATATTTAATAGAATGTACCAATTCAATGTTTAATAGAAATACTTTGACATTTGATGAACCTTTACTGCAATAAGTTATTTGGAACAGTATTTGAAACTGGAGTACTGCAAGATAGTGATATTCGTTATTATAGCACGATTTACTAACTATCATTCTTCTTTTTCTGCTTATTCTGTTTTAGTCATTTGATAAATACATAGCACCAACAGTCAACTATGCAGATATTGTCGTCCCTCGAGGTATTTAAAGCCTATTATGTGGCCTAGTTATTCTATCTACTTACGAAACAACTGACTGACTGACTGACTGACTGACTGACTGACTGACTGACAGACGGACGGACGGACTGACTGACTGACTGACTGACTGACTGACTGTTTGGTTTCCCCTTGAAAGGATTCTAGTTGTGTTCTTTGGACTTCTAAACACTGCATTTATTACCTCTAGGTGGAGAAAATGATGTAGCAATCGACCTGATAGTAAGGCATGTCAAAACGCAGCTTGAACAGGTAGAAACAACCAGACTCACTTTTTTTTGCATCCACTTCTCCAATTTCTCAGTATTTTGAAATCTAACTTTCAGTGTTCATTTTATTGCAGAGGGGTTTCAACTTCAGGTGAGAGCAACCGACTGTTTTTTTCTGTGAAGACAGCATTTTAATGCGTAAAAGCACTTCTTTGTACCTTTGAGGGTTTTGATTGTCTGTAGATTTTCAACTAGATGAAATTAAATAGATCATTACTGAATACTGTGGGACCATTTTAGGTTATGTTTTCCCTTAAGATCGAAATTTTTGTTTGATTGTCATCTATACTGATGTATTTTCTCAAGCAATACTGCGAAACAAAAGAAATAATACTCAAGGGAATGACACATGGATTAAATTGAGAAATCAGCAATAAGGAATATAGTAGGATATGAATGAGATATGGACGAAGAGACAAGCTTAAGGGAGGGGTGGGGCTACATATCTCAGGAAAGAGAACTCTCTTCCTTACTCTCATCTACAAGTGCCCTTCTCATGGATTGAAAATCCCATTCCCAACATAGGCGTCTGATGGTCCCTTCCATTCTAACTTTCTTCCAGTTTTCATGAATTTTGTGAATGCCATTGACATTAATTATTTCAAGATCACTGTTTGATTTCTATACTTAGATCCAGTTTAATATCAGCTCATCATGGCCAACCATTACCGAAAAGCTTAAGCCTTGTCGAAAATACACCCCAAGTACGAGGCCTACACACAATAATAAGGTAAGAAACTCGTTATACAGCGCTATACAGTCGCCAGACTTGCTGCTCGCGCGGAGAGTCTTAATGACCAATCACGTGACTAATGTGCATAGGCTGGCTGCTCAATTCTAGTACTTCGGCCTGGGGGGAGGGAAGAGGGGGGAGCTTATTCTGCACTGGTGAAACAACACGACTTTGATCAGCCCAGATGTTGCATGTTCCAGGGTTCGATCTGTGAGTTAGCCGTACCCTGACTTAGCTTAGCCAGGAGGTTGTTCAGAGTAAAGATAAAATTTGAGATCATAATCAGTATCTCTCAAGGTATTTTGCGTAACGTTTTAGAAGGAAAACCTGTGTTACAACCAACAACGGGCGTTACCAGTGTCCAGGATAGGTTTCTATGGATGTGGTTTTTGAAATGAAAAAACATGGCAACCTAACTATCTCCTTCGGAAACATGGAGGGACAATCCAACACTATCGCGCGTTTCGTATTTCCCACGTTAGCTCAGGCTCAGCCAATCAGATTGCAAGATACTGATCCCAGCTTTGATCTTTAATTGCAGAGACGAGATGACAAGTCGAGATGATTTTATATTTTATTCCAAAAGACTTATGAGGATCCTCATTGAACATGCCTTGTCGCTTCTTCCATTTAAGGTAAGTCACGTGATAAGGCTTGACTTGTACTGTCACTTGTCAGTGTCCAAGCAAAATAATTTTCTTTGGTTTGAGTTTGTCCTCATCAATATTGTATGCGTTGGTTTTGTTTGATTTGTCGCATATCTTGGGCACCAGATTTTTTTTTTGACAGACGGTTTACATTGGTTTTGTCCATTGTTCCTATTTTTCCTCTTTTCTTTTTTCTAGTTCTTTTTCAGTATTATTAAAAGCAAATCTTATACATCTTTACTTTAACGCTCGTTCCATTTTTGCTAACACATATTTATAGTATTCAGTTTGATTCAAACGCTGGGAAGACGGATAGTATTCCCTGTCCTCGACTATCTTTTTACCATCTATATTGTCTCTGCTATCCACTTTACGTTCCGCTTTTGTACTTTACTAGATAAGGGCAAGTTTGATATTTGCAAGACAAAAAACAGCTTCCAAATTCATAATAAAAACATTTAAAAATACTATCAAACAGAATTTCAAATTATAATATGGCCAAATAATAGCGATATTGAAGATAGTGCAAAAACCAGGTCTCAAGTAAAATACTATAGCGTTGTTTGATTCCAGTATTTTAATATCAAGTCTGGTACCCGGGACGTAGTTTATTCAGCGTGAACCTACGACCAGCACATTTTGTCTGAATCCCAATTATACGGGTATCGATATTGAAAGTCGCTTTATAAGATAAAGCAACAGAGACTTACAAAAAGCCATGTAGCGGCGGTGCTTCAAGGGGCTTCCTGACGGGTACTGCTATTGTTGCTATTCAACTGATCTATCATCCCACTGGGGCATCTAAAACGATTCTTTTTAACCTCCTTTTTGTTGACACTGTTTTAAGCGCTCGAATTTGTAATCTTGACATAATATCTTTATATTTTTACTCAGTATCATAACATTTAAAAGACTTTTTCTGTGTTGAGAATTTTCGAGAATCATTTCTCTACGTCTCAAATTTTGTTGAATTCAATAAAAAAATTCATTGGCTGACAAGGGAGTTTTAGTAATAACTGCTTATATCTAGATTACCTCAGTTAGAAATCTTTTTATTTTCTAGAATAGTTAGTGTTATTGCTTAAGGCTTATTATAACTATGATGAATAAATTTCCTCGAAACACGAAAAAGTGACAAGAAAAATCACCTAAGATTTTATTGTTTCAATTTTCTCACCAACAGAAAAAAATATTTTTTTTTGTTTTGACAAGTAACCTAAGTGTCACAAAAGACGTTCGTTTTCAACAGCTGTAAAATCTCTGTTTTTTTTCTTCTAATTTTTCCTTTCAATCCTTCATGAATTAATTTCTCTTAAATGTTCTCTTAGTATTTTTTATTATTTTAGTTAAAGAAACTATCGTTTTCTATCGACTGTTTGTTCATATTAGCTACAAATAATATATTCATGCAATAATGATTTTTGACGACTTTTTGTCTTCTATTCGACTCATTAAAAGTTGAAGACCAGTTTCAAAAACTAAATGAATTTTCCACCTTAATGACAGTGGCAGGTTGTAAACTAAACCAAACAGCAAAAAGACTTGTTAGTTTTTTTTTTGGCTTGCATAAATAAAATTCATGTTTATATATCTGTATCTATGTTTTTGTTTTATCAGGAGAAATTTGCACTCTCCTAGCAGCTCATACAATACCACAAGAAATGTCATTTGTAAGTTTGGTATTCATCTTAAACGCGCTTGGAAAATCACAGTTTGACGTTTTGTACACAAAAGACCTCAATTTTTTTATGAATTCACACTACATCCTAGTGTTTTAACAAAGGAAACTTTTGCTTTTATGATTTTCTTCTTCCTTCTCGTACCGTAGTTTCAGCTGGTTCGTTCTGTTGACTCAGTTGTGCAACATTTTAGGCAGTCGTTTTCAAAATTTTCCTTTATTGAGCGAACAATATATCAAGCTTGGTTATTTTCAAGCCAATATTGACTTAAGTCTTTACAAAAGAACCTCTGAACTCTACTGAATCGAGAATAAACACTGTGAAACAAGTTATACAGTGAAAATTATATTTTTATAACGAGAATTTTATGGATTCTATTCAAACATGTAGCATTGTCAAGGACCGTTTTGTCTCGTTAGATTAGGGAGTATTGTTTTGGAACTCCTAGTGGATCAAATAAAATCTAAAATCAGTTTTCAATCAGTTTAACTTTCTCGAAAGTAAAAACTTTCTTTAATCTCTATCTTAAATCGCTTTTGAATAGAATTTACAGACTAATATTCGATAATTTTCGTTTCAAATTCAAAATTTTGAAATTTTGGTTTTTGACATTTGTTCACAAAATCCACAAGTGATTACCTGCCCCTAGGCTACTATTTTTCTTTGTTATCATATAATTATTATTATTTGTAATTTTGATGCTAAAATAAAACGCGTCTATAATTTACGCGACTAAAAGCCTCGACCGAGTCTGTTTCTATGACAGAGTCTTGCCTTCGCAAGTATGAAACTTATTTTCAAAGAAAAATTGAATATTTTTCTTTTCTTTAATGTCATATTTAAGCAAAATTTTTCTCAAAGCGAATTAAGACAGAAAGTACGCCATCTTCTAAATTCAAAATCAAAACCCGTTGAAAAAAAACTAGTTACCGCTCTAGTCTTTATTGTTGAAAAAAACTTGATAAGTTGGGATATTTTTTAAAAAAATGATTTGATATTTTAGTAATACTGATATTGCTGTCAGAGTCTTTGGACAACTAATGTGGTTCGTCTCTTTCTCACGACTAAATAAGCATTTGACGTCTTTGCGAGTCAACATGATATAGCCATGGTTTCTTAGTCGCCTTAGCAGAAAGTTAAGGGTTTGGGGTTAGAGGTATGGTTCCATAAGATGCTCGAGAATCGTCCGAGACGACGCCAACGCCACTAAAGACCATCGATTTAATGATTATTGCATGAAAGAACGGGTTATCCGCTCATGTTGTGATGTGAAGCTATTTGGTGTCTAGGGCGTGTTAAATGTGTGGCCACGTTTGTCTTAATGTGTGTTGGTGCTAACACGTGGGTACGGTGTGGCGGTCAGCTGTCACGCCTTCCAGGCACAACAAGAAATAACGGTTTTCATATCTGCCTAGAGAAATTGCGTTACCACATTCAAGCTTAACATTTAAGTTATGGAATTAAAGGGGCAAGTGTTTGCGTCAAATCCGTTAATCAAAATCAAATTCACCTCGTTGCGTGTGCACACGTTGGCTAAGTATAAAGTATGAATTGTCGTAACCATTAGCGCATGGATTGCATGCTCTGTATTGTGCAAATTACTGGTGACATAAGTGTTGCCGGCATCCAATGCCATTCTTGAGTCAAACCAATTTAATAGCGGGTAACTTTACACTAGCCTTTTAGACCAAATGTTCATTTAATTTTGCGGCTCAGTTAACGGCCATCCTAAGAAAAGTACTTTTCATGTTGTAACGATTTTAAATATAAACTTTCACGCACATTTTAATCATTAGAAATTAGTTTCGTCTTTAACCCTTGCTTTCACTAGCGACGCACCGACGCAAGCCGACGCACTGAACTCCAAGCAAAAGCATGTTCCCAATAAGCCTTTTCATAGTTTAAGAATCGATTCCACTGCGCATGCGATTTTATCCCGAATTTCTCACCTTCTTTTGTCTAAACCTTCTTTTGTTCTTAATTAAACAAAAGAAGGTGAGAAATTCGGGATGAAATCGCATGTGCAGTGGAATCGATTCTTAAACTATGAAAAGGCTTATATGAAAAGAAGCGACAACTCCAGTTTCGCATTATCTTTTGCTCATCATCAGTTGTGCGTTAAAATATTCAGCCCACTCAACCAAAACCAGTGGAATTTCAATCAACTAGTATTGTTCCGTAAATTCCTTAAATTCCTTACATTGCAATAGGCCTCAATAATAAGAAAAAAAGAACACATTTATACGCCATTGAGGCCGGCTAACGCTGAGCAAAGGGGATATCAAAATTGGGTGGTTAAGTTATTCACGTTCTCGGTGTTGTTGTTTCAGCCACTAACTGTAACCACACCGGCCGGGAATTCTTACGATGGTAAAAAATTCGCTGGCAAAAGGGTAAGTAATCCCATAAAAATTTCCCTCCATCTTATTTTTTTTTACGTCGCAAGACCAGGCTACATTGATCTTTTCAACATTAGGGACTGTTCATTAATTATGCCTCAGGGTGGGCTGGAGGAAAAATCGAAAAAAAACTTTTTTTAACCCCCCTCATTGTGACCTTTTAGACATACCTTAATTATTTGTTTCAACCCCCACCCCCTTTGAGTCAGCAAATACTATTAAAGCCCCCCCTTCTTTGTGTGTTTTTTTTTCTTCAAAGCCCCCTTACTTTTCCTCAAGGGTTCCCATGACCTTTGTACCAGGGTCACGCTTTCATAATGTATAAAGGGTTCCCATGACGTTTATACTTATTGTTGCTATGTTATATTTTAGTTGTGCGGCGTCTCGATACTGCGTGCTGGAGAAACACTAGAACCTGCTTTGGAGTCTGTCTGTAAGGAAATTCGTATTGGGAAAATACTGATCCAAACCAACGATGAAACCGACGAACCAGAGGTATTTTTCCTCTGTCTTTGGGGTGCTTGGACCCAATCTTGTAGTCTAGAGCTGTCTAGGGCTTGATCCACTTTTATGGCGAAGACGAGCTGGGTAGTTGAAAGATACTGGTAGTCTTCTTTGTGTTTCGAGCATGCGCGCTTTTTTCCTTTTACTTGTTTTCTTTCTAATTAGTGTTCCAATGTGAGTCCAGTTCTGAACTACCATATCAGTGTCGCAACTCATCTGTAAAGAATCAGACTCGCGTGCGGTTATGATATTTATGAATTTTTTCCGCTTAACTTCCAGCTTCATTACCTTAGACTACCGCAAGATATCAGTGAAGATCACGTGATCCTGATGGATGCTACCATAGCAACAGGTGCTGCAGGTAAGTGTCAGCTTGAAAGAGGAAGCCTACCCCATGTTGTGACCATAAGTAGTACTTGACTGAATCAGTTTGACTGACTGACTCACTCACTCACTCAATCACTGACTGGCTGACTGACTCACTGACTGACTTGACTGTGCATGACTGACTGACTGACTGACTGACTGACTGACTGACTGACTGACTGACTGACTGACTGACTGACTGACTGACTGGCTGACTGACTGACTGACTGACTGAACTAAACTAAACTAATTCATTAATGGAATCATGTAATTCATTAATTGGTTATTATTTTTTCCAGCTCTTATGGCCATACGAGTTCTCTTGGTACGTATCCACAATATTATTTTCTTAGCGTCAGAATTTCAAATGGATACTAATGGAATCATGTCTGTCATGGGATATTATAGGATCACGAAGTCAAGGAAGAAAACATCCTTTTTGTTACACTCATCGCTGCTGAATCAGGTCAGTAGACCATTATCATCATCATCATTATCATCATCATTATCATCATCGTCGTAATAATTATCATCATCATTATAATTTATTATCATTATCATCATCATTATCAAATCACCATCATTATCATTATCATCGTCGTAATCAATCATCGTGGTAATCATCATCATCGTCATTATAATCATTATCGTCGTCGTCATCATTATCATCATCGTCGTCATCATCATGATCAAGATCATCATCACATCATCAATAGCATCATCATCAACAACATCATCATTAGCGACGCAAACGCAATGACGACATAATCAGGCGCAGACGTCTCACGCTGAATAATGTGGGGTTTTTTTGGTTTCTTAGGAGTCCACACGATTGCATACGCCTACCCGAAGGTTAAAATAGTAACGACAGCAGTTGATCCAACGATAAACTCACTCTACCACATCATTCCTGGAATTGGTAGGTTCGATCTCGTTTGCTTGGCTTCATGACCATGTAGTTTTAACATTTCATTCTCGCGGGAAATGATTCCTAACGTCCTCTTCTGGTAATCTTAAGCAATATGCAACTTGATTGATCTCGACTCGTTTCTATCATAAACTACTCTTCTTGCGCTCAGTGTTGCCACCACTTAGTTGAGTTACATACGTTTTCAATAACGTGCGCGCGCGGGACATTCGTTGCACAAAAAAACAGGTTTAAGTTTTAGAGAACTTTTATAAAAGTGTTTCAACTCCCACGATCGAATGGTACGATTCTGCCATATATGACGCTTACAATACTCGTATTCTTAAGTCTTTATGTATTAATCTAGTGGTATATGATGAATTTGTTCTTGATGAATGATGGTTCGTGTTTCTCGCTTGAGGCTTATGATTTTCGGATTTTTGATGGAAATACATCTCTTACTTTCCTTTTATATTTCTGATTCCGTCAGTTTGATTTACTTTTTTTTCTCTCTTTATATTTCAGGAAACTTTGGTGATCGGTATTTTGGAACAGAATACAATTAACCTCATACACTAAACTAAAAGAAAATATTATATTATTGTTACCCGACATGCATCTTGCGTTCATGTCATGTGATACATGACGTCATGACTGATACCACGTGAACATTCTTGGTTCAAATTTATCAGTGTTTGGTTTACTGTCAAGAAGTTGCCATGAAGTGATGCACATTGAGAGGTGACTTGTAAAAGCGTAAAATTATCACAGCGATATAAACCCTAAACATACATTTACTGATGACATGCAGTCGTTATCTCTGCTGGATTACCCTAGGTCTCGCCTAAACCAACTCGAAGCAAACTAGAACCTCTGGAGTCCAAGGTACTGATAAGAGGAACCAAAAACACTCTGCTAAAACACAGCTCTACCTACTACCAAAACCTCCACCCCCCCCCCCCCCCCTTGTTACTCAGTGGTTGCGTGTGTGGTTTGGTTGATATGTTTCCTGTGTCTTCAGATCATTTCAGGGAAGACAAATCTCTATCAAACAACATTGATCAGTGGGAGCGTAATATTGTCTTCTGTGCATGTATGGAAAAGTCGGTTGCTTAGTAACTAAGAAAAAAATCGAACATAATACAAGACCTTAAAGAAAAACTTATTTTTTACGGTATGAAATTTATTTTACATTAAGTTTTTACAGTTAGCTAATAACATTACAGTATCTTTCGTAAAGACTCGAATATTTATAAAAAATAACATTATTTTCTTTAAAACAAATTGTCAAATTTATATAAATAACATAATAATCAAGGTCTGAATCTCATAAAGTTTACTTTGGAAATGATATTAAAAGAACATTAAACTTTAGCGTTGTTTTGAGCTGTTTACTGAGGTGGATTAGTTAATGTGGCTGGATGCGCATTCTCGTATAGTACACAACCCTTCTCGTTTCTATTCGATTTTTCGCTAGAAACGAGAAGGGTCTGGGTACAAGAATGCTCGATGCGTTGCTAGTTTAATCTGGGATTCTTTCTCCGCCACTGTCCACCGCACCTAGAATGCATGTGATGGCCTAATGGGCACATGGAACTCAGTTTTTAAAAAAATTTCAACAACTGAATATGTTCACGTTTCATTTATGCATCAATAGCTAAACATCCTAATTTAAAACCATACACAGACCATACACATGTTTACATAACATTGATTTATGACCATTGCACTTGTATTAAATAAATACTACATATTTGCTTTGACTTATATTTGCGGTCCGAAATGTTAACTCAAATTTCCTTCACAGAAAGAAATTTATCGCGGCTCGGATTCCATTTTTGTGTGCTTTCTACCTCGTTCCCTAGGCATCATGGGAATGATCGGGTTCGGCTACATGCGATCACTACTACTTAGGTAAATTAATTGTATCTCCACTCGTATCTTCACGGACAATTTTCATGTTATCAAACTGGCGAACAGTCTTGGTTATGTCCTTGATAATCTTACATCCTCTTCTAGAAGACCTCGAAGACGAACGCCCCGTCAGTGAGTTATCCGAATCAATTCTGGGCAATCCTGTCAGGCTTTCAGGCGCAAGGACTTTCTTCTTGTGTGCATGCGCAGAATTCTTGTACAATCCATGTAGTTTAATGCTCAACTCATTAACTTGGTTGAACGAGACCCCAACTCTACTAGAAGGCTTTCTATTATCTGGAGAATATGTGTTGTCTAGTTCGGGCTTTTTGTACTGAATTGTTTTATACCCTGGGCGATAGGAGCCAGTCGTTTGTTGATTGTATATTATGTACAATTTTTCCAGGTTTTTTTTCACGGGCGTGAAGAAGGCCGGTGCGAGTATTCTATCAGGAGCTGTTGCAGGTCGTTGTTTTAGTGAAGTTTTTGGTAAAACAACCCGTCGTGTTTCGAATTTCTTAGCGCTTCCTGTCTTTTGAAGCTTTAGTTTTCTTTGTACCGTTTTCTGCCTTCCATACTTTCTTAAATAAGCTGAAGGTAATTTTAAACCTTTTCTTTTTGTTGGATTAAGTTCGTCTCTCCACTCTGAAGCACTTTTTTGGAATTCTAGATCTCTGGCTTCAAGCGATGCCTTCCCTTGGCGAACCAGGACATCTGCAATTTCACGCTTTTTTGACTTCAAAGCATAAATAAGTGGCGTTTCTCCCTTTTTGTTCAGAACATCTATTTGAATACCATAATGCAACATCATAGCAACCAGTTGCTTAACAACGTGCACATCTCCAGCATTAATAGCATGAAAAAGAGCTGTATTTCCTTCCTCATCACTGGCATTCAAATCAAAATCAACCGTCTTGATAAACAAGCGAAAAAGTCGTTTTCTGTTGAGCAAGCAAGCGCTCGACAGCGCCGTACGTCCCTCGTTATCTTTCAAGTCAAGATTAGCGCCTCTTTCAAGAAGAACGTTTGCCAGTCCAGCTGCTTTGGCCTCGTCGTCAACAAAACAAATCTCCATCACTGGGGTTCTCCCGTTGGGACCTCGTCCATTAACGTTGCAACCTGAATCTAAAAGAAGTCTTGCTTGTCGCCATCGTCTCTGAAGAATCGCCTGCATTAGAGCAGACATCTTGAAGATAGATCTCTATACTGCTTCTGTAAGGCCAGACAAATCGTTTTAATTTGCGATAGCCAACTCAGGAAGCCAGTTAAATGCGATAAAAGATATTTACGTTGAACGAATTGAATCGCATCAATAGGCAGCTTGCTGTGTGGGATTAACACCAAACAGGTGCTATGTTACAATCTCATTCTCAAAATTTAATATCCTTGGCAGATGCGCGAATTAAAGACTGTAGAAATTCTTAAAAGGCATTGATTCGTGGACTGCTCTAGCACTCTTTCTGATTCTCTTTGTTTCTGAAATCGTGATTCTACAAAAAATCTGCTGGATATAAGAATGAAAGAGATAAAGAAGTCAACTTGTATGTTAATGCATGTCACGAAAAGTGTTGTCTTTCCCAGTGACACCTATCATACGAGTGAAAATAAAAAAATGTCTAGATAGAATATTCAAACATTTAATATTCCATGATGCGAGAGCTTAAAATTAAATGCCTAGCACTTTAGTATTTAAAACCTTAGTTTATAGTTCTAATTTTTTTGCTTGCTAAGAAGCATTTAATTTGGTCCGATTTGCTGTGCGTTTGTGGGAAAAGCCTGGCCGTGATAATGAAAAAATAACATAATTTACAGAAATGTAATAAATAAAAAAGGTGATTAGAATCTAATGTTAATATTGGCAAACGAAATGATCCGCACTAAGTACATATACATTTTGTAGTAAATGGCATACTGATCGTCATAGTCATAACCTTTTCTTAGTCTACCTATCAATACTGACTTTCAGCAAAAATAATGCTCTCGGCATTCTGAAAGCCCTTTAAAATTAAGATGACTGAAAAAATTGTAGTTAAAATCCTTATATTATACCCAATAATTTTTCCACAGGAAGGATTAATTCCTTATTTCATTTTCTCCATACTTTTCATTTTCTCTTATTTAAATTTTTTTGAAGCTTATCTCATTGTTGTTAAATCCTTACATCCTTTCGTTCTTTCTTTTCCTTTCTTTTATTATTATTTTTTCGCTCTTTCCGTTTGTTCTTTCTTTCATTCTTACAAACTTCTTTCTTAATTACTTCGTTTTCATTCCTCAATTCCGTTGTTTCTTTTTTCTTTCCCGTTTCTAGTCTTCCTTCCTTCCTTCTACTTCATTTATTCTTCATGCTTATTTCGTTTTTTCCTAACTTCCTTTTCAGTTTCTTTTAAATGCGCTTTCCGTGTTTTTCTAGTATTCCTTCCCACTTCCTTCTTCACCGAATACGTCTGTCTTGGTAGTTAGTTCGGTCGTCAAGCAAACGAAATTTTTCATATCTAATTTCCGCTTACTTTCCGATAGAAGTGACCACAATTTTTGCTGATTCTAAAAGTCTAGATAACGTCACCAATGACCTTTAAAATCTAGTCCATCCATCCAGCATATGAATATTTCTGTTTCCATGACAATTTTATGGCTCAGAGCTACCTTAAAAAAAAGGACCCAGCCTAAAATATCGCGGGCTCAACAGCGTGGTGTAATAAACAAAATGGCGGACCATTAAAAGGAAGGAAAAGATCTTTTCGAGCTTTGTGAATAAAAATGGTTAGTATAAATCCTATCTGTGGTCTTCTTAGTTAACCTATCTATTAGTTCAACGATTCTACTTATGAAAAATTGATACGGAATTGGTTTTGTTATTCAGGGGAAGAAAAAGAAGCCGTTTATTGACAAGAAAACTGCTCACAGTTTTCAAGTTGTTCATCGAAGTCAAAGAGATCCTTTACAAGCAGACCAGGACAGCTCAAGACATGTTCTTGTTCCCTTAAATACCGAAGCTCAGGTACAGAATATCATTACAATACTGTCTTACAACAGTGATTAGAAATTCCATTTTATGAATTTCTTCTGATCCGTTCACGTCTTTCTAATCCCACACTCACAAGCTTTATAGCCCATTCATTCAGTATTATTGTCATTGTCGTGATGAAGCGGTAATATCATAGTGTTATAATAATAGTCACTGCATTCAGCAATTAGTTCACTTAACGCTAAGGGGGTGTGGGGCCTAATAGGGGGGGTCTCTAAAGAGGTATCAAAGGCAGTCATGAAAAGTTCTCTAACCCCCACCCCAAAGCCAACCCCACCCCTCATTGGTGGAGGGGGGCATGGATAATTTCTGGAACCACACATTATGATAGTTAGGAATTAATTCTGTTGCCTTACAAGTTCCACTGTACCACCTCTCTGATAAAAAATTACACTGCCACAGCAGTTAAAGGTATTTAACGAGAATCATCTTGTTGATGTTGCAGGAAAGTTCTAAAGATGGAGAACAGTAAGTGCCAAATAAATTTCTTATTCTGGTCCAGAATTTATAACCACATATTTAACTACAATAATAATATTACTCAAACTCCATCCTTTGGGATTTGCCTTTTTTTGATGCTGCTCAAAATATAAAAGGTACTGACTGATTAATTTATTTCAATATACAACAGCAAAAATGAAAATTTACATCATGTTTTTCACCATATTTTATTTTCATTTTAAGTTTGGCACAATTAATTTAATTTTATTATTGAAATTTACGTAATCTCATCATCATTATCATCCTTTATGCCGGTGTGGCATGTAGGGCTGACACCAAGGACTTTCACTGATATGGTTATCCTTTGTGTTAGTTTCCATAGCAATAAATGATATGTGATGGAGTTGCTAGCCCCATACACATTGCCAGAGCCCTGTTAGCTGGCAATATAATCTAATGGAACCAATCTAATGATCATAATATTCATTTTATCATCTTAATTTTAGAGGGTCTTCAAAAGAAGAAAGAAAGGAAGAGCTAACCAAGTTTGGTATTGATTTTGAGGACGATTATGACTATTTTCAACATCTAAAGACACGCACAGACTGCACTCTTGAACCATTACCTAGCAATGTTACTGTCATTGAGGCCAAGAAACCAGCAAGTAAAGAGGTATGTACTGTAACTAGGAACTAGGAATAACCACAGGTTAAATTTGTTGGTTTCATGATGCCTCTTACTCCGACAAAGGACCAACGTCCGAAACGTCAGTTTAACAAATCTTCTTATGGTGATTCAATTTATCCATAAGTTCCTACTGTTTTATTCAGAAACACCGATGCAGTCTACACTAGTTTTCTACTAGTTATCATCCACTGGTTTCATGATACAGGGCTTAAAACAACGGCCTCATCAGTTGACCACCAGTCATGATGACCAGCGAAATTAGTTTTAGCTTAGTCATACTTCAATTGATTAAATAAGTAAGTGATTGATTGACTTATTGTTTTATAGTTTGGTGACCTCAAGCTGCCTTCAGAGGCCTTCCCCTCTGTGTACGAAGAAGAGGAGGGTTTGTTAAACTTAGCAGCTCCAGCACCAGGTAATGTAATGAGAATCTATTAACACACTATGTATTATGTCGTACACCTTTTACTGTCTTTTAAAGTCTTGTCTTTAAAGACATACAGTATATCAAGTAATCTATTTATGAACCCGTCCTTTTTTCACGAGGGTAGCACTTAATAGCCAGTGGCTAACAAACCTGTGGCCCTCATTCCATGGTCCAATTGGAATTTAGGAGTTGATTTTTGCGGAGGGAGGAAAACCGGAGAACCCGGAAAACCCTTGAAGCACAGGAGAGAACCAACAAACAACTCTAGTCATATACAACACCAGGCCCGGCAGGACTCGAACTCGGGTCCATTGATGAGAGGCGAGCGCTCACACAGCTACGCCACCCGTGCTTCCAGAAATTAGATCTCCATGTCAGTTGCGACTTCTCTCTGTTCTGTATTGCTTTAGCTTTAAATATCAGTAATAAGGAGCACTGATAGTCTGAGGGTGTAAAGTGTGCACCTTTGAGCATTTTATACATGAGCTGTCTCGGAAGAATTGGGCACCCTACCTCCACATTATCGATGTAAAAAATTAGCTTTACTTTTACCTTTTTTAGACCAATGTTAACTATTATTATCCTTATTGTTCTCATAATAATTTCAGGTCCACACCCAGAGTGGGATCCCGATATTGTGGCTGCACTGGATGGTGACTTTGATCCAGATGATCCCGATAATGAGTTAGAAGATGATTTTATACTAAAGGTACATGGTTATGACAAGTTATCCCCCTCCACAAATGCTAACAAGCTAAATCCCAATTTGATGTGTAAGGTAGCCCCTCCCTCTCC
This sequence comes from Actinia tenebrosa, assembly GCF_029948245.1. NCBI lineage: Eukaryota > Metazoa > Cnidaria > Anthozoa > Actiniaria > Actiniidae > Actinia > Actinia tenebrosa. The sequence continues at coordinate 16,360,789 of NW_028292578.1, forward strand.
CATTTAGGTAAACGATTCTTAAATTAAAGGTTTCTTATGTATTTTGATAAAATCTTTTTGTAGGCAAATAATCCAGTATCTGAAGACATGGACAGGTACATTTCAATGACTTTCAGTTACTTATTGTGTATAAATGATTTAGTAGAATGAAACTTTATACATCTATTTAAAAAACGTCAGTCGGAGATCTAAAATCTAACACCAAGTAAGATGCTGCAAAATGTATTAAATTCAATGCTGAACAATGTAGTTTTATTGTTAGATTGGAATGTAAAGCGTGACCTCTTTAAATTAGGAATGTGATTTTTCATATTTTAGCCAGAAAACATAAAAGCACAAAAATTCTGGTTCAGTCTCAGATCGCCCATTTCAACAACTGACAACTGACAACGTTTCTTAAGGTGTATAACTTTATGTTATAAACTAAGATATACAGTACTAGATCAATATAATACAATACTTTTATAATACACTCTAAAAAATTACTCGATTCTGATTGGATGAGAGGAGTACAATTAAATCCCAAATTGTACTCTGTAGAGTTCCAATTAAGTTGCTTAATTTTGTTGAGTCGCACAATCTTCTCAAACAATTCGGAATTTATAGCTACTCATAATGTTTTGAAATTTCTCAAATTTGACTCACCTAAAGAGTTGTCCAATTTAGAAAACTTTCAAAACATCCCTCGCACCTATAAATTCCAAATTGTACTCAAGATCGTGCGATTTCCTATACTAATGCCAACTTGACCAATTAAGTTTTTCACGCAATCGTTTGTTTATAACACAGTGATGATGACTTGATACGAAGTGATGATGATGATGATGATGGTGGTGGTGTTGAGAGATATTTCCCATCTGATGAAGGAGAAGACTTTGAGAATAATTCAGAAGGAAGTGGGTTCACTTTTGGTGATGAAGAAACAAAATCACGGTTTACTAACTATTCCATGACATCCTCCGTTATCAGGCGGAATGAAGGTTGGTGAAAATATCTTGTGGACCACCATATTTATATCATACACATGAAAGAATTACAACAACAACAACAACAATCTTTATTTGTACCTTGGATTACAACTATTATAAATATTTACTTAAAAGCTAAAATCAGTTAAGACCAAGTAACTATTAATTTAGAAAGTGTAGCTTTTACAATTTTCTTGAACAAATTTAGAAAATAAAGAAAACACACTCACACAGCTCAAACATGCTATTATTATAGAAAGATAAATTATAGATATAAAGAGGGAGGTATCTATGTATAGTTCTTAGCTAGTGAACTATTCTTTTTTAAAAGCAAGAATACTCCTTTTTACAGTTCCATTTCAGTGACGTGCCACGAATAATAGTTCCTAGCCGAGGCTGGAGTTACCACACATAGCAAAACTACAGTTTATCATGCGCAGTAACTCCAGCCTCAGCTAGGAACTATTATTCGTGGTCACTGAAATGGAACTGTAAATGGAATATTTTGTGTCAACTAATGATTAATACGATATCAGAATTTACTTTTGATGCTGCATTTAGATAGACTTGTTAGTCACCAGTAAGTTTTATTATTGAACTTCAGGATTAACCTTACTGGATGACAGATTTGAAAAAGTTATGGAAGAATATGATGAGGATGAGATAGGTGCTCTAGACCATGAAGAAATGGCTGGTAATGTGAATCCAGACAGTGAACTCCTGAATTCTTTAGTAGACGATTATGAAAAGAAGGTACCTAAAGTGAGGTAAGTCTAGAACAGATGTGGCCATAACAATGGCACCTACGTAATATGGACAGTTTAGAGACAGGCAGATAGACACCTGATAAATGCAGAAATCGGGCATTCTTTTGAAAATAGCCAAAAAAATGCATTATTACAAGTTTTATGCTTCCCAGGATTCACTTCACTTGTGTTGACACAGGCTTCCTAAATATCGATTGGCACCCACAACACAATGCTTGGGATCCAAATGTGTCCCAGGACTCACTTCACTTGTGTTGGCACAGGCTTCCTAAATATCGATTGGCACCCACAACACAATGCTTGAAATATCCATTTGAGCAGTTACATTTGTCTCAGGACCCAGATCCAAAAATCGTTGTGCAATCTCAGGCTTCGCTGTCAATAAAACAACAGTCTCTAACATGTTTCATGTTTATTGTTTAAGGTTTGCGGACATGGAGTGTGATGATAAAGCAGTCAGACACGAGGCAGAAAGCAGTGACGAGGAAAGTGGCAATGAAGTTGTCAAGATAGATGTAACGCCTAAGGAGCAATGGGACTGCGAATCAATTCTCAGTGAGTATACAAGATAAATAAAGAAAGTGTTCTTTTGTTGTAAGATTAACACCATGTAGTCTGTAGCCAAACCTGTGGCCCTTGTTCCGCGAACAAATTGGAATTTCAAAGTGTTGATTTTAAAGCACAGGCTTGGAGAGAACCAACGATTAGTGTGCCTCCTACTGGTGTAGTTTGATATTTATTTAATACTAATACATCATACATAAATAGTGTTTGTATTCGAGTAGAGTGCCCTTCAAATATCATTTATTTATTAAACAGGTACATACTCAAACTTGTACAACCATCCAACCCTGATCAAAGAACCTTCAAAGGTAAAATCCTTACACCTAGATATTCGACCTAGTTAAATTTACATGGCTTTGAATTTGACGTATCGTTACCACTTATATGAAAACCGCTCTATTAGGTACTTACGACAGCTGTTTACCGCCGTTTGCATTGCTACGCGGCCACCCCAGACAAAAATCGCGACGTGCACTTTGCAATAGACTGCCGTCAATCAAACACGTTGACGTCATTAACACGTGTGTGATTCAAAAGGCTCCAAAGCTTGTCGATTGTTTACAAGTATTATGAGTCACACTCACCAGGCCTATCCGGGCCGATCCAAACGCGTGTAAATGATGTCAACGCGGTAAAGAAGCTTTGGGTAAGCATGCTTTGCACTTCGGAAAACTGACAAAATTTGTACTATATTAATTAGGTGGTTTTTTTTTTGTTTTTTTTTTTTTTGTAACTTTTAAAATGTTGCAAATTAATAATAAAGAATCTTTGTAAAGATTTCTTGAAATTTTATTTTGATACCTTGTACTTCAGGCGAAACAGATAAAGCTATCAAACAAAACTGGTATACCGATAGGTGTGCTTCCTACAAAACCAACCAGCAAAAATAGTACAGATCAAGATGAGATGGACACAGGAAAGAACATATTAATATCTGGACCAAGAACTAAAGATGAAGATAAAGAAGCGAAAATAAACAGGAAAAAAGCTGTGAAGGAAGAAAGAAGGGTAGGAGAAATATGCCGACTTTATCATGCACTACGCATTGTTTTTCTGCTCGTTTTTTGCTGTGGTTCTTCATACAAATGCGTTATGCTGACCTTATCATGCACAACGCATTGTTTTTCTGCTCGTTTTTGCTGTGGTTTTTCATACAAATGTGTTATACAGACTTTATCATGCACTACCCCTCTTCTATCATTGAAGAAACATAATATCTTTAATAACTATCCAACCACAAAAAACGTGGTTCCTTCTATTTTTAACCGGACAACTTCCATTTCATTTCTCTCACAGGCGAGACGCGTTGAGAAAAAGACAAATAAGCTAACCTTCAAGGCAGAACGGAAGCGTCAAGAACAATCTCTACTAAACGCTAAAGCTCAAAAAGGACAAAAGCTTTAGATATTTATACGTTTATTATAGCCAAATGGAATCATAATCAATGGAACCTTTTATCTACAGTTGATGGCATTGACCAAGAGTGCATACACTTTGCAGTATGTCATAACATAGAAATGGCTTCCCATTGTTTCCTTGCGGTTCGCCTAATCAAATCAGATTCGGTCAGAGTAAAACATGATATTGCGACAGTACAGTTGCGAATGTCGGCGTATTTCCCGCCTAAAAAAATCACTATGCCTTGTAAAAACGTGTATTTAGAAGGGGAAATATTCTGTGTAAGTCTAAGTTGCCTTTCATTTTCTCTCGGTTGTGTAGCTGTAAAGTGGTTGCCTGGCACCACTATGCTCTGTAAATGAAACTAAGTCTCCTCGCAATTGAAACACCATAAAGAACTCTCAGTTTTTCCTACGCTACAGTTACTTCAATGTTAGTTTTATACATTTTAATACAAAATGTACTGAGGACATAAATTTGTTTTAATAATTTTTATTGATACAGTTTTAATGAATAAATATTGTGCAGGCATGCATTTCCTGGGTAATGCGCACCAAAGGAACATTGGAGTGGGGGATAAGCAACCCCACACTCCTTTTGGCTGCTATGCAGCAGGCTGTCCAAAGCCTGAAGTACATCTTGTTAGAGTATGGAGACTCATCTTCTCTTGTTGTCCTTCATGATTACCACATATCGTTGTGGTACATGTAGTGGAGGAGCAAAGCCATCAGCATACGACGTGTCTTCAAATGACACCAAATAGTCATCCTGTGGCTAGAAACAGTTCAGAGAGTCAATATCTAATTGTCGTGACTGACGACTGTCAGCAATCCCTATTGTCCCTCTCCAGACTCACTTGAGTTAGAAAGTCAAGGCAATACTCGAACATAGCTGGTCTGACATTTCATTCCTGTCAAGGGTCTCACTAATACTAATAGTTCCATCTAACAAAGCAATGCTATTATTTTATCATAGTACACTCTACTTTGGGTGGGTCCTCTCGATCCAATGCCCCAATGCAAAAGAGCCCCCAAGGCATAAACAGGAAAATATGGATTGGAATTGGCAAACAAACAAACTGAGAAGGTAAAATCAGATTCTTAGTTGGGATTCCTGTGGTCAAGAGTTGGTTCTGAGACTGAATGAAATATTATTGAAATTTCTTTGTACTCTTCGTCAAATAAAAAAGTCTATATGTATGAGTAGTTATACAGGATTAAACCCTGGTTGTCACTTGCGGCGCAAAACATAAGCTTGAGCGCAAGCAAAACGTATCCTTGTGCTTGAGTTGAGCCTGTTTTCATAATGAAATTAAGTCACCTACCCTGGCTGGCGGTTCGTGGATAACAGCTTTGTAGAAACACGTTGTCTGAGGATACAGCGCCATTACCACCTGGGAATATTCAGAAATGGTCAATGTTAGTACCTTTTTGTTCCAGTCCTGTCGGCTTTCCTGTGTTCTGAAAGGGTGCTATATAAATCCCGTCTCTCCCATTCTCAGTCGCTTGTGTCCCTGCTTTGCGATCGTGTATTGGGTTAAAAGAGTTGATACTCGGGCTGCAAAGTCTATTGCAAATCAACAAAAATACTATTTTCGTTCATGTCTCAGAAATTCTTTGTTTTTGAAGCTCGATTATGAAACGAATAAGGATCGTGGATTGTCCACCAAATATCTTTTACAAACGGACACACTTTATCATAGGTGGAATTTCTTTTTAAAGAAATCGAGTAGAAATGTTGAGCCGGTAATTTTTTTTAATTTTGAAAAGCAATAAATTGTGCGCGCAAATTCAGAATCATCTGAGGTTAACTCTGAGACTTGGATCTCGTGTATTTCCTTTGATCGCAACTTATTTCCGAGACAGTCGTAACAATACTGACAATATTTAGCATGATTACCTGGTCTTTCTGGAATAAGGCATTGGGATGAGTGAGTGGGTTTGCTTTCTGCTTGGGTAGTGGAACAACACGACGACGGCTGAGGTGGTGACGCCTGGAAACGAATTGATACAACATGAAACAAAATGATGCGCAAATATTGATATGACGTTGTACCCCCTCCCTTGTTCCACTCCCCTATCTCTTCCCTCCCCTGCCCCACTTCTCTCCCCTACCCCACTCCTCTCCCCTGCCCCTGGTGGACCCAATATCTACGAGCTGAATATTTCATCCTGTAAAAACACTAGTGTTATCGGTAGTGAAATGGGACTGTGATATTTGTTATTTTTTCAAAAATTGTTTTGTCCTCGGTGGCATCAAAAGGTAGTCGCGTGCGACATTAACGGGAACCCTTACTTACTCTTTTCCATTTTTACCCTCTTCATCGATGTCATCAACATCATATCTTGAAACGTTCAGGAAAATTTTTAAACCTTAAATTTTAAATCGACCTACGGATGTGCACAGAAGGCTAGGATGATTATATATATTTATAATTCGAGGACTGAATGAAGAAAACATTTAGATAAGTGGTTTGCTTGCAGCCTGAAATTCCTACCGAATTACACTTGCTGCCAGACTAATTGGGCCAGATTCAAAAAGACTGGCGTAGTACCTAATACTTCTTGATGATAAAAAAAAACACCTTCATTTACCAACTGGTCGCCTCCGTCAACCGACCATGCAACCGTGGTAGTTTAAAAGGATACTTATTAGTTGAAGTATTAAATGAAACGATTTCTGCCAATATCCATTGTTCTTCGCCATCTGAAGTCTTGACACGCGCTGCCACCTGGAAATCAAACGTGGGTTTGGTAATTAAAATAACACGATCTGTTTGATTGTAATAGATGACTCTTTTTTCTCTCAAACCAATCCTAACTAATTCAATCTGGTTAGAGCTGTGCTCCTGGGTCATACACGGACTGTATAGCGGCTGCCGGAGGCGCCTTCACATGCTTCCAGTTCGACCTAGTTGAGCTGCACCACGGATGTACTTGCAGTGGTGATTAGAGATAACAAGTTTTTTACCAAAGAATGGTAATGAATGAATAAATGAACATGCATGACAACCTTGTACATACTTACATGGTCTCCAGGTTGAGCAATATAGTTACTATCTGCTTGCACAGCACCACATAATGGTGGAGAACTATCAATGTAAATTAAAACAATTAGCACAGTTGAAACCATTCTTATGGACACCTCCATATTACGGACATCAGCATCACATCAGTCTTACTAACTGAGAACTACATTGCAGACACCTCTATATTACATGCACTCTTCTCTCATGGTGTCCATATTATGGTTCTACTGTAATCAGATAATAAAAATATAAAAATATAATAAAAATATATTGCATAGTGAGTTTAATTCAGTGACCTACCTCTCTGATGCCTTGCCGATCATCATGGGTAGGTGAGAAGCAGCTTGTTGAAGCATCGTCATTAGCACTCCACGTCGCATTGCCTTTCTACAGTCAATGAAAGAGCGAATAAAATGGTAAATGTTAAAATAACTGAGGAGAAGGTGCTGCCCTTGTAATTATATCTTGTCTTCTCGGACAAGGACTTAAAACCATAAAGTCCTCCACTGCAATGTAAAGCACATTGAGACATTGTGAAATGCGCTATAGAAGAACTCCATTATTATTACTATTATTACATCAAAATATAGTTATTGAGTGCATGCACTAACCTCGGTTCTCCAGACTCTTGATTTCTACTCACTCCACTACGTCCTGGGAGAAAAAAATGACTGATAAAAAAAGTGCACATTTTACTGTATTAACAACTTGTCCCTTGAAATATGCAAGAGCTGATACAGCTAACTGTGGCCATTGCAGCTTATAGAAAAGGCAAGTTCTACCAATCTCTTATCAATGCCTCGATTAATTTGAGAGATTGATGTCCCCTTATGACCTCATTTAAGGCTGAGTCGCAAGGCTTTGCTGAAAATGGACAGCATTCAAAATACTGTGCGACAAGAAGCTGTCCGCTTCCCTCATAGGTTGAAACATTAAGCATGAGAGTACTGTCCCTTTTTCCAACACTTATTCATTAGTATAATGTTATTTCTAACCTATTCTCCTGTCATTTCTGAGGGCCTTGATAATAGCAATCTTGTCAAGTGCCTTTCTGATAATACTAGAAGATAAAAGTGCAAAGTAACTTCTCACGATTTATTTGATAGATTGTAGTCTATTGCCAATTTAACTTTCTCAAGTAACTCTTGTCTTGATCAGTCGTAGCATCCAAAACAGTGCTAAATCTCACTAGACCTGTAAAAATGAAATAAACATATAACATTGACATACTCTGCTTCTGCCTCAGCATCAGATGTCGCAGTCTTGTACAAACCCCGTAGTTTAGTTTTGAAGTAAGAAGACACTGCAGTGAAAAATACAATATTAGGAAGGGGAAAATACTGAAAAATGGGAAAATTGGATAAAGATGCAAATAAAACATCACACAATCTTTAACATTAAATATGAAATATTAAGACATACATAGACCCCTTGCAGTATGCTTGGATGGAGCTCGATTTGGAGGACATAACAAAAGGTTTGAATTCTTTTGTTTTGTCCTCCAAATTAAGCTGCTTTGGCATCACATGCAAGGGTTCTATTGAACCTGAGTATGAATGATTGAGCCAAGTAATCCTTTTAAAAGTATTTTGATACCAACCTTTTCCCTCTGTCTTCATCTTCTCATGAGTTTTTGCAATGTTATTGATGTTGTGTTCACTACGATTTCTTTCCTCCTACAAGTTACGATCAATTGGTTACTATCTAGCATTGGGAGTAGACGTTGACTGTACCCATTAAACATATGATATATCCATACATCTTTTACCAGGGGGGGAGGGGGAGGGAATCAAGAAAACTTGACTAAAAAGAAAAATCAAATACATCTTAGATTACTTCCAAAACAAACGGTTTAAAGATAGAAAACACAGGAATGATTTCAATATTCGCACCTGAATCTGTTGCACTAACGAGTGTAGCTCTTTCAACAACGAAGGAACAGCAGTGTTGTTTGAACTAGAAGAATTTGAGGCTACGTTAGATCCACCTCCACTGGAACTCGAAGCTACTGACGAAACTGAGCTTGGGCCTCTCGAACGACGCATATTTATGCTTTAGAACTATTTAATAAAGCGAATAAACAACAGAAAATTCAGTTCTTCATTCAAGTCCTGCCGCCATATTGAAAATAATTTTCGTACTTCTGTCGGGAATTTATTACTTCCGAATAACGCTCGGAAACTATACGAGGGTTGATACCGACTGCGGCGAATATTTTCCGAATGTTCATGTATATGGTGATCAGTGATGTGATTGTCATAAGTGATGACAGATTGAATAAGAGAGGGAAATATGATCTTCGCTCCAGGTTTGTTCATAGTTGGAACCTTTCTCTTCCCAGTAAGCCATACTCTGATCACCTACTTGCTAAAGCACGTCCTAAAAGACTTGTCATATGTGGAAAGGTTTGGTATAAGTACGAGGTAAGACGTTTGAATTTCAAAATACCGGGACACAGCGCGCTGTGTTGTTGTTGCTTTTGAACTCCATTTGTTTGTTCAAATCTGAGCTTTACGTATTTTCTTCTTCCAGGATTGTCTCTGGGATACAAGCTATTGCTGCTGCAATTGTGGGTTTGCAAGGTGCTCTGTCATGTCAAGATATATTAGATGACAGGTGAGAGATCGAGGCAGAAAGGGTATATGATATCCAAGCCGGCGTCATCTCGCAGGGATGGCCAAATTTTGTGGTTTAATTTGTTTGCAAAGTTCAATTCAAGTACGATTGATGAAATTTTCCACACACACATTAACAATGATCGCTTAGGCTATTTATCCCCAAATACAGCATCTCCCGCTCCAATCTAAATAAATACCATTTGCATCCAACCCAAAACCTGCAACATTTCCCCAACGATTAAATTAATGTCTGGTACCTAATGTCTAATTTCCTTTTAATACCAAGTTTTTATTCTTTCTGGATTTTACTAAAATTTACTACCAGCCTTCACAGCTATCAATGAACTTTACATCTCATACTTACAAATTCAATTCCATTTGCGGAGAAATTTATTCCCAAATATATTTTTTGTCGTCTAATTGACCTCAGCTTATAAATTTGAATAGAAAGTCGTTCAAGTCTCTGTAAGCTTAATATGAGATCAATAAAACTGATATTTCCCCCAAATGCGTGAAAATAGTAAAAGAAATTGAGAAATATTCTTATAAAAAATTATGTAATTTTATTTTCTGTTTTGAAGCGAATGCAGATGCCTGTAAATTATTAACGAAAAAATCAGCCCCTAGATTTCGTAATTTGAGTGCCATGCAAATTAGATAAAGTATTTACTTTAAGATTTTAACTATTTTTATGCAAAACTATGTACCAAAGAATCGCCTAAAATACAGATTTTTAAATGCCAGAGTAAAGTTTTCCAGAATTTCCTCTGGCGCTCAGTCTGCATGTTGATTCGAAAGGTGTTTTACGTTTCCTTTAGCTTTTGTAGCAGCTGTTTGTGGTACAATTGTTTAAATTTCAAGCTGAGTTTGTCTTTGATAGGATTATCACACTTTTCCAGATTGTTCCTCTTTGTGTGAAATAAGATGTCAAACTTTTTGTTCTCTACAATATTCCTTTGATACCTATTCTACACCGCTGGGGTAGCCTAGGAATAACTTTACCTAATTTACTTTACACTTAAAAATCTTTGCTTGTATCTCCACATGTAGACGCCTATTTCATATCTTTTATTAATATTGATTAACCCCAGTTTAGATAATGCCTTCAATGGATATAAAACATTCCTATTTTGATTTTAGCTTCTGAGAATATTTGGCAAGAGAAGAGATTCAAACAAAATTCAAAGCATTCAATTTTTTTATAGTATTCAATCAAACATCCTTAGTACATAATATTTAATTAAAAATATATACCCCTGCAGTCACAAAGTCTTAGGATATAATATCTTTAGGGCTAAGTGATTAATGTAACTGTATTATTTGAGGTTTCATCTGAGCTCTCTCCACTCATTGTGGTTCATATTTTTGTGGTCTAAGATCTAAACTATAGCAATATAAATATAATCTAGCAAAACGGCTTGCTAATACTACAAGCATTGTTCAATTCAAAGCTTCAACTTTATTACAACAAGCAAATGATAAAAACATTTTATGTTATTTTTTCCCCCCAATTTTTATTATTATTATTTTTTGCAGGGTCTGGACCATCCGTAAATAATTCACCCAACTAATGAATGAACTTTAAATTTATTTTGTTGTTCTTCAACAATTTTCAAATATGCTTTATTACTTCGAGCTATGTTCTTTATGAAAAAAATTCAAATGGAGCTAGACCAACAATAAACCCAAATAGCTGCTAGTTTAATTATTTTCATAAGATTTTAGTTACTTCAGGTGTGTTTTGTGGCTCGTGCTCAAAAAAGAATCAAGGTTTTCGTGGTAGTTAGGAAAGCAAGAAATATGCAAGTTCAATACACAATATAAATGCTTAGTATTAAAGAATAGATTTTAGCACTGTTTAATAGTAAAATATTTAAAAGCTCTAATAGACTATAAAAAAATGGGAGAAATGGGAATTAGAAAAATGTGGATGGGTAAATGAATAAATTATTTGTTTGATTTCTTTCTTTTCAGAATACCAGCTATCACAGATTATTTGTGCTTTGGGTTGACATATTTTTACTATGACACTGTAGTTATGTTTTATGCAGTTTATATGAAAGAAAAGGCAAAGAACCCCAGAATTGATTACATATCTGCATGGAAGATTTTTTATAAGAAAAAACGCTTGATAATTTTTCACCACATATTTTTACCCATTATTGGTTTTCCCATCTCAAATGTAAGTATATTCTTATTTTCTTCCTATTTTTAATTGTCGTACTGACATCATCATCATCACCATCCATCATCATTACTATCAACATCATCATTATCATCATCATGCATCATCACCACCATCATCATTACCATCTATCATCACCATCATCATTATTATCACCATCATCATTACCATCTATCATCACCATCATCACCACCATCATCATCACCATCATCATTATCATCATTAGCATAATCATCACCATAATTAACATAAACATCACCATCGTCATCGCCAATATAAACATTAACATAATAAACATTAACGTCATCACCAATAATCGTGATCCTCATCATCACCATGTTAATCATCATCATTGTTCCCATTATCATCATAACCATCATCATCATCATCAAAGTGTAATAATTATTAGAAATAATTATAAGAAATGACAACTTTTCATTATTACATCATCAGTCTTTACGAAGCATTAATTTCCCATTTTATTTTTTCCCCAGTTTTCCTGGATAAGAAATGATAAAGGAGACTTTTTCATAGCAGTTTTGTTTATGTCAGAATTCAGTACACCTTTCCTATCCATAAGAGCAATATTGGCAAAGGTAAGAAAGAAATCAATATATTAAATTGCATAATCCATCTTTTTTAAAGGATATCAAATTTGTAACTTTTCTTCGTTTCTTTGCAGCTTGGCAAAAAGAAGTCGCCACTCTACATTATAAATGGACTTTTGCTAGCAATCGTATTCTTTGTTTTCCGGGTATTGGTCTATCCGTACTTGTACTGGAAATATGCAAATTTCAAAAACATTAGCTACTTTGAAGTTCCATTTTCCATTCCTCTGTGTTGCAATGTTGCATGTTTCTTACTGATGAGTCTGCAAGTCAATTGGTCGTATATTATTCTAAAAGGATGTTTCAAATACTTACAAAATGATCAATCCAAGCAAAAAGAGGAACTGGTCAACTGCAGTGCACATTATTCTGGACAACACACTTCAAGTAATTTTGAACTGAATTCTACTCTGCACAAACAAGATTGAAATTTATGGTTTATGGTCCAATATTTTCTAACACATATAAAGATTATTCTGGCAATTGTAGCTGAATACCAAATTACATATGAAAGTCATACAGCATCCTCCAATGTTATTAAGATTGACTTTTAGTCTTGTAGTCATAGGTAAGCTTTTGTCATGCACAATAAGGGTTGAAGACTTGGCAATACTATACTAGCTAGTCATTACACCTTGTAATTTATCTTAAATCTAAAATCCCATTTTGTAGTAAATTATGCATATGCTTAAGGGGATTATTCATTATCCTTGGACTTTTAAACATATTTTATTACATTCTAAGATAAATTATTGATGTAATTACATATACCATAGCCTGCTTCTATGGCTCTCTCATGCATTGGATGAAAATAATGATACTTGACAACCTCGTTGGAATTTTGCAAGGGTTTAATTGCTAAATAATCAATTTTAAAATAATATTTTACATCAAAAATTACTCATTTCATCAATTCACTGTGAGCCAATCTTCAGGTTTACACTAACTTTTGTATTTATATTAGTAAGAGTAGATTATTATTATTATTTCTAAATGTAAATTGGATTCAGATGAATTTACAGAACTCATGCTATTTTATGAATATTTAATGAGATGATGACAATTTTTGACAAATTGGCTTTAAGTTTCAATTTTTTTAATGAGCCAATAATTTGAATAACATAAGTTTTTATTTATATTGAAATTGGAAATAGTTAAGAATAACAGCTCAGATTTATTGTTGGGGGCTGTTGGCCATGTGACTAATATTATGACACATACCTTACCAACATTCTGCCAACACCATACAAACGCATGTTTATCAACCTACTGACACCCTACCACCATTCCACTGAAACCCTTCCAACAACCCACTGACACCCTGCCAACAACTCACTGACACCTTACCAACAACCTACTGACACCCTACCACCAACCCACTGACATCCTACCAACAACCCACTGACATCCTACCAACAACTTACTGACATCCTACCAACAACCTACTGACACCCTTCCAACGACCTACTGACATCCTACCAACACCTTACTGACATCCTACCAACAACCCACTGACACCCTTCCAACAACCTACTGACACCCTTCCAACAACCTACTGACACTCTTTCAGCAATCTACTGATACCCTACCAACAACCTACACTCCCCCCCAACAAGTTACACACCCTACCACCAACATAATTTAACCCTACCAACAACCTACACACCTTACCAACAACCTACACACCCTACCAATAACCTACACACACCTTACCAACAAATAACTGACACACCCTACCAACAACCTACACACCCTACCAACAACCTAATTACACCCTAAATAAAAATATTTTGACACAGCATAGACATCCTATACAATCGTAAAGAGACACACTACATGTCACTGTTACCATCATACCAACACATCAACAACAAAGCCATGTTACCATCAACTACCAACAATAATATTGAGACATTATTACCAGCTATTCCAGCACAAAGTTTCAGCTATTGTACATTACTCTATTCGCTTGCAATTTAAAAGCTTTGTAAATAGTAAATGCCAAGAGAACAATTTCCTATTTGAAGTGAGATTTATAATTTATACATTCTGTGCACATAGCTATTAAATTATTTATTATTATTAAATTTCTGCACATGGACACAGTCAATACAAACCTTATCAATAAGCGTTTGTATTTGTTTACATTACAATAATTTTGGATACAATTTGATGAATTTCTTTTTTTCAGAGATGATCCAATTTTTTGATAGTTCTTAAGTCAGCAGCTAGTCAAACAATGTGAAAATTAACTTATTGAAAATTGGAGCCATAACCCTAATGAATGTTCTGGTTGAGCAACTATTAGTCACTGAATAATATTATTTGTTCCCAACAATTTTGTATTTATTTCATGTTTTTCCTGCATGTGCTCTATTTATTGTTCAGAATGAACCAGAAAGATATTAGACTGTCCTCTTTATCTCTTCCGATTATTCAAATTTATCAATTCTACTATCTTTGCAAATAAAATACTGAAATAAATTCTTTTATTGACACTGGTTAGTTTCAGTCGTACTCTAACTGACACACATTGACCTTGTTGTGTGTCTCATAGAAATTGATTTCAATAGATTTTTTTGGGTCGGGAGTAATGTTTTCCCATTTTAGACCGACCACGTCACTCTCTTGAGAATAAGATTCTTTGCTAGGCTCATATTTATTCAGGTGTCTTTTCGTGTGCAACTATTAAACAAAGAAATGATTCTCAAGGGAATGATGAGATCTGCAAAGGGAAAACATTACGCACAAGCTCAAAAGGTCTATTCTGTCTACTTTTGGAGTGGTGATGCAACAGCTGCAGAAGTGGCAAACTGCAATTTGTGGCTGCAGGCAACAGTTGAGCACCATCCATCTGCACCTTTTGACTCTTCTATGTTTACCACTTGCCTGGAGTCGTGCTTTACCAAGAAAGTGAAGAGGTGAGATTTCCACCAATCATTTTATTGTAGTGTGAGTGAGCTAGTAACCTTAAGTCCTTGACCCTTCGAAAATAAATGCTACCCCAATATCAAATAAAAATTAATTTTAATATCACTATCTCAGGGCTAAATACCTTTCAAACATTCAACTATGACAGAGATGTAAAGGAAAACAAAGAAATAGCTATGAACTTAAAATGGAGTAGCCATGTTTTACAAATCACTTCAAAATTAAAGTGGCAATGACAAACCACAATGTTTCAGTGTGTGCTTGGTTTTTTTACAGTCTGCATTCCTTCTCAGTATGAGTACACATTTTCAAGACAACAGTCTTTATGACAGTAAAACATGTTACCAAATGCTGTTACGTTAAGATGGCTTTCCATTCTTCGAGATACAAAATGGCTTCAAATTTGCCATATATTGTTCCCACTCATGAAAACTGCTTTGAATAGATTATGACAACTGCTTAATAGATGGATTTAGTCTTAATGTTTTTCCATTTTCAACAATCACTGTCATTCCCTTGAGCATAATGTTGTTTATTTGTGTCATGCATATCAAATTAAAAGGTTACAAGCAAACAAAGAAATGACTCTCTAGGGAATGACTTGTGGTCTAGAATAGGGTAGTATTGCACGCAGACTAAATCAGTCTTATAACTTTTTGAAAAGAATCGCATTACAATCTGCAAAGGCAAAACAAGGTTGGGAGGAATACTCCAATAGCAATACAGATTGGAAAGAGCATGCTTGTGTCGTCATTTGCATATGGGTCGTCAGCTTTTGGTCCTGAAGTTTTGCGGGGCTTTTTTGGTTGTTCTATTTTTTGACTCTCTTCAACTTCATCCTTTTCTTCCTCTTCGTCTTGAGGTCCTGCTAGTGGTGATAGCTTAGGAACATCTATAATTTTTGGAAAAAATTTATAAGGCATATTTAAATACATATTTCAATATCGTTAGCCCATTTCACTTCATTCTTAACTACACATCAATAAGCAAAATTTTACCTTCAAGAGTTCCTTTCATAACAACTATCGCATTGGTCTTGGGATTATCATATACACCCTGTAGGATTATTAATAGAAAAAGAATACAATTTAGTAAAAACTATCACTATACACCAAATTAAAATATGGCAACCAAATTGATAACTTTTTTTCTGCACTGACTAGCGACTGACTAGCCTTGTGTTCACATGGAAACATAAAAGCTTTTTCACATTTATGAGAGGCTAGTCAGTTGCTGGTCAGTGCAGAACAATAGTTATTGTGATCTCCCTAGATGAGCTGTTATGGCTCTTGGAGCTAACAATGAGATTAACAAATTGACATCAGAATTTTATGTGTCTGTCCTCTTATTGACAATAAATTGCGCCATCACATTGTCAAAGTAGTCTCCGCATACTACTTTGACAATGTGATGGCGAAATTTATTTTTCAATAAGAGGACAGACACATAAAAATCTGATGTCAATTTGTTTTTTACAATAACAAAAACGATAAAAACTTCTCATTTTTAGCGATCAAAACAACCAACGGAAAGAGCGCGCGCTCATTGACGTCAGCTTTATCTGTCTGTCCTCTTATTGATGATAAAAAATAACCAATCAGCGTGCGAGAAATTTGTAAGTTAGTGTAAAAAAATATATGGTTAAAAAAAAAAAAAAGTTATTCAAATTGGTTGCCATATTTCAATTTCTGTGTATAAAAGTAACTAACATGTATGTGCCATAAATCAGTACCGACGTTTCACACTCATAAGAAAACCATGGGAGGCCATTTCCATTTTACTACATATCAAGCTGTATAGGTGCTGTAAGTTAGTACTACAGCTGTATGCGTTTCCCACTCATTTAAAAACTGTTCGATCCACCATATATAATACAGGATTTTTTCCCAAAAATATATGCACTTTATAGGAGCTAAGATAGCTTTTCGGTGGCGTAACCAGGGATCGGGAGGATGCACAGGCAATGATTTGCAGAACTAAAATGCCATAGAAAAAACAGAACCAAAAAAAAAGGGAGGGGGGGGGGTATTTTATTTCCTTCACCAAATATGCTAAATAGCGTAAAATATAAATGAATCACTCAGCAGTTGTCCTATTTATAGGAAATATAGGAGGTTTTCTTTAAATATAGGCTCTTTATAGGATCCTATACAAATTATAGGAAATATAGGATATATAGGAGGTCTGGGATGCCTGATAATATAAGACTCTAATGAAAGGCTCCAGAACTGTGCAATAGAAGTGAGCACAGTAACTATCTGCTTACACTGTACCTTTATAAACTCCACATGAATAGAACCAGTAAAAGGTAAAGTTTCTCCCTTAACTCGCATCTGATTGTCCATAATTGTGAAAGGAACATACTCATCATGTGCAACTGCTCGGCCTACTTTTTCATAAATATCTAATCCTTGGATAACCGTATGTGAGTTAATTGCAACATCAAATACCTGAAAACAGCAAATTAAAGATGTCACATTAATTGGTTGTAGAAGTACCCTCTGAAAAGGCTATTGTCTAGGAAATTTATAGTGTCAATACTGCTTCTGTCAGCCCAATAAAAAATATTTATCTTTAAGTGAAAACAAACAAAATCTAGATAAGAATAGCTACAAAACTGCTAGTTTTCATAGTGGCCATTTTGGCCGACAAGAGTGCCACGTTTGTTACTTCCTTTGTCATCTCGGAGTGACTACAAATCATTTATCGATGAGGTGAAATTGTATAGTCCACTTTCTGTTTAGATAAATATTAAATGGAAGAGCTACTATATAAAAATTTGGAGTGGGGCTAGCCAGGGCTATTGAACAGAATCTGGAAATTGAGAGATCTACGTTGCCTGTGTTATAGCCCAAAAGTTTCAGACATTTTGGGTCCTAAAGATTTTTACTCCTAGCACGTTCTCTTGGTTGAATTTAAAACAATGCCTAAGGTGAAGAATTTTGGATTTCAAATATATCTTTTTCTGACCACAAGTTTTCACTCTGTCCTGTCTGTACATGATATCCTCTGACCCCAAGAAATATACAACACTATCCGGAGCATAAAAAATAAAAGACTTTCCATGACTAGAATTATAATAAATATTTCACTATGCTAAAAGCATTTTTCGAGCTGAACAATTTCAATATAGAAAAATACTTAAAAAATAAAAACAATTTCTTTTTTACATTTCACAAATGTTTAAACATCAAAATAAATTCTATGTCCAAAAAATTATCAAACAGCATTATTCTATGTTTTCAAACAACACTTGTGTTTTTATTGTCCAGGATCATGTAAAAGAAGTAAGGTTACATACTGAAGCGTCTAGGAATCACTAAAGAAAATGTAATAAGCGTGACCAAGCGACGGAGATGAGAAAATATTATAACTGAAAATTATTGTCTAAGGGGATTTGGAATGCAATAATCAATCATTCCTAAAGTCAGGAAAAAGTTATTTTAACAATTTAGAAAACAAAGACTACCAAAAAAAGTTAAAAAAAATAAATAAATAAGCTTACGTGTCTCCTAACAGGTTGATATTAAACTTTACCTTAAGTCTTGGAGCTTGAAAATACACCTCACAAAACTTCAAGATTAAAACATAATCTCCATTCTCCTTTATAGGAATCGTGTAGCCAAAATTTGACAAGTGATAACGTTCAGTTTGGTAAAGTATCTGGTCAGGGGGAGCAACTCTACCTATAGTTAACATTTTGCCAAAATCGGATGGAACACCGACGCCTAGCTGATCAGCTTGGTAGTGCACTCCATTCAAGTCTGTATGCGCCGGCCCTCCATTGTTAACGGCGTAGATCACTTCGCCAGTTGATAAAACATCTCCGGTAAGGACTCCAATGATGAGTGTGACAATGAGATCTAAACAAATGGGGTCCATTTTCGCTGGTTTGGATAAGAATAGTAGTCAAAAATACAGTGGAAACTGGAGGATGAAGTTTGAAAAGCAGATGGAAAAAATGGAGGAACGTGGAAGACTGGAACTAGTCTGATGGGTTGCCTGTGGTGGAGTACAAGTAAAGAAGGCGCGCAGGCCGGAAGCCCAAGTTTAATCTAAAAAACACAAAAGTATTTCAATATTGTTGCTTCCTAACAGTCATAAGCATACTTATGGTGCAATAGGTTTACCTCCTTAGAATATAGTAGAATAAAATAAAATAAGAAAAGTAGCTTTTAAGTTTTAAAAATTATTTTTTAAATTATAATGCAATCTTTATTGATCAAAAAACTATTTGATTGTTTCACAATAATATCTTTCTCTTTTTTCAGTTTACTCTTTTTTCTTTTCTAAACCTTTAAAAAAATTATTACAGATCTCTCAAAAGTCTATTTACGGGCTACCTGTAGTGTCCGCCCTTGACTCATCCCTCAAACGAGGTTCTCCTACAAGATTCCAACATGTCGGCCATCAAGTCGTTGAATCCAAAAGCTGAAGTAGCACGCTTCTCTGCAGCCCTAGAAGTCAATATGACGGCTGCTAGAGGACTACAAGATGTACTGAAGACTAATTTAGGACCTAAAGGAACTATGAAAATGTGAGTAGTTTAATGAAGCCAAATACATTCGTTTCTAGTGTTGGGTACAACACGTGTGTTGAGTCTTGTACCGGCAAACTGTCAGTGTGTTGCTATGTGGCGAAGAACTTCAATATTCGTACTGAAAAAAGTACTCAAAAGTGTATTTAAAGTCAGAAGTTATTCATTATGAAGTGTACAAATCTCCCATGTTTAAAATTCTTTGTAAAATTGTACTTATTTGAGGACTTATACAAGTGACAGTACAGTCGGCCGTTGTGAGTAAAAAACTGAATTTGTACAAGACCACTAGTTGGATTTAGTTCATGATTTCCATTCCCTCTTTAAGCTTCACTTCAACTCATAATTTTCAAGGTTTCTTTAAGTCTTCAAATTGTAATACACTTTTTAATGTATAATTCCATGCTACATCACACACCCATTTTCTTCCTATATTCCACAATTTGAACCCATTTTATTAAAACACTGTGTATGGAATAGCAGTACTGTAAGTTACATGTAAACTAACCTGATATCAAATTACCACATGTGGTCCATTACTCTTTAATGACAGGGTCAAATATATTTTTTAATATGATTCTAAAGGTTGAAAGGGGTTAGGATTTTCGCAAGATGGTTTTGGAATGTAAAGTTTGATCAAACTAAGAAAAAAGTTTGCCTTGTACTGTATTTCCTAACATAACATGGTACTTAGTTGTATTTCAGGGGACTTCATGGGGGTACATTTGGGGGGGGGGGAGGGTAGGAAGGAATTTGAAGAAACTACTAAGGGGGCTGTAGTATCTTCCTGGGGGGGGTACTCTGCCAGAATTTGGGTAGGGGTGTTCCGCTGGGATTCTAAAAGGGGTACCCTATTTATGACAAAAAAAAATCGTATTTGTAGACCCTGTTTATGACAAAAGATATAATTAATTGCACTGAGTTCCTGTTTCAATTATCATGTCATCTCACGTATCATTTTTTTACGACCATGGTAACCAGTTTCAGTCAATATGAAAGTAGACATCCTGAATATGACAAGAAAGTCAGGAAGAATTTGGACCTTGAGTGAAATTGCATACCCTGTTTATGACAAGAAGCTCGAAAAACCATACCCTGTTCAGCGGATCATCCTTGTATAGTTCATATATGGGAATACCCCCCCTCCCCCCGGGAGTATCTTTAAGGCTTTCACGCTTGAACATGATAGTAATAGTAAGGGGCTGGTCATTTATTACCGGAAGGGGGGCCGACAGTTTTTCAAATATGACCAAGAATTATGCAAATCTGGCTCGGACGCAAGCCGTCAAACTTAAATCTGACCCCCTTATTACAAGCACACAAGTATTTAAATGTTTATTATCCCCCAGTACCAATTGATGAAAGAAATCAATATTTTTTAAAATGACATCCCCCAAAGTCAACCCCAAGCAATTCTTCCAGCACATCTTCTCAGGTAATGAATGACCAGTCCCTATTTTTCATTATTTTTGAACATGCTACACAAATGGACCTAAAAATGCTGAAACACTTGCTAAGAAATTAAGTAACTTGCCACTACAACCAAATAGTCTTTGCAGTCTTTTTGATGTGTCCATCTTTTTCACCAGGTTGGTTTCTGGTTCTGGTGATATCAAGTTAACCAAGGATGGAAATGTTCTTTTACATGAAATGGTGAGTATGTTTTGTAGTTGAATAAGATACAGTATACCTCAGATATTGAGACTGTAAACATCCTTTGTTGTAGGAAGATTCGTAAGAAAAACAGTCATGTGACCTCTTCATACCCTTTCAAACACATTCTTATACATAAAAATAAAGGCACCTTGAGAATCTCAAACCTCTTATTCGTAAACTTGGGGTACCCGCATCCTATGGACTTTCAAAAAATGTACCTTTTGAACATTATTCTGACTTGTGTTTTGAGGGTACTATGGATTGTTTCATTTTCCTCACTTCACAAGAATCAAAACCTATAACAAGAAACACTTTTAAATCCACATAATTTAATATTGATTACATTTGACATATTCAGTGCTACTGTATTCCAACAGAATATTTTCATTTTTTCATCCAGCAAATTCAGCACCCAACTGCATCCCTTATAGCAAGAGTTGCAACAGCTCAGGTAAAAATAAAATGACCCTTAAATTTTATGATTATTCAGAGAACAAGGCAAAGTTTTCTACAGTAATACTTCTATTACACAAGTTCCTTATTAAGCAGACATTCTTCATTAAACAAACTGCTAGTTCTTGAACGGTTGAGAAATTTTCTTCCTATATTTACCATATTATTAAGCAAACCGCTATATAGCAGTGTCTGTTTAACAGAGGTACAAGTGACAGTATTTTATTCAGTCTGCATTTATATTATGATAAATCCTTAATCATTGACAAATGGATATTCTTTTAGGATGATATTACTGGTGATGGAACCACTTCTAATGTATTAATTATTGGGGAACTTCTGAAACAGGTTTGTCTTCTAATTATTTCTCTCTATATATAAATTTTTTTATTTTATTTCGCTGACCCCCTCCCTTCCAGAATTTCCAATTTCCTCCATGGGTGGCGTATGGATATTTTCTGGAGTTACACATTGCAAAGGAACTCAACTAAGAGAGTAGTGAAGCTTGTCAGCCTAAGAGGGCTGTTTTGAATTTTTGCTTTCCTTCTCACAAGGATTTTCTATATAGTTATGTTTTCTTTGTATTTTCTTAATTTTACTATACCAAGATTTTCTGCTAATTGGTATTACTCTTTCTCTTTCAATAGGCTGATTTATATATATCAGAGGTATGTATTACACTGCATTACTTATCACTAATATATTGACTTAGTAAGTGGAAAATGATATGGCATAGGTGTACTGAAGACAATATATGCTGCTGGTTTATGGAGTATAAAGCTGTTTGTGCAAATTCATATTGTTCATATTTTAACTTGTATTCATATGAAAACTGATATATCTAGTTTACAATGTGTATTGAGTTTTAATCTCTTATCATTGTTCTAATATTGATATTATAACGTGCAGGGCTTACATCCAAGGGTTGTGACTGAAGGCTTTGAAGTTGCTAAGAAAAAAGCTTTAGAGGTGAGTTTTATGTTAAGCTTTGAAATTGTGGAGTAGAGTTTATATACATCACATGTTAATAGATTTTGTGGGATCCCCCCCCCCCCCCCCCTTGATTGGAGGGTTTGATTTCCCTCTTGGTCTATCCATTTTCTTTCCTCCACAATACCCTGACATTAAATTCCATTTGATCTCCTAGTTTGTTGTGCCCTGACTCTGATCAGTTGTTTCATTGTTTAATAAGGCTTTGTCATGTACATGAAACCATACTGTTATAATGGTGTTTTACAAACTATGTATAAAGTCTATTGCTCATCAATACATTTGTATAGGTCATTGAATGATCAGCAAATGGTTGCCAAAATGTTCAACAATAAGTCAACAGTTGCTTGACTGAGTCAATCGACAGATGGTTGCTGATAATTACTATGACCTGTGTAGCATTGTCATGTCAACAAATATTTGTCAAATCTATTAATGCACAATAATTCAATAAACTGTATTGATTATTATAGATTTTGGATCAGATCAAAGTAACCAAGGAAATGGATAAAGAAATCCTCATGAACGTAGCAAAAACATCTCTTAGGACAAAAGTACATACAAAACTAGCTGATCTCCTAACTGAGGTAAGGAAAGCAAACCATTTTTCTATATAATTAGATAATCCAAGGGCAGGGTGAGTGGTCTGAATAGTGGTCAGAGGCAGAACCAGCCAAAAATGTAAGGGGGACTTGATGGAATTTTGTGAATGACATTACAGAACTTTGAAAAAATTATTTTAAAATATGCTTTCTATTCTACTAGCTTCAAGGAACATAACCAATTTCCTCCTGGAGTGGGGGCTGTAGCCCCCCTTTACACCCCTCTGGATCTGCCCCTGGTGGTAGTGCCTGACTGCAATATTCTCAGTTCCCTCTATTAAACAGTGTACATACAATAGTTTTCAGTCAAAAGACCTAAAATATACCCTTCATAGTTTATTCACTGTGAACATTTTTGCTATGTTTTTCCTTTCATACAAAATTAAAATGAAATGAAATAGTAACCCCAAAAAAATTGGGGACTAGGGCAACCCTAATTTTGTCACCTATCCACCATAACGTTCCATCTTTTACTTGGAATTTCCAAAATTGAAGAACAGTGTCTTCTTTTGTATTCCAACTACTTCTTTTGTATTCCAACTACTTCTTTTGTATTCCAACTACTTCTTTTGTATTCCAACTACTTCTTTTGTATTCCAACTACTTCTTTTGTATTCCAACTACTTCTTTTGTATTCCAACTACTTCTTTTGTATTCCAACTACGTTAATATATATTCACATGACTTGAAAAAATCTTATGAATCCCTAGGTAGTAGTTGATGCAGTGCTTGCAATAAGAAAGCCTGGTACACCAATAGATCTACACATGGTTGAAATTATGGAAATGAAACACAAAACAGATACAGATAGTCAGTAAGTTAATAAGATTCCTATGCTAAAATTAAGGGTACAGTGTGACACATTACCATGACAACTATATAATGATTAATCCCATATGGATGGACTACTTTGTACATGTATAATATATACCTTCAGAAAATAATGTTCACAATTTAAAATAATGTCATTCGCTAGAGATTGCAAAATTCTTTAGTGACTAGTGTTACGTGTATTTTTATTTATGATCCTCGAATTATGGAGTCATTTTTGAAATGTGAAAAAAGTTTATGAAAAGAAAGAAAAATGAAAATGTTTTCATTTGAAATATATTTGGCCAGATTCCTAAAGTCAAGTTTACCTCTTTGTTCACTTCATTGGAGTGATCGGTAATTTTGTTGTAATATACACCTATCTTAGCATGTTTCCAAACATTGCCTTCACTTAGGAAGTGTTATTTGGTGCTTTCCACTGAGCCTTAGAAATCCCAGTAGGCTTAGGTGTTTGGCTTAGGTGTTTCTTGGAATACCACACCCACTTATCTGATTTTTCTCTTTTCAAAACTAGATTGGTAAAAGGTCTTGTTATGGACCATGGAGCCAGACACCCAGACATGAAGAAAAAGACCACAGACGCCTTCATCTTGACATGCAATGTTTCCTTTGAATATGAGAAGAGGCAAGAATGACTGATGGACAGACAAATAGCCATGATGTTTGGCATAATGCTTTCCCATTTCAGACCATGTGTCATTCCCTAGAGTATCATTTCTTTGTTTAATGGTTGCCCATGAGAAGACACATGAATATGGATACAGCTCAAACAAAGAATCTTATTCTTTAGAAAATGACACATGGTCTGAAATGGAAAAACATGCCGCTAAAAAGGTCTATTCAGAATTCATATTTTGTATACTTATTTATGATTTTTTAATTTGATACACTGGTAATCCTTATTTCATTTCTTTTGTCTTGTGTGATAGTGAGGTGAATGCAGGTTTTTTCTACAAGTCTGCTGAAGAAAGAGGAAAACTTGTTGCAGCTGAAAGAAAGTTCACTGATGACAAAGTGCAGAAAGTTATTGACTTTAAGAAAAAGGTGAGGGTTTATTGTTCACAAATATTTTTATCATTATCATCTTCATCATCACTATCACCACTTCTATCATCATCATCATCAACCTCATCCTCATCATCATCATCATCACAATCACCACCATCATCAAATTCATCAGTATCATCTTCGCAATATTCACTATCCCCACCACCACTGCTATCAGCATCATCATCATCATCATCGCCATCATTATAACAATCACCATCATCACCCTCACTATCAGTTCACTATAATCACCAGCATCTTTGCCATTTTCACCATCACAATTGTCTTCTTAATTCACAAATTTATTTGTGTTTCTTTGACAGGTCTGTGAAGGTACAGATAAAGGATTCGTTGTGGTCAACCAAAAGGTATATTCTACCATTTTCGTAATGATTCAGTCTGACTACTAACCAAATTATCAGGGGGACCATTGCTCCCCCTACCCCCCCTTTCCCCCCCCCCCCCCCCCCCCCCTTGACCAATGACTGTACCTTGCATGTTCTATTGTAGTCATGGATTTAATCTTGATCTTGATCATTTTTCAGGGCATAGATCCCTTCTCGTTGGACATGTTTGCTAAGGAAGGGATTGTTGCAATTCGAAGAGCAAAGAGAAGGAATATGGAAAGGTACCATTTCATTCTATTATTCTCATATTTTGTTCTACTTGGGGTGATCGCTATTGGTAGAAAGAAGCTTGTTTTGAAATAATCCACTTTTCTCTCCCGGTAGATGTGTGTGCCATTTTTTGAAAGTCGAAGTTTCCCGCTCTTTTCTTACCATTAGCAAATAAATTTCCAACCAGATGGATTGGTTTGAATAGCAAGCACCCTGTTCTTCACCACCATTTGGAGCAGTTAATAAAGTTTTGATTCTTATTTTAATGGTGCATCTTTTTAACAGGATTCCTTTAGCATGTGGTGGATTAGCTGTAAATTCAGTGGATGACTTGACTCCTGATGTGCTGGGATTTGCTGGATTGGTGTATGAGCATGTACTTGTGAGTAGTCTTTATTTTTGTTTTACTTTTTGGGTGAAACACAAAGGATACAAAAGGGCAGAGGTTCCAATCAAAGGCTCTCTGTGAATGATGCTCATCTAAATCTCCAGAATTAATGAATGAATGATGGAAAGAATGAATGAATAAATGAATTATGGAAAGAATAAAAGAATGAATAAATAAATGAATGAAATTGGATGGATGGATGGATGGATGGACAAGAGAAAGGACAAAAAAAGAATGAATAAGAACAAGAGAAAGAGCAAAGAATGAAACAATAAAAGAATGAATGGATGGATGAATAGATTAATCAAATTTGTTCATCTTTTACATTGTTTTCTTTTCAGGGTGAAGACAAATACACCTTCATTGAGGAAGTGAAAAACCCACAGTCTGTCACAATCCTTATCAAAGGTTAGATTTTTTTTACTTTTCTTGTATTTAAAAGCTACAACTGATTGCTTTTTCACTAAGAGACAGGAGTTCATACTAAAGATACTAGTGGGAGCTGCCTTGGTGTACAAAGCATATGTAATGGAAATTATATCATTTGTATGAACCAAGAAGTTAAGTTACGGACAGACAGACAGACAGAATGACTGAACAACCAATCTACTGACAGACGAATTTCCTGACTATTATATATTGATGTTATCATTGATGTTTTCGTCTTTGTTTTAAGGGCCAAACAAACACACACTGACTCAAATCAAAGATGCCATTCGTGATGGGCTTAGGGCTGTCAAGAATGCAATAGAAGATGGTAAGAAAAGTCGTCAACCTAGAGTATTATGGCATCAAATATCGGGTTTTGGTGTTTGATCTCTTTGGCAAGGTGCTGTAATGGGCAACAAAGACATACAACATGCTACGTTAAATTACTGTGTTGCAGATTTCAGAAGAAATGCTTTTCATATTTCCACCCTGTGCACAACAAATTTTCTTTGTCACACAAAGTAGGAGTTTAGTTCTGTTAACTCTTTGCGACATGTAAACTTTGAAGCACAGCCAACAAAACGAATTCCCTAGAAGCTCCCTACCGCTATGCTACCATGGATACTCATGATTGTCTGACTCATGGATGAAGCTATTTGTTGGTCAGTTTTGATCTCTGATTTTGAAATTTCATAGGTTCTGTAGTCCCTGGAGCAGGGGCCTTTGAGATAGCAGTCCATGCTTCTTTGGTTGAGTTCAAGAAATCAGTCAAAGGAAAAGCAAAACTTGGAGTTCAGGCATTTGCAGATGCTTTGTTGATCATCCCAAAAACCTTGGCAAAGAACTCTGGCTTTGACTCCCAGGAAACGATTGTTAAGCTACAAGAGGAGTATGCTGGTAGTAATACACCCGTGGGTGTGGATTTGTCTAGTGGAGAGGCACTTAACCCTGCTGATGCTGGGATATGGGATAACTATCGTGTCAAAAGACAGTTATTGAATTCTTGGTACGTGAATCTATTCCTCCATACTTCAACCCATCTGATCACCCCACCCTTCAAGCCATCCAATCACCCCACCCTTCAACCCATCCATTCACCCCACCCTTCAACCCATCCATTCACCCCAACACCCCATTATCCACCCATTCACATCAATTCTTAACAGCTCTCATTCTTTATTGCTTTCACAGCACTGTTATTGCCGGTAATCTACTGCTGGTTGATGAAATTATGCGAGCCGGGATGTCTTCTCTCAAAGGCTGATGAGTGTAATTCTGTGTTCTGTTCATAGTACTACTGATGTGTGCATGAAGATGGTGTGAAGCGTCAATCAAGCTTATAGAGCACTTTACACATTACTTTTCACCAGTGAAAACTACTAGTGAAAAGCGATGTGTAGTTCGCATTTTAACCGATTCTCGCGTGGCATTTAAAAAAAACATCGTTCAGAATGCATATCAGTGCGTTAGAATCATTGATTAGCACATTAAAAATATTTTCTTTCAAGTCTATTCCATCCCGGTGTAGTTTTATCTCTATAAGGGCCATGTCTAGGAAAATATATGCCCCTAAATATTTCTGTGTGCTAGCGTGAAGTCAAGTGTCCCAAATAGGCCATTTCACGGATCCTGTTACTCAACCTCGGCCTCTTCAGCGTGTAATTATTCTTTAGAATTTGACTACAGTCCGCAGTAATGTAAGGAATTTACACATCAACGAACAATTGAAACACTTAAAAATTTCACAGGTTGTAGGCAATTTCTAAAGACTATTACACGCTGACGAGGCAGAGGTTGAGCCGCGGGATCTGTGAAATGGTCTATTGTACTCTGTAGAGTCCCGATTAAGTCGCTCTTTTTTTTTAGTGTATTATAAACCAAAAATCGCACAATCTTCTCATAGAGTTCGGAATTTATAGATACTCATGTGTTGAAAGTTCTTCAATCGGACTCACCTACTCGTAACTATAAATTCCGAATTGTACTGTACGATTTCCTATACAATCGAACCGTATCGAAATGCCTGATTCGTTCATATACTTTATTGCGTTCCATACAGTGTAGATTTACATGGTTATCCTCTCCACCTTCGACTAAAAAAAGTAAAACGATGTTTTAGAAAAAAAACCATTTCGCGAATATTAGTTTATTATTACTATGGTAACGCCTATTCAAACGTTTTGTGCGTCACATGGTGACGTCAATGCCAATCGCTGGCCGAAATAAGAAGTGGGACATGAGTCTTTTCAGAAATCAGTAAGATTCCGACACAGCATCATAATGTTGAGCACAGACACTGGATTAGCAGGAGGTGAGTTGTTATCGACGATTTCAATTCTTACATTCTTGCCACAGCTTAGTGTCGCTGAGTTGCAACCAGGGAATTAGATAGTATATGAAACACTTATAGTAACATTTTCCAAAAATGAGAGATCGGAGAGATGATACTAACCCGTAAAATAGCCGATACTTGGCCCGTTCGTTGTTAGCTCATTTCCTTGTGTTCAATTACTATAATGTTAAATCTCGAGATTTTGTCATTACGCACAACATTATATGAGTTATGATTGTGATTTCTGGACGCCAATTGTACTTTCAATGTTGAATGCGCTTTAAATGCGATTTAGATCATTTCTCAGGGCGCTTTTGGAATAAAGAGGAGAGGAGGATATAAAAATTTTCCATAGATGCTCGGTAAATAATTATACCCTTGGGGACTTTTGGCGTGGAATTTCAAAAATTACAGTTTCTTTTACAGCCTAAGCTACACAAATTGAGAATTAAAAATATTTTCGCAATAAAGAAAGAACTCGGAAAAAGAATAAAAAAGGAATGAAGAGAACGAAAGAAATAGGAAAAGAGGTACACGAAGGAAGGAACAAGATTTTCCATCAAGCATCACGTTTTTTATCTTCAAGCGCAAGACACGTGTTCATCGATTCCCTGTATCTATCTCTAAAAAATTTTTAAATCTCATAAAAGACAATGAGTTTTTTTTTTAAATTTATCTACCACTTGGAGATTTTTTCTATTCTTTTTCTTATTCTGAAGAAAGCTTTTGCTTGTCAACTGACGTTTCAAGTTTGCCGTTGACTATAGAGTGTTACTCTCTATGTCCAGAATAGTGAGTACATTTAAACGTCCATATAAGAAGAAAAGTAAAATATGTTTGAGGTCTTTCTCAAATAAAAACTACGCGTTGCTGTATTTCTTTTTCATGTGTTGTTACAAAGATAACCTGGAGTCGGGAGCAGCACGAACTAACAAAGACAGGCCGCCACCATCTAGTTCTGAAGAAACGGCACAGGCGACAGTAGAGGGCGAAAGTAGTTCTCTAAGGATATCGAGGTAAGATGAAAATTTGATTCAAAGCAAAGCGTTTTATTATTTTAATTCTTTTAATTTCAGCGTGGCGGGAAAAAATTATCAATTTTGTTCAGCATCGAAAACTCCCAGGCTAAAATTTTCACTAATCTGATTTTCATAATCATAATAGAGTCGTATCATCCTCAAATACTTTAATTAAGTGCCCCTTTAAGGTGTCTCTATTCAGTAAATTGGAACCGTTTGATTCCATTTTTAACGAAATTTCAGTAGCTTTCATTAGTCAGAAATGTCATTAGTCTTAGATCAACGTTTATTAATGATGCCAAGACTTGCGATGAATTTAAAATAAACCTTATACTATGACAAAGAAAAAATAGAAACATTATTAAACTCGGTTTAAATGCTTTTAATTTGTAACCGATCCAGATGAGTTCCACAATAGCGGATACCAGCAAAGAAAGAAGAAAATGAGTTGAAAAATTCTGCGTTTGATTTTAAGTAAACTTCAAACTAACCGGCTTGATTTTGGGCGTTGCAGCTTAATCACTCATCTTGGCCGCTTAAGACGGCTCTGCTCTCACATACTACTAATTACAAAAACACCTTTTTTTTGAAAAAGTCTTGATAAAATTTTCCCCCAAGAGACGTCATCAGCATCCGATTTATGGACAAAAAGACTTATTGTATTTGTATTGAAAGATCTTGTTTTTATGCGGTTTGCAGTTCCCCACGCCAAAATTGACTCTTAGTTCCAATTTCTTCTGGCGTCGAGATCCAGAACTTAAGGGATCGAGTGTTTGGAGTCCTAGACTCGGTCAATCAAAGACAGACATTTCTCTCTCGCCGGCTTATTGACGTCACAGAGAGCAGCTTGGACGGCAGAGAGCATTCAACCTTTCTAAGAGAAAATGAACTCTTGATCTTCCGACTCGATTCACAGGGAAAGCGGAGCTGCCGGCCCTTCCCCTCCCCCTTCCCCTCCCCCCTCCCCCTTACCCTCAATAGTTTTGCCGCCATATTTTAAGTTTGAATTACTTGTTTGCCATTTTAAATATATCAATAGCCAATGTAATAAAAATGTGATAATACCCCCCTAGGTGCTTCCGCCTTCGGCTGTCAGTACCAATCCCCCCCCACACACAATCGAAATTACGCTCCGCGGTCCCTGATTCAATCGCCACACATTCATTTATTTATTTATTTTTCATTTAAATTTCAATTTTTTTAGACCATCTGTAATTTGTTCACTTGAGAGTGAAGATAGAACCTTGACCACGACAAGTAGGAGAGTCTCTTATCTACCTTTGATTAATCTCCAAGATTCCTTTTGTTTGCCGGCAGATCAACCGGTCCAGACAGTAGACGTATTTTGCTGGAAAAATCAGCAACAACTTTTTCCAAAGACAGGAGAGCTTCATCGGCCATTTGACAACATTTGCAGGCGAGGTGATTGTGAGGCGTCCGTGAACTGGGAGAGGTGTAATAACAAGTACTATTGCACAACTGGATCTTGTGTTAATGATCAGTACTGTATGTGGCATCCTCAGTTCGAGCGCGTTCATTGGCTCCCTTGTTGCTGTATTTCAGCTACGTCACAGGGCTACCGCCACGTGACAAACATGCGAGCCAATCAGAAAAGCGTCTATTTTTATCAGTCGCGTCGTTCAGAAGAAACGCTTAAAGGAAGTGAGTGGCATTGCAAACAGTTGGATGGAGCAAACAGTTCTCTTATCGATGACCGAAACTCGAAAAAGCCTCGTAAGGATGGGGATGGGTCCTCGATCTCTAGTAGTGAGGATGGTTGTGATAGTGGCGGCTGCAATACCATGTTATTTGGTCAAAATGTAAGAAAAAACAAGGATACAACACAGGAGGATAGGAAAAGAACCATCCATCAGCCCTGTCTTGATAAACCACGTCAAAGAGAAGGAGGAAGTATTGCGTTCAAGCAAAAAAGTGAGGAAGCGAACGCACATCCTCCACCATGGCCGCGTGGAAAGAAAACCATACGTCAGGCCTGTCATGGTGAACCACGTCAAACAGAAGGAGGAAGTATTGCGTTCAAGCAAGAAGGCGAGGAAGCGAACGCACATCCTCAACCATGGCCGCGTGGAAAGAAAACTATACGTCAGGCCTGTCTTGGTGAACCCCTTCAAGCAGAACGAAGGAGTATTGCGTTTAAGCAAGAAGGTGGAAACCCAAGTGAATCACCGCGACAAGATGAGAATGCCGCGTTTAAGCCAAAACACGAGGATGATGACGGAGATGAAGACAACAGCAGTGATATCGCCATTCCTTCATCGTTCAAGGAGAAATCTTCAATTTGTGTTTCACGCACTTCAAGAATAAATAGTGGTCCATCTTCTTGGAATCACACGTCGAAGAGAAATACCATTACCAGTACAACGAATCAAGGTGAAGCTACGGAAGGTACAGTGTGTCCAGTGTGCAACAAGAAGCTGAAAAGATCCTATTATTTGAAGGTAAATATGAAGAACAACAATAAATGACCCGAATAATAACAACAACAAAAGTAATCGAACAACAGAAAAAACAAACGACATCAACAACAAAGAATGACAAAAAACAAAACTAAAAGCAAACAGCATTAACAACATGAACAACAAAACAATATTAATAGCAAAATTAGCAACATCAAACAACAACCGCTTGATCTTTAAATCATAACCTCGACAACAACAACTTGAACAACAAACAATATGAACATCAAACAGCAACAACAACAAAAAACATTTTCATCATATAACAACAACAACAACTTGCCAATTAAACAGCAGATTTCACATTATTTTTCTATGTACTCGAATTACTTTTTTTACGTTCAGAGCCACATGCTAATCCACACTGGTGATAAACCATACAAGTGTGCATACTGCAGTAAAGCCTTCAATCAGATTGGAAACAGAAATGCCCATCAAAGAATCCACACTGGAGAGAAACCCTACGCCTGCGATTACTGTGGCAAGCGGTTTATCTTCAATTCCTCCAAGCACAACCATATGAAGGTTCACGGTATTTATTGTGAAACACCTACCCTTGATGAACCCGCTGAACCACCAAGAATATGAGACGAAAAGATGACTTCAAATGCCTTCATTATTCTCTTCAGGGGCGTAAGCAGCCCCCTTCCCCCCCCTCCCCCCCCCAAAAAAACTTAGACTAAAATCTTAAATTTATATTTTTACTTTTTTCTATTTTTTGGGCTACCTGTGGATTACAATATTCTCTTCAGGGGCGTAACGAGGGGGAGCAGCCGGCGCCCCCAAAAAGTTTGACTAAAACAAATTGTAAATATTTCTATTTTTTCTATTTTGTTGGGTTACCTGTGGATTTGGCGGGAATTTTCACGCCAAAACGCGTGTGTTCACTACTACAACTCTGGTGCTATCGCTACACCAACAGACTATTAGGATAATAATTATAAACTCATTTATTTGTGTAGATTTGAGCTAATTTTTTGTCATTTTCAAGGGGTTTTGCTCTAGTATAAGCCTTCTGGTTTCAACAGGGATATTTATTTTCCTCTCTATGCATTGTTTTCCATCATTTATAAACTGATAAATTGTAACTACAATTTTTTTTCACATCTTGTAATACATTTTTATTAGTGATTTTCTCCTGATTGTGTAAGCCACTTCACGTCACGCATTCCTAAACTAAAAGTTGCGCGCGTCCCGATTGGTGCAATTAGAGGGACTTTGATTCGCAAAATCTGCGACGGCGACGTCTACCGGAAGTGTAAATTACGGCACTTTGGGTTTCGATTCCGTTTAAAATCTGTCTTCCCTGTGGATAAGTTGACTTTACTAACAATGTCTTGAATGAAATCTCCAATGAACAGAACCCCACAGAGAAATTATACACTTCCGGTTGACGTCGCGAATCTTGAAGTCCCTAATAACTGCTTGTGCGGCAGTCAGTTGTAGAGAAAATGACTTGTACTAAACGTCCTTTAGATTGACTTTAGCGGTGGTAAGGGTACTGTAGTTATATTATTGTGACCATAATTTACTATTTTCGTTCAGTTGTTAGCGAAAATTACATTTCTCTAAACAAAAGTTATTACAATCTTAAAATGAATTAATTCTGCTATATATTATGCGTCAATATCCCCCATTGAACATCTGCGTGCCTGTACGCCGTAATATCTGTGTCGGAAGAAAAAATACGAAGTATTTTAAGCTCGGTTGCCGCTCACTTGAGGTGTCCAGGACAAACGCCGTATCTCCATTCTCGCCTATCACCCTTTCTCTGTCGCTCGGTTCCACCCTCAACGCATGGACCCTGTATGGTGACATGCATTAGATAATATACACCATTGGGCAGGGCGTGCAATATTACCGTTTATTAAATAGGCATTAGTGTTTACTGGGAAATAAGCCACTCGTATTTTTCATACGAACTATATACATCCGGGACCACCGTGACATATTCTGCATATCCCCCGCTAGTGAAGATATATTAATGACGGTCTTTTGCAATTTTTCGACTAGTTTTTGTTTGTGAATGCGTCTATATAATAAAAAGAAAATTACACCTTGGCTTGAAGATGGAGCTTATCTTCTCTGTTGAAAAATATTTCACTCGTTCGCGCGTTCGAAGGATAAGCTTCATTTCTTCGCGCCACCGTGTATTATCCTCGATGGGACCGACTGATCACTTGTGACAGTTTTGGATCTAGCAAGGCTTAACGGCCAGCACTTTGCTCATGTATCCATAACACATAGGGTGTAAAGCACTCGGAAGAGCATGTAGAATATCAGTATATCGCAACAATATAAAGTTGTATTTCCAATCTTCAAGCGAGAACCATTCCAGCTCCCCGCTAATAAAAACAATATGTGAAGGCAAATAACAAAGAAAAAAGATGAGAATGATTATATATATCATCTTTAGTAAATCTGATTCAAGGTGTTGAATTCTATTGCTTTCTCGTCGGTTTTCATTATCCAGTTCATTACTTGTAGTTTCACCGGATTTTCCGTTCGTTGCGGACATGTTTGTTGACGATGGTAATCCATTGCCATCACCAGCTTCATGCATCTCAGTTTGTTTCGTTTTCTTCATGTGTTTTTTGACTTTGAAGATGACTATGCCATAAGAAAACAAACACCATAACAAGGAATGGAACGACAAACTGCAGCACGAACAAAGCAATCGAGTAGTTGTGACTCATCTCATAGTTTGGGAACACTTCCAAGCACAAGAGCAGGATTTTGGGTCCACAGACTTCTACCTCTGCTATAGCACGTGTAATGAACGCTGGCATGGATAGTGCAACGCCCCAGATCCAAGAACAAAGAATTACGAGATACGCAGCACGTTTAGAGGGTCGTTGTTTTCGCGGTTGAATCAAGATAAGGCAACGATACAAAGCGATGACGGCCAACGTGAAGGTTATAACCAGTGTACTACACATGACCAAGGGGTTGACAACCTTGCACATGAACTCCCCAAACACCCATGACCACGGCTCGCACGTGTAATGAAAGATAAATGGGTAGCTCACTGTTAAGACGATCTCTGCAAGGGCGAGATTACTGACGAGGTTGTATGTAAAGGGTCTATTAGACATTTTCGTAGCACTGCGATAAAGTATGATGTTACCAACGAAGGCAAGAAAGAGGATTAAGCTCATGATCACGGCTCGTAGGATAAATGATTCCACGGGCTCTTCGACGCCGTTGGGCTTGGTCTGATACACATGTAGTAGTAGTCGTGTTGTTGATGTTGGGCCCTAGAGATACAATTGATTTATGCCTTAGTTAACAGACATCTGCTGTCTGCTTCCTTGTATGTTGGCAAGAGAATATGAACTAAGAGAAGGAATCCTACCTATATAGCCTTGTAACCATCATGTGCAAACTTAATGCTATTTTTAGCTTGGAGATATTTTGAGCGAAGAATCTGATTGGTTGATTTCTTGGGGGTAGGCGGCTTCTAGTCTTGCAGGAGACAAAAGCCTGTGTTTTTGTCGCTTTTCGTGTCCTAAAACGAGGCATTAAATTAGGAAGCATGATTATCGCGCGGGCATGGTAACGAGCTAAAAATAGCATCAATGATTCTAAAAATAGCATCAAAGTGATCACATGATGGGGCACGGGGATTCCTTCTCTTAGTTCATTTTCTCTTGATGTTGGTCTTTTTGTCTGTTTGTTTATAGTGAGTTAATGGAGCGCTCCATGGTCTATCCAAATAGCAGTCTGCCTGTCTGTCTAAACTGACTGTCTGTACATGTCAGCTGTTACTTGTTTAAATAATCTCATCATTAGACTGAATTATAAAATAACTCCCATAAATCTTGCGTTCTGATTCGTTGGGAGAGCTTACCTTATATGGTATTTTTATCATTTTCACTTATGCCTACACTAATTCAAGAACAGTCAATGACTTGAACGGCCTAAAAAAGCCCTCAAGGAATTCGATGAAAAAATTATGTTAGTTCAGTTAGTACTAAAAGCATAAAGCATAATACTTCCTCTCCCTGCTGTCAAAAAAGGTATTTTGCTTTTAGGAAAAAGTATTGAATGTCTAGTCTAATAAATAAATGCTTCGATCTATGTTTACCTGTTTCTATTGCATTTTTCAGTCATTTTTTCGTGACTCATAAATCCCTAATTACCTTGCTTCCTTCCAATAAAGTATTTAACGAAATAATGTATGTACTTTCTGCTCGTACGTTTAACTCTAATGGTTTTCTTGTTTCTCAGCATGAAATGACTGAGCATGGCCCTTATTATATAAGCTTTTTCAAGCTAGACAAAGCAATAGCTAGCTAGCTAGCTTGATTAAAGAAATGTTTTCGCTCGCTGTCCGAGGTATTGAATTGAAAGCACATTGAAAAAATAAAAATAAAAGACATGGGTTTCTTTCTCATTTCAGCAAGCAGAATCAGTTCTATCGTTGGGTCAGTAAGATAAATAAACCCCCCTTCTGGCTCACACTGGGATGTCGACTCGTAATGTCGTGATGAGAAACTCTTTGGGGGGGGACCTTTTTTTTTTTAGTCGGATTCATCGGTCAACTGTTATCCAAGCCACGAGAAAGGTTTTTTAAACTAAATAATATCTATAATAAGTATTTTTTTGCTGCTTGGATGTTTATTATCAAAGATGTATTTCATGTTTCTTTAAGCAATTTTTTCGCCTGTGGAACTCGGAATTTTTTTCCGAGGGAAATTGCTTGAAAAACAAAATACATGTGATATCTATATGTTTATGATATGGACGTATAATATAAAAACGTTAGCAAAATACCTGTCATTTTCCAGAACTTGTGCGAAAACTTGGAATGATGATAATCCGCGTTAAGATCTAATCAAACTGAAAGAAAGTGGAAAAGCCAAATTAGATTCACTGAAACTTGACGCCTTTCTTTCAATGAAGTATCGATGTACAATGTATTTCAATGCCACACAACTGAAATGCGTGAAAACGATGTCTGTTTTGGTGGCAAATTTGATTTTGATTGACAAAAGACAAAAGTAAATTAATGAAAGTGATAAAAATGAGGTGCAAATTAATTTGGGAACTTAGTTGGCGGGCAACTACATCTGCTCCACTGCGTGTTTTTAATCCATTAACGATATGAAAATATATCTAACCACGTTTGGGGAATAGTTGAAACAACCTTCAAATTTATTATATATCGTGTTTCAAATTTAAGTGCCCCATATTTGTTTCCTTTATATTCGTATTTCATCGAGTATAGGGTTCGGAAGAACTGGTCATCACATTTAATAAGTCCCACTGTTCCTAAATTCTACGCAAATCTACGTAGTAAAGATACTGATTATAAAAACAAGTTTTCTAACTAGATGATCCAGTTCTAAATGAAAATCAAGGTCAATGATTGGAAATGAGTAAATCGAATGAGTCCAAGAGAGCAGAAGTGTTTTTACAAAATTACAACGCTAACAGGGTAGTGACAAGGGATATCATTCTATTTGATCCCAAATTCGTACACAAAATTTTGATCCCCGATTCCAAAATCTCTTGATCCCTGAATTTATTTATACGATTTCAATCCCTCTGCTGTGATCCATTATCCCACATCCCTCGTCAAAACACTGACGAAAGGGTAAACTGAGAAGCAGTTCCCAGCCAGAATATCACTGCTATTTCGATCATGCATTCTCATTGTTTCAAGGTCCGGGGGGGGGGGGGGGGGGGGGGGGGGGGAAGGCCTTTAAAAACCAGTAAAAATTTGGGGTACATTTTTGTAATGGCCGAATTTGAGGGTTGGGGACGTACGCATTTAGATTTTCAAAAACGCGTAGGACGTTTCACGGATTCAAATAAAAGTATTACTATTGTGGAGTTTCTGTTGCTCCTGTACTACAGGGAGCTCATAACTGTAGAAATCCCTTGTAGCCGTTGAAAGAGGGGGGTACGTTTTCTATTTAATGATTTTAGAGGGGGGTACTCATACGCCTTTCCTTCCAGCTTATCAATAAACTTCCTGTAAGTGTCCTTCAAATATTCTCTCTCCAAATATTGAAGGATAATATTCCGAAAAATGAGTCACCGAAATTAATGTTTCCTTCATTTTGGTGTATATACGAAATCGTTCCTGTTTTGCTATTTTAATTTGAAAATAATCGAACTTTTATTGCTTATCAAGCTTGAGAGAAAACAAATGATAGGTTTGATTCCAGTAAGACTCCAAAATCCGACTCGATAATGGAATTGACTGAATCCGTTCCTGAATCAGGCGTCATTATCCTCTTAGTTCATTAAGGTGGCTCGATAATGGGGTTTTCTCGACGCGCTATTTCGCAACTTCAAATCGCAAATATATGCGGACGCAAACAATTTATTAAGGTTTTAAGAAAAAAGACGAAATTTTTGAATGAGCATGTTTTTACAGAATTCAGATTTAATATAAAACTGCTGTTAAGTATTGGTGCAGAGTGTGCTTTATTGCCCATTTTTTTCCATTTTTTGACCTAAATTTCTAAATCGCGCTTGAAATCTTGGAGAATGAATACTTTGCTCAAGCTTCAGAAAATTTGAAGAAAATCTGTCAGAGCAGTTCTGTACATTTCCAACTTAATCAGTTGAAAAGCTGAAAGTGCATATAAGCTATATAGGAAGCCTTCTTGATTCGAAAGGCCTCACAACACCAACCAACCAACAGCAATCAACACGAAACAGAACAACACACCACACCACAACCCAACACTACACGACACAACAAAACGACACAAAACAACTCGCTTCCACAATATAAAGCAAGATACAAACTTACACCTTGTACTGGCCAGTGAACTTGATCATTAATCCCGCTCGTCTCTGGCCCTCGAGGGTCAATCGTCAGCGCAGTCTTTATTTATCCATCCATCCATCCCGTGTTGGCAAATATCTTCATTAAAAAAAGAGCCGCAATTTTGGAAAAGGACGCCCTCTTTAGGCGTTCACTGGGTTCCCTGTATTATAATATGCATGCAGAGGCCTATAAACTCTGTATATTTTAATATGTTAGCCAAAAGATAATGAAATGCTTCAAAGAAAAAAGTTGCAAACTTGCGCTTTTCTCTGTGCTACAGTTTTGCATCATGCATGTCACAATACTTACGGAAAGGAACCCTTTATAAGGCTGTTTTGTCACAGGCAACGAGGTATGGTGGTAAGGGTTGCATTCTCTTTCACCGGATTCTTGGCTAACTGAGTTTTGGTAAGTTAAAGCTAATCTATTCCACTCTTCTTAATTCTGCGAACATTAGATAAAACTAGGTATGCCAGGCCAGAAATGAGTATGACAAGATATAGGCTTTACAAGAACACCTTTATTATTTGGACTGTTTAATGTTTAAGGATTTAATCAAATAGACCAAAGCCCATATCATCATCAGATTCCTCAGACTCCTCTTTCTTCTCTTCCTTCTTCTCCTCCTTGGCTTCGGCAGCTCCTCCAGCATCACCAGCTGCAGCACCACCGGCAGCCACAGCACCTCCTGTTGGAACGGCAGCAAGCTTCTCTTTACCTTGCTCAATTAACTGCAGGAGGAAGACAGACATATTCATATCACAAATTACATAGTCACAGCTTTTGCTCACATATCCTTTACTGTTAATGCCTAGTGGTTTGTATGGGTGTTGGTACTAGCACAAACTGTATATCATTACTTTAAAGGGAAACTTGTCAATCTGTCTAGTACTGAGCAGGATACTTGTTATGTCAATAGGCCTTTTTACACATGATTGTTTCTGGATAACGAAAAATTTGGACTTCCTTTATTTAAAGATTTTTGGCCGGATTACTAATATTGTATCCAAAACCTTTTCAAAAATACTTTTTTTCTTTACAAGATACTTTCGATTTCAAGATACAAAGCAGTTTCAAGTTTGTTTGCCATCCAGCAGAGCCTTCCCCAAGAGACCCTGAGCCAAATTGATTCATTATCAGAGTCATATATCAGCATGTGACTGTTTGTTGCAAAATAACTATTAAATGTGGCTTTTGCTTGAAAAAAAAAAATACTTCTACACCTTAGGAACCATAAAAAGTTAGGGGGCTTAGAGTGGAAAATATAGTTTACTATTTGCATAACAGTGGGTCTGTCACTTGGATATTGGGGGGTGGAGGGGGCTAGCTAAACTATTCCATGGTTCCTACCCAGTGGTAACTTGCTAAGGATGTGCTTGCTAAGGAAGTCTCATTACCTCATTGATGTTCTTGCCAGACAGCTCTGCTATAACTTTCTGTAATCGTTCCTTATCAACATCAATGCCGACAGTGTCGAGGATAGCCTCAATGTCACTGGCAGAAGGGTCCTTGTTGCCTCCAAGGCTAGCTAGCAAATAAGCGGCCACGTAACGCATCTGGAAGCGCATTAATGTCATTGTTAACTTTGCTGTTATGGTATATCCCATATAAGACAAATATAGGGGTGCGCCCTATATGTGTCTTACATATAGGCGAGGATATATGATAATGTTAAAAGACTGTAGTTTTGCTTGTAAAGCAGAATCTTTGGCACTTGCTTTCTTAAGGAACATACTAGATCTCCTTATTACAAATCCACCAATCAGAAGTCCGACAATACTCCATTTTACAGTTTCATTCAGTGACCATGAATAATAGTTCCTAGCCGAGGCTGGAGTTTCCACACATAGCAAAACTACAGTTTATCATGCGCGGCAACTCCAAACTTGGCTTGGAACTATTATTTGTGGCACGTCACTGAAATGGAAGTGTAAAAAGGAGTATTGAACATGAAATAATTTTTGTATGGGCTACCTGTGCATACCTAAAACATTCATACATTTTCATGAAATGTGTATCTTTGTGAAATATCCAGAGAATAAAAAAAGGTAAGTTTATTTTGTAACAAGCTTAAGCTTATATTATGACTAATTTTAACTAGCAGTTCATAAAAAAGGGTTATTTTTCAGTTGCCCACCACACAAGTCTTACAACAAGCTTTGCATGTGTACACGCACTTGTTGCCTAAGTTGTTTGAATCATTATGAAGAAAATGTAACTCCTAAAAAGCCATATGTCGTTCAAACAGTTCCGATAATGATATACAAAAGAATATTTCATGAGCAGCGATTCAGAATTCATCACGACTTTTGACTCAGAATTTTCACGGATTTCTGACCATTTTGATCTCTTTCTCGCCTCAGAGTGCGAGATAATTGATTAAAGAATAGATATACTCACTTTTTAAGTCGTTTTTTGACACGAAACGTAGTGCACGCTTTGAAAATAAGATCGTAATTTGAACGATTTACAAAACCTGTGCTTTGTAAAAACGAGAGGAAGAATCGAGGGCACGTGGGCTTTATATACTAATGCTGCGGGGGAGACTATCACGTGTTCAAGGGGTACAAGACAGGGAGACCATTTGTAGATATATGTACTTTGATAAGAAAAAGTGAAAAATTATTGATAGATTTTAAAGCATCACGATTTTATAGCATCAAGAAAGAAAGGAAGGAAGCCTATAATATGGAGAACATAGATAAATTATTGGGGGATTATTTCAACGAATTCGAATGAGTAAAATAACGTTAGATAAAAGCATTTGATGAATGAGGGGTGTGGGGTCCCTGTGGTAACTTAGTTGTACCAAGGGAAGATGGCGGACAGAATAACACAACTACAAGATGCTCTAAACCAGGTTTGTTCACTTTTCTTGGGCTCGGTTACTTGTATAAGTCAACATTGTTGTTATTTTTGTCTTATTTAGTAATCTACTATTTTGATGTTGTTCATGAATATTTTTAAAATTCGAAAGTCTTGGATTTTGACAACTTTACTTTTCTGATTGCTTTTTATCCCGGAGTAGTCAATCGATAAAAATCGATAGAAATCAGCTGATTTGTATCGATTTTTATGGGAAATCGTTTAAAATCGATAAAAAAAATTGGTGTGAGTTCGATTTTTATCGATCAAGATTTGACAGCTTTAATTCGATCCAATAATGAGTACAATCATATAATCAGCTTTATTTCACGGAAAGTATTCGAAAATATCGATGATAGTGCAATAGATTTTATAACTATTAATTCACAAGTAATAATATGTAGATCAGGCAGCTAATTATCCAAGTACTTTTGCTGTC
Source organism: Actinia tenebrosa (assembly GCF_029948245.1). Classification (NCBI taxonomy): domain Eukaryota; kingdom Metazoa; phylum Cnidaria; class Anthozoa; order Actiniaria; family Actiniidae; genus Actinia; species Actinia tenebrosa. Next base: position 16,403,325 of record NW_028292578.1, read on the forward strand.
TGTTCACTGATCACTATAACAAACTCCTAGTTAGTGTCAAGCTATGGTTACGAAAGAGTAATTGCCGGTGGTGTAAATCCGTAGCCACACGGCCCTCGTACGATCATCGATAGAAATTGTTCAAGACATAAATAAAAAAAAATCGATATGTATATAATCAATCAATCGATACAAAAATTTAGTGTGAGTTCGATTTTTAACGATTGATCGATACAATCGATATCAATCAAATCAGCGGTATCGATTGTTATTGATTTATCGCTTGGCAAAATCGATATCGATTTTTATCGATTGACTACTCCGGGTTTTTATAAAGCTTGAATTCTGACTTTCATTGACTGTTTCTACCTTTAGCTTGCTGATCAGTTCTGTAATAGTATTGGTATTCTCCAACAAAGTGCCAAACCTGGTCAGTTTCCTGGCTTCGAAAGATGTAAGTCTCAAAACATGTAAGATTTATTGGTTGGGGAGGGTTAAGTGCCTGTCTAATACCAACTTTTAGAGCTTAGAAGGAAATGAAAGATGAAAAATAAATCAAATACAGTGTCCCCCCCTCTCTAAATGCAGAAACAGCCTTCAAAAGTGCAGTTTTTCTTTTGAATAATAACATTTCTTATGCTTGTTATTTTAGCAACAACTATAGATGATAAATCTATTCAACAAGGTGAGGATCATAGCTGGTTACTTTGGCCAGTCAGTCAAGATAAGGAAAAACTGTGCCAGAGGTCTTGAATATGTAGACCAAGGCCTTTAGGCCGACATCCATTTTCAAGGCCAAGGACACAGTTTTTGTCCTATCTGACCAAGTTTAGGACAATAAATAACTTATCTTTTCCTCATTGATCTCATTTTAAAATTTTTGTTGTTGTTTATCAATCCATTATCTTAGGATACCGGACCATGATCAGAGATAGTAACCGCCCGCTTGCGCAGGTTATCAGAGCTCACGATTTAGGATACCCAACAAGAAAAAATAAATTACATATAATGGCACTATTTAGAACTACCCAATCCTGGTCCCTCTGGCTCAGCTCCACTCCTATCCATGCTGTCTATGACTTTGATTGATCACAAAGAATGCTACAATACAAAGACTGTGATGTTGACTACAAGATGTTAGGTCCACTTCTTTATTTTTCCCTCTTGATCTACAGGACATGCAGCACTTTTTGCAACTCTTATTGCCAGAACTGCCAAGGATATAGATTATCTTATTGATTCTTTACCAAGTCAAGATTGTTCTCCAGAATTACAGGTAATTTGCCATTCTCAGGTTAAGTAAAAGACTGGGTTGCATTGGCATTGCAGTACATCATGGAACTGTTTTAGAGGACATATTACTGTACTAGGTGTCTATTTATGGTGTCAGAATGGCTAATAAAGATTGCATATTTCATAATAATCTCATTCCAAATCCGAACTTTTCATCAATGTTTTTTCTCAATAAGGCTGCAAGTCTGCAGAAGCTGGAGGCAGAGAACCAAGAGGCAGGCAAAAAACTTGAGGAGGTTGTGAGAAAAGGAGGTAAGATAACACTTCATTTTTTATTTCCTTTTTTATCGGAGTTAATTTCAATGCCATGCAATATTTTTTTGCCCAATAGACTCCTTGCATGCATCATCAAAGCAGATTAAATCGGAGAACGAAACAAAAGTTTTTTTATCTCATGACAGTTATTGTCCTCCAAATTGAGCTGAATTCTGATGTGCTGCTATCCAATGTTGTTTAGCAATAACGATTTTTTTATTTTTATCAGAAAAATTACTGGAGTTGATCCAAAAGGCTTTGGATGAAATAGCGACCTCCAAGCTTTCCTTGTCAGAAACAATATAATGTCAAAATTTTTGCAACACGAAATGAACAAGTCAGAAGTCAGTTGTCCTCTTTTGTCAACATCTGAACGTTTAGCTTCAAGCTTTTACTCTTGGGCCAAAAGCTTTCATTCAAGATGTATCTGAAAATTGACAAAGGATAGGCACAAAACAATATTGTTGCAAGAAATGGGTAAGGCCAGCAAGGATCCCTCTGAAAGAGGCCAAGACTCATTGCAACCAGTTCCCTCATACAGTAATGTGAAGTTGGACTTAGGAAGTGATGTGCATGACAATAAGATTGGAATGTTCAAAAGACAAGTATTCATTTACTCCTAGTATACAACTTTGCTAAAAGAGGACAGTGCCTGTCATTCATTCTACCAAGGTTGTAATAACTATAAAAGTGAATAGTATAATAGTATAGGAGAGAAAGGAAGATGGTAGTGAAACTCTCAGACTCGATGCTTTGATTTTTGAGAGTTCAGAGCTAGAATTAAAGAGTTGTGTGTACAAAAGGCATGTAACGTAAGATTATTTATATCACATAGGAAAACAACTGCAAAAATATGAGACATTTATGACATCTTGATCTACTAAGAAGCATAAAATGTTAAAAAATGTAAAATCTTGTACTACAGTTTAAATTCTTTATTTACAGTTAAAATTATTTCCAAATACAAAACATCTATTTATTATTTCTTATGTACAAATTTGGCCTTCAGCTATTTCTCATCCTTACAAAAGCAGTTTGGCATTGGTAGTTAGTGATGCTGTTATTCTTGGTGTTGGCAACATTGGTCACTGGTTGCAGCACTGGTGGTGGTAGTGGCTAGTGATGGTTAGTCACTGGTTGTAGTGATAGTGGTGATAAATGATGGTGGTGGTGGTTGCTAATGGTGGTGTTGATGGTAGAGTTGATAGCATCGATCATTGGTGGTAGTGATGATGATGGTGATGGTTATTGATGTTGGTTGTGATGTTCATTTTGATGGTGATAGTGATGATGGAGGTAATGTTGATGATGATGGACTTATTGGTGCTGGTGATGATGTTAAGTGGTGATGAAAGTTATCTGTGGACTGCTTGGCATAAAGATATTCTTCTAAGGCATCTTTCCTTTATCCTACGACCAAATGACATCAGATTACTTTGTAAGTGACATTGCCATATAAACATATATACAGTACAAGCTCACTACTCACAGATCAAAGATATCACAGGGTTTTCATTAAGGGTTGGAGATCAAAGAATGCTCCAGTAACCAAGCAAAATTATTTCATTTTGATTAAACTACCATGATCTTTTGTCCTATTTTTTCCAAAGTTAATGAAAACTCCTGTATCAACTTAATGGCTTATATTAAAAACAACAAAAAACTTATATTTTCAACCTTATATTTACCTTTTCTTTTTGTGAAGCAAAAATATTAAGTTCTTTTAACAATTCAGTGAAAAATGCCTGAAACAAGTTAAAGAAAGTGCGAGTGCGTCATGGTGAGGTCTAACTTTGATATTGCCTGTGCTGGTTGATAGTTGCTGATGGATGGGAGAAGAGCCTACCATACAATTGACTGCAGGTGAAAAAGAAAACTGTGGTACAAGCAGCAGTATACAACTTTTTAAAAAACATTGGTCCAAGATCTGAAATGAGCAATCTGAGACTAAAGAGAATTCTTGTGCTTTAGTTTTTTCTGGCTAAAATACGAAAAATCACATTTTGAACTTAAAGGTCATGTTCCATATTCCAATCTAAAAGGAAACTGCATTCAGCTGTGAATGTACTACGACTTGCAGTATGCTCCTTTCTCAGATTTCAGAACTCCGACCAACAGAGTTTTTTTGAAATGGATGTATAAGAGGTGAATAATAGATGCATAGCAGAATGTAGAACAATGTTTGTAATCTATGTCCTGCAAATTATTACCCAGTAAAACAAAAAGAATGTATACCTGTACATCTGTGTTAAGGAAGTTCTTTTCAATGGCTGTTATTGGGATAACATAAGGAAGGGTATGCCTTGAAATCTGAAAAATAATTCAGTAACGTATAATTGATAACAACATTCTTAATTTACATGTAGACAAGATTTCTTAGATTTCCTACCTTAAGTTGATCTCCAGATTGTATTTCAATGTAGTAGGTATCATGGTGTTGACCTGAGAATATCAGAATACCAAGGAATTTTATAAAATGATGAAAGCTAAAATCCCACACGTTTTGAATGACAGCTAACATAGTTTTCTGGAATGCATAGTTATAAAAATGTACAAAGGATATTACAGATCCATATATCGTACAAAAGCTAATCCTGTTGCATTTCAGTTTTGCTTGATATTGATATGCTGTTTACTACCTACCACCATTGAATATGTCAAGTCTGAAATTAATTTTGGAGGAGTATTCAGATTCAATGGACACTCCTGCAAGTCTGTAGGCATCACACAAATCTCTGAGCTGGAAAGTGAAGGGAGAAAGAAACAGTTCAAGAAAGGATTAATTACAAAAAAGTGGCAGAGTGACTGACTCATTGAAAAAGGGAGTTACTAGTTGAAAAGTGACTTACTGATTAATTACTGACACTGTATTTAAAAACAATACAAAACCTTACCTTTTTGCACCGTAAAGCGTAAGCTGCATTTAAAATCTCCTGTAATTGAAAAAAATACATATTGTTAGTATTTTACCCTCTTGATGTGGCCTCGGTTTGTTCTACAGGGTTTAAAATGATGGACAGACATTAGACAATGTTTGGTCAAATCTTTGCCTTGCCAGTCATTTTGATCAGTAGTTAACATTAAGCCAGAAATGAGGTTTGACCAAGCTAAAACTAATTTGGTGGAACAAGTATCTTAAACCTAGGTACTGTACCTCTTTCTCAGAATCAGTGAGTTCCTTTAAATAGTCTGGATTATCACTATGTTGTACATAGTCTTGTATTACTTGATGATAATCATTTTGAAGCTGCTGAGAAAGTTGATTCCTTTTCTTTTTCAACTGCTGGACTATATAAAATACAAAAACAAATTTCAGTAATTTCGAGGAAAAAAGATTATTTTCCTAAGTGGCATAAGAAAATGGGACAAACACCACTTCCTAAAATTCATTTTTCATTATATATATAATTATATTTTTCAACATAAAAAGTAAAAGAAGGTAAAGTAATTATTCTATGATGCTTCATTATGGGAAAAAACATGAAAAGCCCTGCTTGATGTAATGGCTTTCTTATACCTTACATTTTTTAAAATTTTTGTTGGAGTTCCTGTGGTATTCTTAGAGAAAGAAGATGTTGTTCCCCAGGTAAGAAGTTATATATCATCCACTGTCTCAACCCATGGATGGAGATAAGCAAGGTAAAAAAAAATTTGTTTGTCCTAACCTCTTTTCTTTAAATAAGCTATCTCCTTTTTCTCTTGGGCCTCTAGATCTTGTTCTGCAGCAAGTCTATGAACACGAATATTTTTTGACAGTTCAAAACAGAAATGCAAGATAAAAATACATAAAAGATTAGGGATTGCATCAAATAAGATAGCTTTGTTTTAAAACCGCTTACTTTTCGTGTGCTTTTTGTAGTTTTTCAAGGGTTTCCAAAGCTCCTTCCTTAAACTTCATTTTGTCCGCCATCTTCGATTTTGGCGCCTTTTTCTAGTCTACCTCAAGCACAGGCAGCCCAAACAAGCTTCAGTTCCCGTGGTTTGATAAAGATATAAAATCCAAAATAAAACAGATTTACCTAAAAAGTTTGCTTTAATACTTACTACAGTTGTTTTCTGACTTGTTTAGTCTTCTGGCGAAGTTTAAGTGCGATTTGAGGCCATTTAGCTTTTTGTCCGTGCATACCTCGTATAACACGAGCCCTGTTTATGTGGACTTCCTGTCTAGAGCTACAGTATACAAAACTCGCTCGATCAAGATGAATGGTAAGCAAAAAAACAGTCGTTTATAAAGATAAATTCAAACCAAAGTACTATAGATATGAATCAAGAATACTTATTTTCTGCTTCTATGGGGACAGGAAAAGTCAAGAATATATGATTATTGGAAAAACTGGAAAATCTTGAAACAGGAAAAGATCGAGTGCTACTATTTCTGGGTTTCAATTTCCTGTCTTTAAACCTCATTATCATTGACAATTCTTTTGTTAAGTTCCTCCAACATGGCCGCCGTGAAAACCATCAATAGCTCAGTCTGTTGATTCTGAGGGCATCACAACATGGCTGTTTTTGGTGTGTTTATGAATATATTTAGATTAATATTTTTAGATAATATATAATTAAATTATCAATTAAAAAATGAAGAAATGCAATTTAAGAAACTGTAGTCCTACTTAAAAATATTTTTTTGCTGTTGTATTTGATAGAAAAGGGAGAATGCCCTTCTTCAATACTAGAGAAGTTGAAGGTTTACCAAAATAGAATGGAAGAAGAGCTGAGACACACAATGGATTTTTGGATAAACCATTCTCATGACAGTCAGAATGGGTAATGGTACATTAACTTGCACCAACCATTCCAGCTATACTACTAAACAAGAGTTGGTGATAGATATCAATTTAATTATGCTATATTAATATGTTTACAGTGGCTTCTTTACTTGTCTTGGACAAGATGGCAAGATATATGACACAGATAAGTATGGCTGGATGCTGGGGAGACAGGTAATTGATCTCAGTTTTGTACTTTGTATTGCACATAAGGGTGGAGAGGTTCCTCTTTCAATGGTTTTTATCGTATTTTTGTTAATTTTGTCTCATTCTACTCACCCAAATATTGGCTTTTTTCAATTAAAACATGCCCCTTTAGCTTAAAATTTCTTACACTGAAAACAGGTTTTCTATCATGGACGAAGCCACCAATTTTATGCTCTGTGTACATAGGGGTTGGAGTGATGAAGGGGCCACTTTTGAGCACTGCTTATTTGTGGCAAAAGGGTCCCAGACACCTATCTTCTTATTTCATGGGTAATAATATCTATTCAACTAGGTTTGGATGTATTCAAAGCTTTACAATGAAACTGCAGAATATAAAACTGACTTTGTTTTGAAAGCAGCTCTCTCAGGTAATAATAAAAATGATACAAACTAGTTTATATAGTTTATGCACAGATTTATAATAAAGAGTTGTTCAATCGATTTCTAAACCCTCAAAAGTGGGTTGAAAAAAGAGATGCAGCCTACTAATTATTTAAACTAACTTCAAGCTATCTTCAGTGCTTACCGGTATGTACATTTCTCGCTTGTTAAGGAGCTGAATTTCTTATGAAGCATGTCAGTCGACAAGAAGATGGTCGCTGTTACTTCCAGGTTACTGCCGATGGAAAACCCATCAAACTCCAAAGGAAGCTCTTTACCGAGTGTTTTTATGCTATGGCGATGGCAGAGCTTGGGCGTGCAATGGATATGCAGAAGTATAAGGTGACGTGTGTTTCCATCACCCATCTGGTTCCTGCATGATCTATGAAAGTTTACCTCATTGAATCTGAATCTTCTAACTTCAAATCATAGGAACAAAGGATGTTGAGTTTAATGTCTTCACATAGTTACTTAATGTGATTTTAGATACAGGCCGAGGAAACACTGTCCAAGATAATTTACTGGGCTCGTGTAGATGACTCAGCCTTGGGGTTAACAAAATTAGAGGGACAGATGCTAGTCAATGCAATGGCCATACCAATGATGCTGTTGTGTGTGATAGATGAGGTCTGTGGTTGTGATGAAGCCATCAGGGAGCGTTATGCAGCTGATGAGGAATGGGCAGTACAACAAATTTTGCAACATGTGCAGGTAAGTAAATGATGAGTAACATGCCTAGGTTAACAGGTATTGGATGAGATGTCCAGGTGAGCAGATGATGGACAACAGAGACCTTTAGCATGATGTTCTTGCTCCTACCATAAACCTCAGTGTAGTTTGACGTCAGAATTTTCCATCAAACTTTCTACATTTAGCAAACGTCATAACGAAGTTGTTGCTGGTAGAGCTGCCTTATTTAATTTCATTGATGCAGAGTGTTTCTCCATGTTTGGGGGCATGTTTCTGGGCCTGATCCCTAGCCGTTAGCAGTTAGTGGTAAACCACATGCTAAAGCTTTGTATTACTTTATCTATTATACTGAAATCTGCATTTCTTTGTCACAGAGAGATGGCTCAATAATCCTTGAAACTGTGTCCATGGATGGCAAAGAGCTTCCTGGCATTCATGGCAGGCATATGAACCCAGGACATGCAATGGAGGCTGGCTGGTTCCTTCTTCAATATGCTGCCAGGAAAGGCAACAAGGAACTTCAGCAAACAGCAATTGATAAGTTCATCAAAGCCCCTTTTGATCTTGGCTGGGACAAGAAACATGAAGGGATATTTTATTTTCTTGATGCTGATGGTCTGTGTCCCGTTCCTTTAGAATGGAACATGAAGCTCTGGTGGGTGCACAATGAAGCACTGATTGCGTTGCTGATGGCATATGAGAAAACTAGGGAGGAAGGACTTCTACAGAGATTTGATCAATGCTTTAATTACGCATTTAATAAGGTAGGAGTTTAATTATTACAAGGTTTAGGAAGAAATATTGAAATCCCATTGAAGTCAAAAAGTTTAGGTACCAATATTTTTCTGAGGATAATGACCAGAGTTGTCAAACCTGATTAATTTATTTCCATTTCCTTCAAAAGGATGAAACTAGGGCATTCTGCGAATGACAGGGAACTGTACAAGGTGCAGAGGCAGATCCAGGGGTGTTAAAAGAGGTGACTAGTCACCACCCATTTGCTCAAATTTCTCAGTAACAGTCACCCACATTTTCCTGGAATATCTGGTAAAACCTTTGTAATAGTCACCCCCCTTCTAAAATTCCTGAGTGGGGGCTTAGATTTGAAATTATAGCAAACTAGTATCCACAAGACTAAAACTGTAAAGGGACTGTAAAGTTAGTGGATAACAGCAGAAATGGCCCCGTTTGATTCTAAAACAATGTTCAGGTTTGCAAAATTCTCATTCAGTTAGAGAGGGCTTATTATGATTGATTGATTCTTTTTTTTAGTTTCCAGACCCTAAACATGGTGAGTGGTTTGGTTATTTGGACAGGAGAGGAGACATCACGCACACAATAAAGGGTGGCCCATTCAAAGGTGAGTTATGTTATTTTCTATTTAATACTTAGTATTTGAGAAAAGATCACACAAGTTACTGCAATGGGGCAACAAGAGGGAGCAGCATGCTTGGATACTGTTCCGAACATTAACTGCTAAAATTATTTCTTTTTTCCTAGGCTGTTTCCATTTGCCACGTTGTCTTTACGTGTGTATAGATATGCTTCATATGATTTTACAATCTTAACACTTTACATCTGGTAGAACCATTAAATATCAATGTCAAATTGGAAGAATTGGGAAATTGATCAATGTGCCAAATTATCTAATTTACCACTATACATAAGGCCCAGTTTAAATGTTGAATTTCACTTGTGCTTAATCTAATGCAAATGAATGTAAACAACAAGTTTTGCTCATTTGTAATAGATTTGGCACATGCAAAATTTGGGACTAATTCATGAATAGTTATTAATGATAAAATATATATGAGATATTTTTAGATAATTAGCTGAAAGTGTAGAAATAGAATTATATTCTAGGGAATAACAAAAAGCTTATCACATAGGTTGAGAAATAGCTTTTAAGAAATCATTTGACAGAAAGATTTAGTTAATATTGAGTTTTTATTTGAAAAATTTAAATTCAGAATTTTCCTCAGTCGTATTGTTGCTTTCACTATTCACTGCACTTCATATTCATATTGACCTTAATCTTTTTCTCTTTTGATTTATTCTTTTTCACTCAAATCACCCTTTTTCTCAGGGCTGCATTTTCATCAAATCCAAGAAACTAAAGGAATGTAAAACCACACATTTTGTTATGAGAATTACCAAACAATTTTGTGAAATTATCTGAAAAACCAATTATTTTCTCTTAAAATGGCATTTGCGGCAATAATGCCTATATGCTAAGTTCAAATGTACACATAATCATGAGAAAAAATTTCTTGGAAAATGTAACCCACATCACTTTATGCAGCCTCCAGGGCAATCATTTTTACGCCATATCACAACAACTCCTGTTGATATACCTTACAGAATTTATCCAGGTGGAGCAGGATTCGTTTTTGTTTAAGAGTCACACCTCAAGTCTAAGCTCCAAGAAAAATGTATCCAAATAGTTTATTCATCTGACTTATTTGACTTAGGCTTGTATGGACCATCTCTAGATGTTAAGAATTCATAAATATCTGTAACTGAATCACTATCACCAGAGGATGCCTGTCTTTTATTCTCTTCTTCTGAAAGTAGTTGCTGTGAAAAAAATTAAAATCTAGAGTTAGTATACAAAGAAAATAGTAGTTACATAATCATCTTGCTAAATTGACTTAAAACTGTGACGCCTTGGAAAATGGAACATGGTGCTATTGCACATATTTCAAAACAGAAGAGTAATTTAGGGCAATGACCACTGTCTGGACTGATCCTCCATTTTTTAGGAGTGAAACAACAAGATCTCCCCAGTCAGCATGGTTAGCACACCCTTCCATCCCTCCCCTCCCCTGCCCTCACCAACCCAATCTCAGCTACAGTAAGACTGTAGTCCCTGAATCCTGCTGAATGACATAATAATCATAATTTTCAACAACCCACTTTTCAGGGTTAGTAAATGTTAAACCTACCTTTTTCAATGTGGGAGTTTCTGACATGAAATCCTTTGTAGTACATTCAAATGCTTCTTCTTGTTCCATTCCTTGACTGACAAAATCATGACATTTTTTAACGAACCTACAGCAAAACAAGAAAGTATTTTATTTACAATCTGCTAATGTAATTGTCAGCATAATGCAGAGTTTATAGCACTACACTCAAATCTTTTTAATGTGGACATCAAATGAACGACAGAAAGCGTCCATATTAACTGGGTGTCCATAATAGCGGGATTCATTCAAGTGTTGGATATCCATGTCGGAGGATTTATGGTCCAATAACTGTCCATGCTAGTAAAGAACACAAGCAAAAACTGATTCCAGAGAGCCTTTAATCTTAATTCCAAGGTATGTAACATCCATTTTACAACAGGATGGTTAGCTTACATTTCACAGTCTGTTGGAGGGCTTTCCCCTTTATGCAGATCTAATGTTCCATATGACTTGAATGTGTTATAAAATTTTCTACAAAGAAATACACCAAGCAACCATTAGTAAGGTCATTTAGGAATTATATGTAATTGATAGATACCTGTCATGCCTCTTCTACCACCCCCACCACCTTCATTTAAGTATGGGCATTCCCTAAAATAACTTTGTTTGGGTTACCTTTACACCGTTACTAAGGTAACGCAATTCAGAACTTGCTAATTTTCTTTACCTTCTAAAATAGTCCTCTGGATATTCTAGCTTCATGACTCGACCAGGTTCTGGCTTTCTATTAATTTTGGTCTCTACTATCGGGGGAAATGCTTCAACAACGTCAAACCACACTGGCTTGCTCTTCATAGCTCCAGAACGAAGTAAGTTTGAAACTCTGAAATTAAATAACGGTCCTTCATAAAATTATACCTTCGAATACGTTTATCTAATTGATTATTAATCTATTTTTCATGATATATTGAGTCATTTATACCTGGTATATATTGTACCACGAAGATGCCTGGCGCCCGCCATCTTGAATTTTGAAGTCAACCGCTGACCTGTGGCTTGTTCGCAAAGCCACAGGCAACCCAACAACACTAAGCATTCAACCTTCAGATTTTATGATAAATCGGAGAACCCGGAAAAAAACCCTCGCAGGAATGATCAATGATCTACGATCAGTCCTTTTGTTTTATCTTCTAAAACGTTTCTAAAATAAAGAAATGATACTTAGGAGAAATACTTGTGGATCAATCGACTGAGAATTTCTTTACATAGAATTTAATAAAATAGAAAAAAAAAATGAATAGTGTACTCAAAAACGCGAATTAGGTTTCGTGTGTGGAAGCGTGGAAGCCGAGCGCTCATTTACTGACATCTACTACTAATTTTGAGCAATGTTGAAGGAATTTAAAAGTCAAAGTGTTTGTGCAGGTTTGTCTCTTGTGATTGTACGTAGAAGGTGATGATTTATTTATCATATCGTATTTTGAATTTTCCCGCCCAAAGAACTTCTCCACTTGGCGATCCTCAATTGGACAGAAGGCACGCATTGGCTGAGTGATGGGCGAGGACTGACAACATTGCTGATGTCCAAAATACTGATGCAAGCGATCTATTCATGAGATGAGTGAACACCCTAGTGTAGTATCCCAGTGGAACTTAACTACACACATCAATCTGTAAGTACTTTCTGTATTCTCTTATAGTCCATTTTCCCGGCTCATCTGCACAGGCTTAGCAAGGATGGATTAAGGGATGGGCAAAGGGGAGTTGTAGCTGTTGCCCCCTCTCAAAACGTTGGTCATGTTCCGGCTTGAAGTGGAATATTTTATCCACGTTCTGTAATGTCATTCGCCAAATTTGGTCAAGCCCCCTTACATATTTGGCTGCAGGATCCGCCCCTGCTAAGCCTCGCTTAAGAGCAATTCATCTGCAAAAGTCAACTGTACTGATGTAAAAAACTGTGCGGGCTTGAACAATATAAATGTATATCCCATGGACGTTTAATGGTATCTATGAGTAGCTGAGTCATAAACAGGGCTAAACCTAAGCAAATAAGTCGGTGGTCTTCAAAAACAGCGGGAATGTGTTTATTCAGTTGGAACTAACTTTATGAAGAACATAATATTGTTGTTCGCCCATTTAAAGCTACTTAGTATATCTGTCAAGACGATAAATCTTATTTGACAGGAAAAAATTGCTTGTTTAAAGCCGCTTTTGATTACTTTTTAGCTTGTTTGATAAACCTCTTCCTCGCCAGTAGGGTGTGTGATTTCTCTACAATAAGTCATAAACATTTGAATGCGAACAAGAGAATATGAAGTACTTAATATGATGCGCACGAATCACTTGGACGAGCTCAGTTGGCATTAACTGAAACGATTTACATACAGCTGTTACAGAGTCTTTCAACTGTGGAAAATGTGTTAGAAAATCCAATGAATCATTTATAATTCATGCACGTCAAGATGTACCTGCACTGTGAGTGCTATCGTGCGTATAGGAGCATTTATCTATCCCTCACGAGCTAACTGTCGTTGCAAGTCTTGTACGGGGCTTATACGACATCGTCATCTGCCAAGAAAAAGAAAAGTTGGCTCAAATAATCGATCCAAGCGAAAGATACTGTTATATAAACGCGTGTTGAAAACTATCCATTAAACTAATTAATTAATTAAGAAAAAGCACTGGAACTGAAGATTTAGTCATGGCGCTCAAAGTTGTTGAATACATTTCGTTGTTTCTAAGGTAAGATCCATGATATATTTGGTCTCTCTGTCTATCAGTTAAGTTCTATAATAATGGAATGTAAACAATGTTAAGCCTACATTTATCCACACGGGAATACACTTAATTTGTTCACAATTCATTATTCAGTATTAACACATTTAACCACATTTGCAATTATAGACAGAACTAACACTATAATTACACTATAATCAGCCAGTTAAGGGTAACGGATTTCACACTTAAGTTTTCTTAAGTACTTTCACCTAGGAAAAAATCGTACATTTATTCGAATTATTCAATGTAAACGATTAGGCAGCTGATGAATAATATAAACACACCATAAATCTTTTAGCTATATTAGCTATATATCAATGCAATTAACATCATTCTCGATATTATCGTGAAATTAAATGAACATCTGGCATTATATTGCAAACAGTGCTACGTATTAAACTAGTAATATCAATAGTTAGTACTAAATAGCAGTGATGATGACAATAGAAAACAATAGATTGCATACCATATACTCGTGAAAAAAATAACTAAATTAATTGATTAATTAAATCAAAATTTTACAAATAAGTGCAATATTTTTAGTTCTACGGTCAACTGACGTATACTGAATTTACTAATTTGTGCAATTTCTTGCAAAGTTTTTCACGTATTATTATATGGTATGCACTCTAGACAATGCATTATTTTGTACTCTGATTTAGTGCAAAAGATTTCACGAGCACTCTAACAGTGGCACTACACTGTTAGCTCAGTAGAAATACGAGCCCCTGCATGAGTGTCGCGTTGGTCGCTTTAGTGCAAAGATAATCGACACAGCTGTAGTTTCTCGTGGGTCGTGATTTCAGTCATGCATTCTCTCGTAAAAACAAGTTTATCAAACAATTAACAATGAATTTACACCTACTTGCAAGGACGTTGTCATGCGATATTAGAACATTAGTAATTTAGTGACAAAGGAATACATTAAAAGACAAAAGAAAAAATTCAGCTTCAGTGATCTTCTTTTGTTTTTTAATATAATTCCTATCCCACTAAATCACTAATGTTCTATTTTCGTATGACAACGTTCTTGCAAGTAGGTGTATATCCCGGCTAATCAGAATTGACTTGATGCTTTGAAAAGTTTGATATTTTTTTTAAATTTACGGCGGTTAATTTTTAACATTTCACGAAAAAATGTAAGATAAGAAGAAAAGACTTTAAAAAACTTTTTTTTCATTAAAATGTTTTTATCTCACTGCACGATACCAGGCGATTTGCCAACCATAACCGTGGTTGATAATTGTTTTGAAATATCTGTTTCAGTTGATCAACTATAGTTACGATATAAGATTTTCATCATTGTCCTCTCCTATTTCTCCCACTCCCTCTCCCTCTCCCTCTCCCTCTCCTTCTTCTTCTTCTTCTTCTTTTTCTTCTTCTTCTCCTTCTTTTTCTCCTTCTTTTCCCTCTTTTCCTCCTTCTTCTCCCTCTTCTTCTTCTTCTTCTTCTGCTCCTCCTTCTCCTTCTTCCTCTTCTTCCTCTTCTTCTTCTTCTTTTTTTACCAACTGTTTTTCACCCATTCTTATCCACCCATTTTGATAAGGAATGTTTCCGAAAATATATAATAAGAATTAAAGTGGCGTGCTATCAAGTGGCCCTTCAAAGCAAAGTCCAATATATTGATGTTATTTTGCTTGTAAGACACTGAATGCCATAGTGAAATGCTTAACACATATTTCATACAAGCACATGTTCTGAGAGTGTCCTAGATAAGAGTTACAAGAAGTGGGCTGATATAAGTAATAGGATCACGTGTTTTTCAATAGTTGAATATAAAGAATTGATTGGACTGTTATCGGTTGACTGGATCTAACACTTGGATCGCAAAAACGTTTTCGGCGAATTTTCATCTCTTAAAAGTGTATAGATAATCTTAACGTATAGAAAAAACTTAACATACCTCTAAAGATTGATTTACGCTTCTAAATTCTGAATTTTGAGAGATTTTTTATGTTGGAAAATCAGGAACCGTGTAGATTAGATCGGACTGGACTTCGTTTTAACTGGATCGTGGATCGAAACATGTTTTTTTTACAGCGAAATCGCAGCTTTTATCCTATAACATTTATTTTAATATTTATAGCTAGTAGTTTTATGCTGAAATTTTGCAAGAAAATCAAGATTTTTTTTACAATTAGAAACATTTTCATAAATAGGAGCCTGGCTCTTTGGTGAATTAACATATTCCGCCTTCAGCCGGCGCCGCATGCGCATTGATTGCGCACTTGCCTGAGTAATCTTTAGTATTCATACTTTATTTTTGTATACCTCTTTGACCTTTTCCCAGGCTTTTTTTGATTTCTCAATCATTCTTTCATCAGTTACATCTAAAAATGTTGCGACCCCGGGTGAGGTGCGCACATGATAACGATTAACCTGCGTCACTAGCAATTGTTCCATAAACGGCATTTAACCCGCCTAAGGGGCGAGGTCAAAACAATCGTCCAAAATAGGATTCCTATTTTATGAATTAAGGTGGTGGGAACCGGTACGTATCCCCTCCCCCCTCATAGACCTGTTCAAATGCTGGGGGTGTGTAGTGGCAATTTCTATACACAAATATGTTTTTTAGCATACACGCAGACAGACAGTACATTATTCATTTCTTTGATTTGGCTTTTTGATTTGGCTTTTAGTTTTGGAGATATTTGGGGACAAAATAAAAAGATTTCACTTCCAGAGGTGGAGGGTACCGGGTAACACCACCCCTCCCCCCTAAATCGGGTACCCCTGAGATGACAATTGTTTTGTCCTGATCCCTAACTTTCTTTCGTCCAGTTCTTGGGTCTATAAATACCCATCATTGTCTTAAGATTTCGACTAAGAGAATAATCTTGAAGCCATATGTTATCATGACATTTTTTACATTAAGCGGAAACTGTAAGTTTTTCGTATTTATAATATAAATTTATTTTTCCAAAAAAATCTCTCTTTTTTTTTTCAATATTTACTTTGATCAGCTTAGGATAAAATAAATAAAATTGATAGGTTTTAACATGCATTGGCATTTCCACAGAGTGGCTCTGCATCCACTGAGTTCCACTTGGAATATAGCTTTAATACATAATGTATAGATAAACAGATTAAGTTTTTACGATTCTCAGTTCATGTTACGAAACAACCGGGTCAAATATTTTAAGCTGTAACGAGTTACCCACTCAAACAGTCCGCACTTCATCTGTGGTCAAGTAGTGTTCATTAGAGCCCTGTCAGAGCAAAACTATATACGTTTTTAGACTTAATACACGAAATATCAATTAAGTAATTGATCAATATGGACAAGTATAAACTCTCTAGGTAAGCACTTCGATCAGTTAGATGATTAAGTAATTATAATAATTTACATGGGCCTTCAGCTTAGTCGGCCAAGATTGCTCCGCGTTTTTCCTGCGTTTTCTAAATTTCTATCGTCTTCTTTTGGGACCTTGCAAATAAATTCAAAAGAAGGTTCTATTATGTTTTTTTTTTTACCAAAATTGATTAGCAACACCTTTGATACATGTATTTGACATCGCTTTAAAATTACTTGCGCTGCGCTCGTACAGAAAAAATATTTTGCGCAACATGAAAATCTCGAAGGATTTTTACTATCAAATTTTCTAGGAAATTGTAAGTTCGTACTTATTGTAATGTATGAAATACGAGAAACTGAGTTAGTTCTGTGTTCTGTATTTCTTAGTTTGAAAATATTTTCGTAATATTCTGTATCTGTGAATTTCTTACGTAATATTGGAACAGCGCTGATTCGCCGAAAGAGGAGGTTTGGTTGTTTTTTCATCGCGCATCGAACACACTGTACAGTAGTACGATAAGTACAATATCTCTGGTAAAGTCCCGGAAGCCCGCATCTAAACGTGTCGTTTCAGATCCGAGCTAAGGACTTCGATCTTGTAGGAATAAGATTGTAAACCCTTGGGTCTGGATAATAAGCAGAAATCACAACGAGGAGCTGATTTTGATCATTGAATCACATGGTCTCTTGGTTGCTTTCGATTTTTTTCTTTTTTTTTTTTTTTCAATGAATTTTTTTTCAACGGTTTCTTAATTACCCATCATCATTTTTAGTCTTTGTTCCCCCCATTGTTTTCCTTTGCGTTTCTAGATGTTATCTTCGTATAGTCGCTTCCTTACTTGGTCTACCGCTTAGCGGAAGAGATCATAGGTCAAGTGGTATTTCCAGTAAACAGTCAACCAAAAGGAAACAGAAAATAAATAGAAACAGACTCAACAGATTGCTTCAGTAATGCTCAAAGATAAAGAAAATCAGACGCGCAAGACAAAACAAAGGAGGGAAAAACATCAAAGACAAACAACAAAAATGCAGAGATGGGCTGGAGGAAGAAGGAGAGACGGAGGGAGGGATGATTGATGGATGAATAGATAAATAAGATAATGGTGGAAGCAAACGAACGAACGAACGAACAAACAAACAATGGAACAACAGCTAGAAAGAAAAGAAAAACCTCTGGCCGAAAAGTGCTTACATCATACGTACTCAAACCGCGCAGAGAAAAGCTAATTTGCCATCGTGTTTTTGCTTCCGCGTACACTACCACCAACTTCGCGCCTAAACTTTTCATCATTTCTAATCCGGACTAGCCAGAGAATTTTTAATCCGGATTAGCAAGAAAGCCTTTATCTCAGCAAATAAAGGTTGTGTTGTTCCGCAGACCAAAAGGACCACCGTCTTTTGGATAATTTTCTTGATGTTGAATGGGGTTTTAGATAAAGTTAGATAGAAGTGCAAGATAAACGGCTTAGTTCCATAGGGAGTATATGTAGGCTGGACTTGTTGCCGAAATAGGTTTCAATAAATAGAAGAAATTATTTTTCATAGTGAACCAGTGGGTATGCGCATAAAGCAGACACTGCTGGACTATTCTAGTAATCATCAATAGAATACAATAGACCATTTTCGAATTCCAAATTACCATGCATGAGTCTCTTGTTTTATTAGTTAAACAAGGAATTCATTGATAGTATCAAATTCATTAACTCCAATGTGCTGCCTTTTAATACTGAAACACTGGAAGGCTTGTTTTAACTTTCAAATGGTTTTTCTTACAAAGAAACACGCAATAGCACGTTTGCATGATGGCTTCATTTGACTCCCTCTACCCAAATGCTTGGCGAATTTTCTTTCCTATTTAAATTTGTATTTCCTCATGAGAATAGTAAGACAGTTGGTGCTAATTAACTGAACAAAAGAAAGTGCGCTAGGGAATCTGGTAGTAGAGGTCAATGACGCCATCGTGCAAACGTCCTATTACATATACTAACTATGCTAATAAAAAATACTTACTCCAAGAAATTTTTGTCATCTAGCTTTATTTATTCAAATCTTTCCTCGTGTTTACTTTTTTCAAACCATTATGAATTGTGGTCAGAATGAAGATTCTTTTGGGGGGATAAAAACGCTGGTCAGTGATTTACTCTTTCGAGTGAATCGTATTTGTTTGTTTTTCCACAGTTTGCTGTTTGGGGAGTATTTGAAGGATTTAACCATGAGTATTCTTCGCATGTTTTCATTTGGAAGCATTTCTGAACCAGAAACAAAGCTGGACCCAGCTTCGATAAAGCTTATAAGAGAATCCTGGAGTGAAGTGGAGAAAGGTGATTTACAGGAAACTGGGTTGGTGGTATTCAGAAGGTTGGTAAACAAAATGAGTCTTCTGTTGAAGTAATTGTAAAGCCATTCAAATTTAAAATAAACTCCTTGAGTATTGGAGAGTCTAGAATTATCAAAACCAGCCGTTTTGATAGCTTTTTAAGCGGCTTCCTGCTGAGTTGGTAAGATATATAAAGAAGGCAGGTGGCTTACAGTAAAAGAATCGGCTGTTCAATTACGAGCTAGTATTAAAGGTGAAAGCTTCTTGATTACAAAATAAAACCACATTAACAAAACAATGATAAAATTTCAAAGAAATATTTCCATTTTTCCACAAGATTCACTACCTGTAGGAAATCACAATCATTTTTCACTCCTCGTGGGCGTGTTTCTGTGCGGATAGGGTAGGGAATCTCGTTTGCAGCAGTCGCATGAAGACCAATATCTTCATCATTATTTTTCTAGCCTGTTAGGTGTCTATACCCAACAGTAATTCTATTCTTGTACGTCCATATTGTCCTGGATGTCCTTCAATAAAAAAGAATCTGCTTTTGAAGAGTTTAATTTTCCGTTCTGCATATGTGTGCAATGTACTCCAATAAGATGTTGAAAGTTGCACTTGTAGAAATGAATTTTTTAAAAACAATTAGTCATATAGTCAGGTATAATTACACTAAAAGAAATAAGTAAATGATTTAGTAATTATTCAAAATTTCGTTTCGTTCGGAAAATTAGGAAATTGTCACCTTTGCTGGTGCGTTGTAATTACAGCTTCGCAAGTGATGTAAAAAATCTTATTATCTCAAGCACTATTAATTGTAAAAAACAACCTTTATGAAACCAGGCGAATTGTTGTCATAATTGAATTATCTCTTGAGCTAAAAACGACAAGAGATTTGTCTAAATTTATTCGTATTTTAATATATTGTGACTGTAAACAGAGTTTGTTTTTATTGTAAAGAATTATTATGAAAATGGAGATTTGTGTGAGTTTGCTCGGGAGAGACGGAGTGAGAATTTTTTATATTCATGGAAAGAAGCCAAACTAATCATGTAAAAAAACTTATGTCACAGGCAAATCGGTGGGTAAAACATCAACGAACCAGCAAAACTTTCAACTCGATCTAAGTGTCACAGGCATCCTAGCGACCAAACTTGACTGACTACATGCTTTCCTATCGCATTTTTATCGCAAATTGTGCACGATAACGTTAAAGAAAGGCGTGCTGCCAAGTGCGATTAGGCGCCACTATACAGAGACTCGAGTTAAAATAATTCAAACATTTCGCCAAAAAGGGAACATCCATCTTATCATCAATATCATTCCTTACACAGATTATTTGAGATAGCCCCGTACCTTCGTGATTTGTTTCCCTTCGGTTACAACCCTGACGGCAAGGATCTAAAGGCACACGCCCTTGGCGTCATGAGCACTGTTGGAGTAGCCGTCAGGGGACTGGACGACCTGGAAAGTTTGAAGCCTAAGCTTGTGGAGCTTGGGGCTCTACACAAGGGATTTGAAATCACGGATAAGGAATTCAAGGCAAGTTAAAAAGTGTTTTCAAAAAAAAAAATTTTGTCGACATATTTATTAAATATATATTAAGCTGGTCCCGGTTGCACGAAGAATGGATAGCGCCCTCTGTTGGATAAATACCTTGATCCAGTAGATAAAGTAATGCTGTTATCTAATAAAATCATCCAATTGATATGATTTTTACGAAGCATATCACTATCTACTCTTCTTACAACCAGGCAAAACCCTGTAACATTGTCCTAACAAGAATTTTTCAAAGTTGTGGCGAAAACGAAACTGATGAGAAACGAATGACCATTTGAGTTTCCCGCCGTAATGAAAAATGATCTTCACAGCAAACCAAGTTCCTCTACTCTTCTTCGAAATATTGCGCAAAATGTCTTAAGGTTGCAGTAGCCCTAGAGTAGATTCATATTACTTTGCAACGGCACGGTCACGGTACGAGATTGAAAATACCCGAGAGCCAATCATAGCGCACAAGATCGTTGATCAGCCAATGACAGTTAAGGTCCCGTTCATGGTGCACTTGCAAGTTTCAAAGATATATCAAGGCCTGGGATCTAAGAAAATAGCAAAAGTTTATCATGCGTGCCACAAAGTCTAGCCATGCATGCTACTCACTTAACGCTCTCCTTGAGACCCCACAAAAGTCATTAACTTCTTAATTCTGAGAGGTTTTTCTCCAGGGCTGGGTTGTTCAAAGCTGGATTAGCGCTAATCCAGGAATAACTCTATAGGTCTTAAGAGTTAACCCAGGATTAGCACTAATCGGGCTTTGAACAACCGTACCCTGGCCTACAAGTTCTAAAGGTTTTCCCCTATTTCAACTTTCTTTTTTCTCCATAGCATGTTGGTGAGGCAATTATATGGACCTTGGATAAAGGTCTTGGGGACCAGTTCACGCCTGAAGTCAAGGCTGCTTGGGTAGAAGCCTATGGACTCATAACAACCACGATGAAGGAAGGTCTAAAATAAATATCCAACTACACATACTTTATCAATCGACAAGGGGGGATTGAGGGCCCCTCCATCACCCCAGCCCCCTGCACTCAATTGGCTCATACAAAGCACTTATAATATAGAATTCACAATTCATTTATCAACAATATATTTAATAACTCCATCATAATTAATGCTGTATCATATTAAAAGCAATGATGTTGGGTTACATGTAAAGAGTTACAGTATATGCATTTGAAGATCGTAAAAATATTAATTTTATCTTTTGACTGAAGAGGATTTACATCTATTGGTTTTAAACATTTATTTCATGTATATACTCTTTTTGGTATCTTAATCATGGATGCATGCATGAAAATATTATATATAATAGCAAAGATTAAGGGATTATTATAGGGTTTTCATAACCTCTGGAATCCAGGGCCAGGTTGTACGAAGGATGGATAGTGCTATCCCATGGATAGGTCTTATCCAGTGGATAAATTTATTGAATAACAGCATCCACTTATTCACTGGATGAGGATTTATCCATTGAATAGTACTATCCACCCTTCGTACAACCGGGCCCAGGGTACATTTTCTTAGAGCAAGTGGTATAGTAGTAGTGTTATACTATTTTAACTTCCATTCAAACAATCATGAATGAGATACAATAAGAAAATACAAGTGAAATTTTCAAGGAAAGGTTCTTGCTGGTTTTTATTTAAATATTCTTCTATTTACAAGATGTACATGGAATCTGTAGAAACAGGAACACAATCAACAGTGAAATACCATCGCGATACTTAATGCTTGCTTAATGCCAACCACTTTCACAAAAGCTAGTCACAAGTTGCTTTTTGTCACCAGCCAATCGATATCTGGTTGGCACAAGAATAACAAAAACTTATGTCACATGAAGTATTGCTACATTTGAGTCTGGATATAAAACATAATCAGAAGACTTATACATTCTAATACGGGATTCTGAGCACTGGAAGATCCAGGGGGAGATTGAGTGGCTAGCCACCCCCTCCTGGGAGTTAAGAATTATCAGAATAAAGTGCAATGAACAATCTAGAGGAAACTAGATCAGCCCTTTGAAACAATCCTGGATCTGTCCGCGCTGAGTTTTCCACTAATATGTAATTTAATATCTTTCAAGGTATTTTACTTTGAGTATGGTTCGATTCTATACTTGGTATCTGACTCCGAACTTGAGCATAGTTGTTGTCTACCTCAAAGAGCTTAAGAATGAGCTTCTTTGTTAAAGTGCTACTATGACGAAAATCACTCAAACTTGGATTCAGATGAAACTTTCTAAGAATACTCTTTAAAGGTCCAATAATCACTGTATGAAGTGTTTTCTCGATATTCAGGACGAAAGTATGATATTTTTACGATTAATTTTTTGGAGTCTGTGACGTCATACACTCAACATCAAACATTGCTACATATATTTCTTTGTATATAAATCCTTAATTTATTTTATTCCTATGAAGCCCAATGGGTGGCTAATGTGCTTATTTCACATTACTTGTGACTATAATTTATATTTTGGGGGTGTTTGGGTATTTCTTTCTCCCTTTACTACTGATATTTTGATCATAAACTACAAAGAAATGTATGCAGTGATGTTCGATGTTGAGTGTATGACGTCACAGACTCCAAAACATAATCGTAAAAATATCATGCTTTCGTCCTGAATATCGAGAAAACACTTCATACAGTGATTATTGGACCTTTAAAGAGTATTCTTAGGAAGTTTCAGCTGAATCCAAGTTTGAGCGATTTTCGTCATAGTAGCACTTTAAAGTCAGAACTATATCAACAATGTCAATTATTACCAATAAATAAAGAAATAGTAATCAAGGAAACACGGCATCCAAAATCACAGTGTAAAAGAAATGAACTATAGGTGTCAGGGGCGGATTTAGGGGAGGGCTGAAGGGGCCACGGGCCCCCTTTTGCTGAATAAAAAAGGGACAAAAAGCGGAAAGCAAAAAGAAAGTATAGAAAAAAATCCTAGTCAAAATCCCTCAAAATGCTAGAAAACGCATTTCTCAGGATCTAAATTTCAAAATTGACCTCCCTAGTTGCTCCCGCCTCTGGCAGCCGATGGATACAGGACTGAACGGCCCCCACTTTCTGAAATAACTGGATCCGCCCCTTGGTGTGGACTTGTGCAATGATGATATTTCTTATTCATTAGGTAAGTAGGGTAGAATGAATTAAAAATTTACAGTACAGTTATATCAAAACATAATCATTGTAGGTTATTTTTACATATATGAAATCTTATCCTGCAAGAAAACAAAGAAAAACAGTTAGCAGTTAGCTAAGTGGGTCTACAGTGTGATTCTTAGTGACCTCACATCACCCACTGGTACTCTGTAATCTGTGTGTAATGTTGCTTTTAAAAATAACCACCTCAGACACACATTAGGGGTTTATTTGGATAACAAATAAAAGTATAGTCTGGATCCTTGATATATGAGATGGTAAAGGAATATGTGCTGACCATAGAGGGTGGAGGAGTCCAGAAAGTAAATTTTAACCTTCCCACTGCTTAGTAATCTCTTGTGGGGTATGGGAGGTATCATATAGGAGTAGAATTTGACTTGTGGGTTTTTCTCCAGTTTCTCACTTTATTATATCCCATTTTACTTCCCATTTACCACTTTCATTCCCTTCAAAAATCCCAACATATTAATTCCAATTTAATATGAACCATGATAAGAGTTCAATCAACCAGATGTTGTTTTGGGTTTTACTACATAGTTTACCTTAGAATATTTCACAAACTTGTGTTTGTCTGGTCTACTTTTGTAGGATAAACTGTTCAATAAACTCATTCTGTTCGCTTTCTACTTTTTGGAGTGATTCATGTTGTAGCCTAAACCTGTAAACAACGAAACATTTGAATCATGCAGTTATTTTAATTTTGGACGAAAATAAAAAAATTGAACATCAATTTGTAAATTTGCGAAGTATCTACTACTAACTATATTTGGACTAAAATGATTTTAAAGTGACTTGGCCATTAAAACAAAGTCGTATGATTCGTTACTTACAGTGAAAGTAAAACAAAAGGAAACAATGTAAAATAAGTATCTTCTACAATGTATTATGTTTAACCTCTCATGAACTGAGTAAAATCAGTCAGCTTGTACTGTACTCTCTGCTACCTACCATACTGGTATTTCACAGGGTGATAAAGTAACTCTACACTGACATCTGATATTATTATTAAGTTCATATGATCCGATTAAAAGAAACGTGTGAAAGTATTAGCCAACAGGAAGGGGTGCAGCATTAAAAAAGCAGCAATAGAACTCAGTTCTACAACTGAAAAAAAAAAACGCCAGAAATTCAACAAAAAAATAATGGATAAAATTTCTTTGCATAAGATTTCCCCCACTTCATTACGACCATTACTACGAGAAAAAGAAAATAATAAGGTAAAATAAAAATAAATTCAAGCACACCTTTCAAGTTGTGTCCTTTTTTCGGCTATTAAAGCCCTCAGCTGTTGTTGTTGAGATTCTCTTTGTTTAGCAATGGATTTTAACAAGTTTCTAGAGCCGATCGCCTGTGTAATAAAAAAGCTAAGTTTATATTATGTTATGCAAGATGAATGTAACCAGGGAGACTGATGACAAAAACAAAACCAACCTTCATCTTTTCTTTCTCGACCTCCTTGGCTAAAGAATCGACCGTATCGATAAATCCACCAACGATCTTTTGAAAATCATTTATTTCTGTTAAAATATTAACGACAAAGACACGTTAGAGATTATTTTTCGACAGATGTAAACAAATGTTAACGTATTGTATCAGCGAATGAGTCGAAGATCCTATCCAAATGGAAACTCAAATTTTCACTTTCATCTAAAATGTAATACACAGAGTACTCACTGTCGACAAACTCTTTGCACTCCTCTTTGAGTTTCATCGTTTCTTGGCTTACTTCAGGCTCTAAGACCCGTACTTTATTCAATTCATCGAAGTAAAAACCTTCCGTGCCGTCCGCCATTTTGAATCTCTCTCTATTGCCCAGAATGCTTTTCAGCTGTATAGACTTTTTTAAGGTATCTAGTTGGGACAGTTTGCGTTGCTCGGCAACGATCGCAATTACAAACATGATGTAGGTAGTGTTTAATGGAAAAAATACAGCTGCTGGGCATCTTTCTTGTAGAATCCTAGCTTGGTTGGCTTTTCCAGGGAGTAGGGAGAGCAGCAGTGCTAGCTGCCTAAAAATATAACTCCCTCATTCCCTCTCCAGTCCTCCCACCTAATCAGGATTTTCCTCCCTAAGCCCCCAGACTTTCCAAATCCAGAGCCTTGTGTATATATACCCCGGGGGGGGTACTCCCATATATGGACTATACAGGGATGATCTGCTGAACAGGGTATGGTTTCTCGAGGGTATTTCACTCAAGTCCCAAGTTTTTCCTGAGTTTCCTGTCATATTCATGGATTCTACTTTCGTATTGAACAAAACTGGTTATCATGGTCGTAAAACAACAATACATGATAATTGAAACAGGAACTCGTGCAATTAATTATATCTTTTGTCATTAACAGGGTCTACAAATTCCTTTTTTTTTTGTCATAAACAGGGTATCCCTTTCAGAATCCCAGCAGAACACCTCTACCCAAATTCTGGCAGAGTACCCCCCCTCCCCCCAGGATACATACATACACACGTCATTCCCATTTTTTTAAAAAATGGAGTGTGGTATAGGAATACTATTTTTATATGCTATGGTAGGTTAGGAACAAGACATCAAGCACATTTAGATAACTTATTCTTCTAGAAATAATAAAACTACTTTTTTGTAAATTATATCTCTGGTTCAAAGTATTTATATATAATTTATCTACATCTTGTTACGAGTTTATATTCAACCAGTCTTAAAGGGTTTCTCACAAATTCACATACTTCTATGAACAGGCTTCTTGTTGCCAAACAAATTTTTACACATTTCATTTGGTAAGACCAGCCAGCTTTGCATCAAAATGTGTCAGTTTAATGTACCAGAGCCCGTGCATAAAAGTATGTAAATGTGGTCATACTTTTGTATTTATTATAGTTATTTTTTCTCATTAAGCAGTAGCTGTTCACTGTTGTTTATAAATTAATTAATAATTCATGAGCTTGGAGATTACAAATAAATGACTCTTAGCTCTGAATGTGAAAATTTAAGCTTATAAGCTGAATATAGAAAGTATACCAATTATAAGACAGGATTTGTCCATATTTAATTTCTGAGTTTAGTGGGTAAAGTTCAATTCATGACCAACAACCATTAGAAAAATGTACAAATACTTTGAGGACCAACAGAACTTCATTATGGTATGACGTAAAGATATTCATAAAGATCGTTATCCATCTCCTCCAGCTCGGTGTCTTCTCATTGGCTCTTCCTCTGAGTCATGAATGACACGAGCACCCACAGCACCTCTTGTGGCATGAAGCAATTCCGCATCTGGTACATTTGACCCACTTCCTCTGTTTTCATAAAGAAGCGCATTGAGAGTCTCTTCATAAATTCTTGCCTCTGGAAATTCAACTTTGGTTTGCTTTTTTTCTGTTGCATAAACAATAGACGTACAGCACACTTCTGCTGTTTTCTTTCCATTGCCGTAATAAGTCCAGCAACAAATTTCATTGTTTCCAATTAAGTCTTTTATAAAAAGAATGCGGCCATTGAACCGAAGGGAAAGCTTATCAAACAGTTCAATATTCTTTAGAAGATTGTCATCTGATTGCCTGTCAAGTATGGAATGTTATATTCATTAGATAACTAATTTATGCTAATATATAACTAAAAAATGAAAAATATGCAAGTGGTTCTGGTATTGGTAGTATCTGATGCTGGACTTAGTATCTCAGTATCAGATTTTGTTAGGACTCTTCCTAGATTTGAGGGTCTTTCCTTGGGTTCTCCACTATTTCTCCCTCCACAAAACCTAACATTCAATATATCAAATATGTGAATAAGTTGTGCCCTTTGGTCAGCCCCAAGGCTTTTTCAGGGTATTGATAAAATTAGAAAAAAATAAAAAGGGTGCTAGTAAAAATTTCTGAACTTACCCTGTGTAAGAATACTTGTTGTTTGATCTGTTATATGACAGCTTGACAATTGGCTAAGATGGAAAAAAAAACCTTTGAGCATATGAAGCAAGCTTTCTACAATTGGGTTATACACTTGTAGCATATAACCATAATACTCATTCACTAAGGACAGGCATTTGACATGACATAAGTAGTACATGGGTTCATGGCACTTCAAGGCTAGGGTACATGTTTACCACATACATAAATGTTACAGTTCAAGTAGTAACCCTCCCTGTTGCCATGGCAATAATGAAAGTTACTGTAGCTATTCTTACGTACCAGTTTACTTACTTTGTTTGCAGTACTGACAAGCAATCTTTCTTCTTTCGTTGATGTTATGAGAGGCACCCTACAAATAGGGTCGTGTTGCTGTTTCTTCTTAGCCAATAAGGCTTCACACTGTGACACTAGCTGATCTATTAGGTAGTACTTTGCCTCGGCATAAATCTCTCTCAGCTCCACCTCATTTTGTGGTAAAGGAACTGAGCCATCTCGAAGGAAATTTAAGATCATACCAAAATGCTTCCCACAACGATCAATGAGAATCCAACCTATTAATTACAGAGTTTTGTAAACAATTAAATCAAATATGTACAAAAAGGGGCTGTCAGAAGTAAATTACTTTATCAGGGTTTCTGGGATGGAATAAGATTTACTCAATAGCAATTTTCAGAGATATTTTCATGAAGTGCATCATGGAGAGGTTGTGTGCAAAAATATGTGTATGACGACCAAGTTTTTTCATCAAAGCTTTGTTTATGAAATGATGTATTGTTTAGTTATCTGTAAAGTACCAAACTTCTCAAGAGTGCTTTTATATTTCATGGTGCCAAACTTATTTTTGCAAGTGGCCTGCACTTGGTCATAACATCTTGGTCCAAATGGGCAATTTGTATCTTTGGGTCTTATTCATTTATTTCCACTTCCCATTCTTAAAATAACGTTCCAGAAAAAAGGAAATCCTCTTGTGTATTTGTTCTCTGGCAAGACATTATGCCTGAATAATGGGTATAAAAGCAACAGTCAGTAGCGATTGAATCAAAGCATCCTCTACTTGCACTTCAGAAATTCCCTAGCGTTATATTTGCTTTCTAGCTTATACCAAGTGATGAGTCAAAATCATTCAATTATAATCATTATGAATGATGATGACACTTCCAATTATTATGAAATTTTCGTATAAAACAATTTGACAACACAATTTCGTGTCGTGTTTGACAGATATGACAAGCAGCTTTCAAGAAAAAATATTTGAACACTTCGCATATTTCAACTCCGCATTCAAAAAAAAATTGCAAAATCATCTTTTTCAATCAAGTAGTTGTATTATCTACCGTCTGTATCCGTTAATACTTCCATCCTTCCACTAAACATGGCCCGTAGCATGTTATCATGTTTGGTTAGTGTCCCAAGAGTTGTGTAGTGTAACGAACCACCCACATTCAACTTCACGTATTTTGTCGGCGATCCACGAATCGTAGTCGAATGAGAAGCTTCCCCAGACATTCTTCCCTTCTTTGAGGAGTCAGTAGAGTGTCTTGGGAAGGCGGGTAAGAGGGATCGGTGTGATTTATTTGTTCATAAATCCAGTCTTTTATAACTAAGCTCCAAAAATAAACATTCCCTGTGATACAGGAATTCCCAGAATTCCAATCAAGGACACCGCTGGCCGAAAAAACCCGACGCAGCTAGTTGATTTGTCGCGAGGGAGGGGAGATACAGCAAAAAATGAACTTTTCTTCGGCAAGCTCCTTTTCACACTTTGCAGACGAAAAACTCTTTTTTCTGGTCACTATAATTGTCTTCTCAATATTATGAAATGATATTAGAGTTCTAAATCAAAAAATATATTCCGTGACTGGATAGTTTTTGCACGCAGCGTGTACGTGCATTGAAGGCTCATGATCACACATATGTTTATAAACAAGTTCAAAATTCGATCCTCTTTTGCTTCTTAATATAAACAACGGATATTACATGGTGGTGATATAAGGATTAAATACGAGTCTATTATCTGTTTAAGAAAAATATTTTTCTCATTGATATTTTTTGCTGATGTTTCAGATATTTTTTGCCTGTCTTGTTGTTTTAACAAGTTTAACCGGAAATTCGTCACACGTGAAACCCAAAGCACGTGGACATCATGCAGGAATCATTGAAATCCTGGATTCTGATTGGTGTAAGAACCTGTAGCTTAGATTCATGTTGCTTTGTAACGAAAATATCCAAATACACCGTCCTGTGCCGCCTGTGACATCTCTTTCTCTGGAAAAAAGCCACTTTCTTTCAGATTTTGGGACTATTCTTCTGGATTACCAAGATGTAGATCAAATGGTGGAAATATAATCAAAAATATAGCGGAATCTTACTGAAATGGTTCAAAAATCATGGCTTCAATGGGGATAAATGCAAGGACTAAATAATCGAATCCAAAGGCCAAGGTCGAGAAAATATCTGAAAATATCTGAAAATATCGTAAAAAATCCATCTTGGAGATCGAGAAAAAGAAGGTTTCTTAGGATACTGTAGATTTATTCTATTTTGTCCATAAAGATGAGTTGTGTTTTAGCACAAAGAGGATTCAGTCGTTTGCCAGGGCTTGCATCGAGTAGGCTGCCTCAACTACAATGTGGGCTTTCTAGTATGTCGATGTATGGTTCTCAAACAAAACCTTGGTCTTATGTTAAGCAACAAACTCTAGACGAATATGCTTCCAAGGTAAGTAATAAGAATGCTACTCATAGCTCAAAGATAGCTGGAGATTTATTCAGTCCCTTTGGGAATTGTTATTTTCGTACAAAAAATTGTTCAACACACTCAACAGCAACATGAGGTACACCTTGGGCAAAGAGCGTAAGCTTGACTCATATTTTCCCCCCTGTGTCTTTATGTTTCAGTCGTCTGTTCGTCTTACTCCTTATCAGATGCTCTTTGCTGGAAAGTCCAAAGATGGGAGTCATCTTATTGTAAGTTATCATGATGAATATTTACACTACCGTGACCAGAACAAGTACAAACATAATTGTACATCTTAATATTGTCATGACTCTAGCAGCCCAGAGGGCAAGTTTTCTTTTCAATCCCGACTTCAGGGGAAAACCAATCTTCCATTTCGCAGTCCATTTGGATTTCTCTTGATTATAGAACAGTTTTTAAATTTCTCTTGAAGTCAAATTTCTCTACACACCTAAGCTATATTTTTTTTCTGCACTAGACTTAGCCTTTTTAAGCTTACTTGTAATTTTATTTTCCAATTTTTGTTTATGATGATGAGCTTATTATTTATGTTATTCTCTAGGCAATGAATAATTTGTTTAATATGAGTAGCAACATCTGTTTATTAGGAAATCTTTGCATATATTATTTATTGCATTTCATTTTGTCATTCAATATTGTTTTTACTTACAACTTATAAATTATTATCTCAATTGCTAATATTGTTATAAAAAATGTTGCTTTTTCCTCTTTTCGTTTTGTTTTGTTTTGTTCTGCTATTATTTTTTACATTTGGGACATGCAATAAATAATAGCCAGAAAAAATGTAGAAAATATAATTGCCACTGAAAAAACATTGCCCTTTTTCTCACATGGCAGCCATTTTTGCGGGAACAATAAACTTTTTCATGGTATAGCCCTAGATTCAAGCACTTGTTGGGTTTAGGCAGTCATAAGAAAGTTTTTTATGTCCTCTGGGGATTAACATTGTGAATAAGATCCATAAAGCAATATGATATGAAGGTCTATCTTTAATTCTTGTTAATTTTTCATTTCACCCCCAGAAAAGTGCTCTGTATCTACAGAAGGAGTTACCAATAAGGATTGCACGACGTGTGGTAGAATTTCAGCAGCTTCCATACATTGTGCTTTCAAACCCAGTCATACATGATGTGGTACGTTCGAGACAATGACTTTCATAGCATTATGTAGTCTGTACAACCACAAAATGTCAATGAATTCATTGCTACATGCCCACCACAAATAGATGTCAAGACTTTTACACTGGCAATAGTCACAATTAGCTTCTTTGATATCTGGAAACTAGGTAAAAAATACAAAATCCCAGATGGGCACATCAGTAATGAAATCAGCAGTTACGGCACATGAATTACCATAACTTTGGTTAATTTAACTCAATCTTTTTTCTATGTTCAACTGAAATATTTTGCCAATTAATTCCTTTAATTTTCTTGCTACTTATATTATAGTATCAACTGTACCTTAGAGCCTTTAACATGGTTACCAAATTCCCAAAGGTAAGGTTTAACCATGTTTATTCATTGCCTAATATGAGTTTGATGTATTTTTAGTTCTTTATGATATATAGATAAATAGCTGTTTCGCTTGTGAATCGCCAGGGTTTACATGTTGTCAGAGAGCAAGCCTTGCACTAGCTAACAGCTCACATGAACCTACCCACCTTAAAGCAAACAGTTGTATCAAAATGAGCCCCAGATTAAATGAAAAGAGAACCTCAGTATTATTAATAAGGCAAAGTTTTAACTCAATAGTGTTGACTCTAGAAAAAAATAGTAACATGAAATATTTGAGAGTAAATGGTTTGAAGCCAGGTGTTGAAATTTGTCGTGAAGTGTGATCATCTGGGTGAGTGTGGTCTTGAGAAAGACTGTTGTTGGTGGTGACTGACGTTTCGACAACCTGAGCAGAAGTCATCTTCAGAGTCCAGTGAGAAAACTAGTAAAATATTTGAGTAAAATATACGGTGGCTGTCATGTTCAACACTCAGTCTGAGCACCTAAAGTACCGGTAAATCAACTTATTTTACCATAATTTGTTATTTATTATAGTATTTTACCATTTCATAGGTAGAGAAGCTAGAAACAGAGGACCGTTATAGTCAGATGGTCACAGGATTACTAGTTGACCATCAAAATGTTGTTACAAATCTGGCAGAAGGCTTTCAAGAGTGTAAAAAACATATCTCAGTAAGTATTTTTGAAAATATGATGATAAGAATCTTTGCTTAGCGCCTTAGTTGTAAGCCGCTGGCTTGAAAACTGAGAATTATTCCCTGAATGATTAACGTTAAATACTCATTACATTTACTAATAAACTTACATGTGTTGCTATATATTTGTATTGTCAGTTCAGGGACAATTCTAAGCAACAAGTGTTAAAATATTTTAGTCTTGACTGATAAAATCTTTTTTATACAGTTTGATGACATGGGGAACTTTCTCGATCACACTCTTATGTCACGCCTTGGAATTAGAATGTTAGCCGAGCACCATCTAGGTCTGAGAAATGAACGGGTAAGTGAAACAAGCATATATATATGTATATAAAAAGATAATAAAATAAATAAATAAAAGGATAATAATAATAATAATAATGATAATTTTAAAAAATATAAAAATAATGTAAAGTAAAAAGAAAAGAAAAAAAGAAAAGTCGTGTAAATAGTTATGTGGAGGTGGACGGCATTAATGTATGACTTTCTACTGACATTAATAAAGCTCCTTTTATACTCCAACGAAAGACTTATGTCTGAGACGTCAGTTCTAACTGTACAAACGTATATCTCATTTATTGCATGGTGTTCAACTTCCTTATATTAAATCCATTGAAAATTGATAATTTTCTTGATGTGATCATCTTTGTTTTCCCCAGCCCAATCATATTGGTATTATATGTACTCATCTGAATTTAAAACAAGTTATTGAAAGATCTGCTGACTTTTCAAGGTAAGGAGAAAGTGATTTGGTGCAAATCAATATTTATAATACAATGTCCAATATTTTAGTGTCCCCTTGTATAAATAGTGTGAGTAATAGTCTTAACGGACCATTCATTTATGTCAAAAAGGGGGGCTGCCATATTATTTACAAGAAAGGGGGGGGAAGGCTAGTCAAAATATACGATGACAGAAGGGGGTCACTTGAATATTATATTATGTAACTTATATATGTGCTTGTTGGGGGGGGGGGGGGGGGGGGGGATGGGGACTACTGTGGATAGGAAGAAATTAGTTTTGATTTTTGTTAGCCCCCCTAAGTTCTAAATGCTGTTATTTACAGACAAGTATGTGAGCATATTTATGGTATTGCTCCTGGTGTAATAATCAATGGACATACCAAGGCTGTTTTTCCATTCATTCTTGCTCCGCTGGAATATATTCTGCAGGAACTCATCAAAAATGCTATGCGGTATGTACAATAGTTTGAATGAGTCAAAAATGTTAGAGGTATCTTATTAAGGTATCTTATTAAGGTATCTTATTAAGGTATCTAAAAAGGAATTAATGTAATAGGCCTTTTGTGAGGTTGGTAGATAGTGTGCAGAGCTTAAAATAACGGCCGATCAATCACTGGTCATGATAACAGGACAAATAAATTTTAGCTTAGTCATACCTGGCAAATGTTGCTGATCAAAATGACAGGCAAGGCAAAGATTTGACCAGACAAGTCCCAGTTCTGGACAGACATTGTCCGATGTCCGGCCGTTATTTGAAGCCCTGGGGTGTATTGTAGTCTAGCTTGGGTACAAACAACATGGTCATATAAGGCATGATTAGTAAAAATTGTTCAAGTACCCAAGCTAGACCACAATGCACCATGTTGCTATCTAAGAACAGGGTCAGAAAAGGCGGTTAACTAACATGTGCAGATTGGTATTTGTTCAATAACCACAGAACACCCTTGAAAGTGTGGCACTTAGATTAAGAAATATAATTGCCAAGTATGTATAAGACTAAAATTGGGTGGCTGAGACTTTAGTGGATATTGTGTAGTTCTAGAAATTATCCATACCCCCCTCTACATCTACCCCCCCCCCACCACCCAGGAGGAATTTGGAATTTTCGTGGGGTAGGGGGGTTAGAGAAAGAAGAAAATTATAGAGTTTGTATGGAAGAATATTGGAATTTGTGAGGGTAGGAGGACTTTAAAGAAAGTCCTTGTGCTGAGGTATGGATTACAGTAAAATACATATATGATATAAATGTTATAGTATATGTGTGTATGAATAGTTGCCCAAAAAAGGCCAAGGTCGACAAGGTCCTTGTTCACCAATGGAATACGAGACCCACTATAGCTGTTTCCCAAAAATCTCCCTCCCTGGAGTTTCCGATGTTAGGTTACTAATGCTTGTGTTGTTGCTGACATCTTCCAGGGCTAGTGTAGAGTATCATTATGATAAGCCACTGGAAATACCTAACCTAGTCATAACAATTTGCACCAATGAAACTGATTTTTATGTTAGGTAAGCTTGCATCTTGACTTTGTTTTATTTTATCTTATTTTTATTTTTTCCGTGTAGAAAAAGCTTAGATCAATGAGCTCAAAATATCCCATATTGTGGGATTTTAACTTGATCAAGTTTTCACTAGGATTCTTTCTGGTCTGACAGCTAACACATGGTGTTCAGGGTTTCGCCAAAACTTGGGCAGATAATGATATTCAAAAACTTTTACCCGCTGATTGAAACTAGCAATCGTATTCTACCTCTCTTATTCCAACCTTAATCGACATATTTTCCCCAGGATATCTGATCGTGGTGGTGGAATTCCAGAAGCAAAGGTCAAAAACATCTTCAAGTATTCATTCACCACCATGGGTGATCGCAGTGAGTTCAAGCCTTCAGACAATCAAGGGATCTTCGGTGACATATGCCAGGGACATCCCAACAACTCCCCTAGTGGAGGACCTATCGCAGGATGGGGATTCGGCTTGCCTACCTCGCGCGCGTATGCCAAGTACCTCGGGGGGTCGCTAGAGCTGCAGACAATGGAAGGTTTGGGTACTGATGTCTATTTGCGGCTCAGGCATATAACCGAGAGTAAAGAGAGTTTTCGTATATAATACTAGACTTTGTATACTCTGCGTTAGACAGGCTGATTTCTGAAAGAACTGGTTGGGTTAAACACAGCCGTTTTTACTATTCGACAACCTGAAAAAAAACATCAGCCAGGATGACAGCGCTGCAGTGGGCAGTGGCGTAAGGAGTGTGCATGTTATAGTCTGATTTTATGAATGGGGATTCCTAAGGAAAATATCAGCAAGTGCACGGTTACGCGACGGAAATGGCGGCTCTTGCTTTGCGCGATCATGTAACGGCAGCAAAAATTTGCTATTTGCTTGGTCGTTCGTGTTGTTCTTGTCACAGACGCAAGAGTTGCAGTAAATTCAAATGTTTAAGACCTAAAAAGGAATTTTTTAATTGTTACTCGATGACACCGCTCAGTGTAGGCAATATTACCTTGTCGCCATCTTCAAAGACTTGGGCAACTTTGAAATGGGTCACTCTTTGGGGTAGGAATTTGACGTTTGTTTTCCGCAGTTTGTCAAGGGTCTGCGCACCCTTCCAACCCCGGGGATTAGCGTTGATGAGGCTACGACGTCACAGGAAGGGAGATTCAGCTATCCCTTATGATTCCTGTAATTTCGAGCCCAGCTTTATCTTAGTTTCCCTATTGTCATCCCAAAATTCTTATTCTTGATTGCGTAGAATCCATATAATTTTTTGCGCATTATTTTTCATCACAAAGAAATGTTTACCGTCAATGGCAGGGGCTTATCTTAAGATGCGATAGATTATAATATATAGAGAACATAAAGATTACTAGTCTACATGTAAAGATGTATATAATGGGTTATATGGTGCATGGGGTTGATTTACATGTAAACATCGTTATGAATCGCAAAGGAGTTTTTAAAATCAAAGGTTTAAAATTGCTGTGGCCTTTTGTCCTGTTGTTTTAGTCTTGCAGCCAAAAGATACGGTTTCTCCTGGGATTTGAGGGTGCGCCCACCCCCCGGGGGGGGGGGTACTACCACCCCAACTGGGGTAGGGGTGTGCCGCCAGGACCTCAAAACCCTGACCCTATCCCAGACCTAAAATTCTGATTTTACATACCCTACCCTATACTAAAACTAAGAATTATACACCCTATCCCAGACTAAAAGACGGAAAATACGGTTTTACAATAGATTGCAATCAATATTTAGTAAGATTTTTATTGTTTTTGTGTCGGCAGAAAGCGTGGCCTATTCGCCAGACAAAAACGACCAAAACGTTAACCCTATCTTAGACTAAAATGATACCCTATCCCAGACAAAATGTCAAAAAATGATACCCTACCCCAGACCCAAAACCCGAAAAACCATACCTTATAGGGCGGCACATACCCGTATAGCAAATATAGGGGAGTACCCCCCCGGGCGCCCACCCTTTACTGCCCTCGTACATCGCTCCTGCGTTTTGTCAATATTTTAAAAAGGTGCGCGCTAACACGTGAGATACACTGGAACATTTCGAAGAGTAGACTTATGCGTTTGAATTAATGATCATTGCGATACATTGGATTTGCTGGTCATAGCAAGTGGTTAATCATCTACGGTCAAGGGGCCGACTAACCTCTCCCTTAGGCTTCAGCCGAGCTTCCTGATCAGGCTGTAATTCCTCCCGCGATAGCAGTGTCGGGGTCAAAATCTTGGGAGTAACCGTCAGATCTTTCGTCTAAATGTTCTTAAGTGAAATTACGTGACAAAATCCATTTATCACTTGAAAACTGAACAGGAATGAAAACTTTTATAAAAAAGAAAGCGGAAATACACGGATCAATCGCAGAACCACAAATATTATTAAAACAAACAAAAATCTGTCTTGTTAATGAGTACGGCTGTCAGCGGGTGATATGACAGTTTAAAATTAACTCACTCTTATTAAAATACATTAATTTTATGAAATCTTTAAAAAAAAATTTTTATCCCATGCCTAGTAGGTTCCATGATGTTGTTTATCAAAGATAAATGATTAGAGTTTGCTCATAGTTTTACTCCTTTTCCGGCCTGTCATTCTTTTTGTTTGAACTTGCGTCAAGAAAGCATAAAGTATTCACTGAAGCATGATCAATTTCTCATTCAAGTATATCTGTTCGTCAAAGTCCTATGCACATCACCATGCAAGTTCTACTGGTATTCTATGAATATTCAGCCCTCTAAACAGCTTATCGGTAACACAATAAGTGTCTTTCCAAAACCACACATTTATTTTTAGTGAATGCAATAGAGAACGCCGGAAGAAAAGGTATTAAACCATCAACTTCTGGACGGAAATCGAGTGAAATGGCGAGTGTTGTCTATCGTGAACCGAACTACAAGAAGCCAGTCAAATCGATGGAGAGAACGTCAACTTCGACATTTGAAAGCATGTTGAAGCTTCTACTGTTCTTAGAAACCGAGCTACAGTTAAAAGAGGAACTTTTAGAACTGTTAATGGTAAAGTATTTGCGTTACATTCTATAAAATATATTTATAAACTAGTTCTAGATTACTCGAATATACATGTTTGGCGGTAAACAATTATTCTTTGCGCTAAACTGGTCGTGAACTACCTGAATTTTAAGTAGAACATAATCAATAATCTCTTGTCGAAGGCCCGAATTATTTCAGAGCGCTTCAAGAAGATTTAGTCCGGTTTATTCATTGAATTCAATTCAAAGATTCACTTTCAGGCTTCAAGTAGAAAGACTCACAAACTATCGCTCAAAGTGAGGATTGATTTGTCTGCGTTCCGTATACGACTGATTGAATTTTTGGGCACTCTCTTGCCAAAGTTAATCGAATTTCACTTATACTTAGGTTAAAGCACCCTTTGAATAAAGTATGCTTTTATTGATGTTATATACTTTTACCACGTGTTTTGAAGATAAGTTTATATATCTATTCTGGCTTAGTATAAAATCTCGTATAAATAATAACCTCCCGCGTCGATGCGAATGCTATACATTTTCAGCAGCCTAATAAACGAAAACAAAACTTAATCATAACTCGTATTTAAACATCTAACTCAAAATAACCACACGGTTAAGAAATTATTACGCAAGACGCATAGAAGTTTAGGTTATACAGACATCTTTAGAATACTGTTGAACTGTTGTGTCACGTTATTCGTGTTTAAATTTTTCGGATAATTGGTTTAAAAAAATCGACCAGAAGTTGGATTTATTAAGTGGACTTAAGGGATTTTACTCATATTGAATCTACGAGCCAGGCAGCTGTGTTTATATGTACATATTCCGTTTACATGAGCTTTCACTGTCTTTACAGATCTTCAAGTAGATCAGTCATCCTTTCAGTATGACACAAAAATATCATAAGTCCCAATAAGCCTGGACTTTTTTCTTTGCTTGTTGTAAATGTACTTAGGACGCAACCACATTAAAAGCTGGTACATCAAAGGCTTTGAAAAGATTCCAGAAAGGATATATTTCGTAGGACAATAAATTAAAGCCATTAATATTGAGGAAGTCTTGAAAATTCTTAAGGTAGTTAATTAAATTAACTGAAATGGTAATAAAATGAGCTTTTTACGATTTGTGCATGCATATTTGAGATATATATATGTAAAGGTTAAAACGCTAGGGCGAGGGTTTGCATTGAAATCCAAGACCGAGGGCTGCAAATTAAAAAATGATTGTATATGTATATATAATGTATGGATAGTGGGGCTAATCATATACAACTCTCGAGTCCAACACATGTATATGACACCAACAAAGGCATCAGGCGTTAGTGTTTTGGTTCTTCGAAGTGTTAAAACTTAATTAGTATTAAAATTAATATTAAAATATCGAGGTTTTCTTCAAGCTTTGTAAACTACAATAACTAGTAATTATTCTAATTTTCTTCTGTTGACGGGGGATAAGTGAATTACGAGTCTCGTCATAAACTTTATGATATGCAGAATCTGTCTTCGGATATATCTCAATGAGGATGGATCAGGTTTCGTTATTGAGGATATGATATAACTTGAGAAGCATTTCTTTTGCACCTAAACACTGAAGTATTTATGAACCAGTCTTCAAAAGGCTCTCATAAATTCTCGCTACTTGTGGCGGCGCCAACTATGAACTTATATTATTAGCAGACATTTTTTAGTTACTCAACTCATCTTCGTGTATCAAAGTACACTTATACTTTCATCAAAGTATAAACAACACACACTATAATTATGATGAGGTCAAATCGCGGGCGTGGGAACTAGTCTGACCGTAGACGTAGAAATCTTTTTAGTGTCTTGCGTCAGTAGTAAACTATATCTTCATGATTATACCACGTTAACGCGTTAAGATAGCGCTGTAGTAAAATTTAAAAAAAAACCAACATCCTAGGCTCTCTAGCTTAGATTTGGGTCTTACTGTGTGGACGTAGAACCCTATGCTGTACGCTAGGGGCACAAGTCTTAGGCCGAGTGCTTTCCTTCCCTCTATAAACAAAGATTACTGTATTGTATTGCAATGGCGTAGCGAAGCCTTCTCCCCGAACCTCTAAAGATAAAACTCGTATGCGTGTGGGTTGACGGGAAAATGGTACCTTGCCCCACCTCGCTACGCCATCGTTGTATTGTACTGGTTAGCCCTACCAGAGTAAACATCTTGCTTCATTTAAAGCAGTCTTTCATTAATAATTCACCATTTTCTATTTCCAGGAAGATGAACGAGTCAACACCATCCTAAACGAGAAGCTTGCCAAGCTAAGAGAGAGAAACATGAATGACCCAGCCTTGGCCCTTGGCCGAGACAATGCATTCGAGGAGGGGACTTGGAGCGCGTGTTTTGATGAATGGCGCGAATCGAGCTCGCCTGTTGAACGAGTGATCGCTTCAAATTCTCTCCACCTTGGGGCTAGAGCAGCTATGAGATGTGTTGACCTCGCAAAACTACAACTTCACCGATATAAGGAAACATACTGCACACTACAAAAAGCTGCATTGGGGTATAGAAAGGTGAGTCTTTTTCTTTATGGTCTCTTGATGGGAGGAGATGAGGGAGGCATGACTCCACTGTTGTCAACAAATCATTCCTCCCCCCTCTGCCTTGAGGGCAAAGCTAATTTGTCAGCAAATGGGAATTAGAATCATTCGTGGATATGCCCCTGTGTTGGAAATTTGATTTTGACTTCATTATCAAAAAATATATAATTTTTTTTTTTTCCTGGCCGTTTAATTACGAACAAGAGAATGAATATTAAACAAAAAACACGGCTGCCATGTGAGTTAAGTTCAACCAATATGGTGGCAATGAAAACCAGCAATTGCACCGGCAATCTTTCATTCATTCATATTGCGTGCTTCATGTGATACTGGTTGGCGAGGGAATGAACGCAGAAATCATGAACAAGGCTATGTCGTACCGTATTTACTCGTTTAGACGCCGCGGGGTTTATTTAATTTCTCGTGGGCCAGCTGCGGCGTTTATTTGG
The DNA here is from genome assembly GCF_029948245.1 of Actinia tenebrosa. NCBI lineage: Eukaryota > Metazoa > Cnidaria > Anthozoa > Actiniaria > Actiniidae > Actinia > Actinia tenebrosa. The sequence goes on from NW_028292578.1 coordinate 16,444,014, forward strand.
GGACGGCGTCGGCGTTTATTCAAAAATTGCTTCATTCAATAAGAATTCTTGAAAGAGAACTTAAGGCAAGAGCAAAATAGTACAGTCACTTTGAACTTTAAAATGTTGTTTTAAAAGAAAATAAATTTCCGTTGCTGGTTTAAACTTGAAATATACTTTTTCTATATCATTTATCATAAATTATTATCTCCTCATATAAACGCCACACCGCAGATGCGGCGTCTATTCGGGGGGGGGGGCGTCTATTAATATTTTTAGTCTATTTGGTAATACGGTATGTGTCGCATGTGAATCATGGTGCCTTTTAGTCTTAAAGACGTGAGTCATGCGTGATGCGCATGGAACATACAGCGTGTTGCGCATGTCGATATAATTCACCGAGCCAACCGCTGACCACGAAGCAATCTGTCACCCTATAACAATAAGCCTTTTCATAGTTTAAGAATCGACTCCACTACGCATGCGATTTTATCCCGAATTTCTCACCTTTTGTTTTATTAAGAACAAAAGAAGGTTTAGGCAAAAGAAGGTGAGAAATTCGGGATAAAATCGCATGCGCAGTGGAATCGATTCTTAAACTATGAAAAGGCTTATTTGAATAATTGCAAAACCAATCACTTACATCAAACAGACCTAACTTACCTTACTAACCTACATACCTACCCAACTTCTTACCTCTTGCTAACCAACCAACCAACGTATCTGAATAACCTACATTTACTATTTTCTCTAGATAAAACAAAAACTTATCAAAGAAAAACATCGCAGAAGCCAAGACATGACTTTCGACAGCCCTGAAACATTATCGACTTTGATTACCGATTTACAAGAAAAAAACAAAATGCTCTACGAAAAACTAACCTGGGAAAGGAATCGAGCAAATAAGCTGGAAAACCAATTAGAAGAACTGACTGCTGTGATGAATAGAGACCGAAGAAAAAGTGGGTACATTGTGAAGGTACTCGCACATGAGGTGGAACAGTTATCACAGCAAGTTAGGATGAGAAATGACCTTACAAAGCAGGACGAACGACTTCCGAACGGTTTTCATAAGTCGTCTGTAGGGGTTAATGAATCGAATGATGATTGCGTTTCGACAGTTGATAGTCAATGTTGACAACGATATTGGTAATACTCTTGTACAAATACTCGAAGCAAGTGTCCGTCATATACCCTGGGACGATGAACGAACCACGTGACGGAGCGAGTGAGAAGCATGCTTCCGTAACCGTGGCGAGAACTTGGAACTGGGATTCTGACTATTCGATAGAGAATAACCTTTCTCTCATGTACTACCCCTCCCCCACTCGGGGCTTAGGGAACAGACCACTTCCTCTCTTTTTGATGTTTGGAGCACAAATTTTCGAATTCTCATAATATTAACTCTGTATCAGATAACGAACCCAAAGTCCTAAAATTAACATGCACGGAACATTCTCTTATAGTATATTCCACGTCTTTACGATACCGGGGACCCGAAGCGATTGAGTTACTGAGGTAGAACCTGAGCTACTCTCTTATATACATCATAAAACCTGAATGAATAGTATAATGAATCGTCAGTCTTCATTTTGATCAGATCTCGCAACTGAGTCAAGCTGGTAAAGGACGGTGATAGCAAGGTGTACGGACACCTTAAGTTTTGTTTCGCGCATAGAAAAATCCTCAGGAAACTAGACGAGTGATAACACAAGAAAGAAAACCTGTATGTAAAGAAGACAGAAATTAGGTTATAAGCTTTTGCTTCTTCATGAAAAAGTGGGTTAAGCCGGCGTATTGCGTGCACATGTCTGACTCTATTGATAAACGCGGTCCACAAACTTCCATAGTAAAGATTGCGTGCAGATGTCTGCCTATAAGTGTTGAATGCCCGGGGGCTTCTGGATGTCTTCTAAATCTTTGCGGTGCACCGCTCATCTCTTATAGTATTTCTTTTAAATATTTCATGGTGTCCTTGAGAATAATGCATCGGAGAATGTTCTTAATTTCTTTGCGGCAAAGTAAAACAGATCTTGTGGACACTAGACAAAAACGTTCGCGCATGCGTGCACTTCAGCACGTTTTCTAAGAATTTTGAAGAGTTTGAGTGAGAAAATAAATGTTTGTTTTCTCCAAGTATACAAAAAAGTTCAAGAGTATACTTTTGTCAAACCAAGATACTGTATTAACAAACACAATATGAAAGAATTTATCAGGCATGTTTGAAAGTCAAATTTACATATATTTTGACTAATTTACATACGGATTCAGAGCATGCGCAGACGTTTTTCACTCGTGTCGACCTCGTGTAGAAGTGTGACCTTCAGACGGATCACTCTGAATTATCCAATCTCAAGTTATGAATACCCACGTGAATACCCACGTGAATACCATTAAAGTGTTTGGATACGGAAGCCATTTGAAAACGACGGTTGGTGCTTTCAGAAGGTGCTCTTTTTGAATGCATTTTATTGGTAGTCCATTCTTACGGTACATAATTGGTCAGTGCGCGCCAATAAATTCAAGCAAACCAAAAGAAAAGATGTGTAAATATATCGGTATCCATATAATTGATGTGTAATTTCGAACTTGTACTATTGATCTTGATTTTTCATCGAGAAACACTACTATTTTTGGAATAAATTTCTTTTAGAATACACGGAATCCTTTGTAAATAAAATTGATGCTTTTATACATGGATTAAAAATCTTTTCAAGATATATGAAAAGGACCAAAAGACATCGTAAAGTCATGCGGTTTTCCATGCACGTACATGCGCACTGGAGCGGCAGCTGTTCAGAGCGGCGTATGGAACGACCCTAATTGCACGCGCACGTGGTTGTCAGTTGTTTTCGGAGCGGTTTCCTTTCCTAGGTGCCATAGGCTGAATGTTCATAGTCTGTATGAGTAGCTTGTTTATTTGGTAAGGTCTCCTCGCGACAAAAAATACTTTCAAAATTACTCCTTTTTCCAATGTCATGATATCAGCTGTTTTGTGAGGAGGACCTGACCTTTGAGCACCACCCACCCCCATCCCCTTCCATGAGCTATACTTTTCCAACCTAAGGTACGACGAACCTCGATTTAGAAACAAACATTTGAAACGCGCGTGCGCGTTTGGCGGGAAAAAATGGCGGGAAATGCCTATCTGTTCTCGGAGGGAAAATTGAAAGAAATCAGTCAAAAGAAAGCAAAAGTCATATGATAAAAGCTATGGCGAGAAACTTAATAAAATTCAAAGTAGCTTTCTGTTTCCTGTGTCAATACTTTTGCACTTTCTTGCCGCGCTGTTGTTTCTAGACGGGATTAAGTTATGTAAGAGTTAGTTACCGAGAACGGAGGTAATAAGCCATATACATCCCGAGGGCCGCAGGCCCGAGGGATGTATATGGCTTATTGCCGACATTCGAGGTAACTAACTATTTTAGTTATCAATTAAGAAGGTTTTCTATAATATTCTGATGTTAGACTTTTAAGATAATGAAAATAAAAAGAATTTTAAAAAATATTCGTGGTTCAGTTGGAAGTTTAGAATGTATACAAAAGGGGTAAACATTTTCCGCTTTGTTTTTATATTTCCCTTGTTGTCTATAGAGCATGAACAATGTGAGTTGATTATAAAGGGATTTACTAATGCCCTCTAGTCCCTACAGAGGTAATGTGGCACATAGTTTTAAAGTTCTGGAAATCTATGATGCTAATTAAACAAAAGTGCAGATGATAATAGAAAACCATAGATTTTAGGGTTTCGTAATCACATGTGGCTGTATGGCAATGGAGTTGGAGAGTAGTGACGAAGAGGCAGTTTTTATAACGCCGAATACCTTTTCTCAGCATTCAAGCCCAATTTTCAATTTGCAGTTGCATGATTTTTTGTTTGATAATGCAAATTGTTTGGAAGTAGAAGCCAACATCGGAGAGAAAAATAATGAGTTAGAGATACAAGAACCGAAGCGGGACATTGCCGTTGTTTCCGATGCTGATCTACATCGCAGGAAAACAAGAAGAAATGCAGTGAAAAGGATGAGCAAAACCCAGTTTGTAAGAATTATTATTTTAAAAACTGTGTTGTAAACTTTAACACATAAACTATGAGCACTAGCAACGATTTGATAATGTAATGTTTAGAAAACATATCTCTATAGTTTTTTTGAATGTAAACATTAATTAGATTAGTTCTGTAGAATAGTATTATTCCCCAGATAGTTTACTCGTCAGGCAGCAGGGAAGAGCGGGGCTGATATGAATTAATCTGATTGGCTCATTATAAATTCAAGGTCAATATATATATGTTATTTACCGGCCAGGAGGTCCGGATAGGGAAAAACTGTGCCCGAGGTCTTGAATATACGGACCGAGGCCGTTAGGCCGAGGTCCGTGTTCGAGACCGAGGGCACAGTTTTTTCCTATCCGGACCGACTATAGGACGGTAAATAACTTATTTATTTTTTTCCCGTATTTTTTTTACTTGTTTTGGTAATCGTTTTGTTTTGTCGTTTAGCGGCAAAGGATACCGGACCGCGCGCGCGGGCAGATACTTACAAAATACCGCCCGCTCAAACAGCCAATCAGAACGCACGATTTTTTAGGATACCGGACCGGAAAAAAATAAATAGTTATAAACCGGGTTTATAACTATATATTGACCTTCGATTCATAATGAGCCAATCAGATTAATTCATATCAGCCCCGCTCTTCCCTGCTGCATTTCAATTCCCTCCCCGGGCTTTAAGTTTGTCCATTGTTTATGAGGGTTGTAATAAAAATAAAGCCTTAATAACAAAGAAAACCGTGTCAATTGATAACTAACACACATTTCACCCTTCGTAATCAGGAACCGGTCATTATTTATTGATTGGGGAAAGAGGATTTTCGGGTGGATCACATGGTAAATATGATCAGGTAAATATTGATAGGAATCAAAGGGGCATCACTCGGTAGCAACCACTAATAATGAAGGGGAGATCAGAAAAAATATAGACCCTCTTGGGGACTTTGGGGGGTGGGGTGGGGATGACCATGTTATCTTTATGATGTTGCCACAAAAACCTCGCGATCCCTCTGGGCATTGAATTAGTAATGACCGTTTCCAAAGTTGAAGTCTTAAAGAGAAAGAAACCTTCCCAGATGAGATCCCTAGTTTTCGGAGAGAAACAACGAGAGAAAAATATAAATTAAAAAAATGTGAAGAGAAATTTTGTTTGATTACGGTTGATTTTTCTATCGATTTTAGTCTGAATAAACTAATTGCTTTGTAGAATTTTTATTTGTTTTATTTCAAAATGAATTTTTCTCGGGAAGCAATAGAAAATAACGAGGAAAGAGAGATAGTTTAGGGAAAGTTAAAGAGGCGGCAAAGAATTAATGGATTTAAGATGGACATTCACTAAAAGTGGTTAGTGCGCCTGAAATGATGGTTGAGCTGTTATAATAAACACGCTTTTGAGTTGACCTTGGCTAGGTTAACGTTTAGTTGTAATTTATTTAAAGTGCCCCTCACCTGAACTCAATATCTTCAGAATTGATTCTATATGTAGGGAATAGTTGAATGGCATAATATTTGCATATGATTTGAGTGATGCATCTTGGCTATATCAAGGTTTATACTATATACCATATCAAGGCTTATACTTCCAATACAGTGGAACCCCGCCTTTGACGGCCACCCGCTTAATACGGCCACCCCGTTATTGCTGTCAGCTCTTTTGGGTCCCGACGAAATGCCCATACATTTACTGTAAAATGTACCTGCTTAATACGGCCACCCGTTATGATACGGCCAACGGCCACTTTTTTGTGGCCCGATTGACAAACTTCCATACTTTTTAACCCCGTATTACGGCCAGGACAAATAGGTTACAGTTTAGATCTTAATGTAAATACTGTAAAGCTATTGCTGCAAAATTTGTGATTCTTTTATTCATTCGGTTAACATTTTACATTAATGCTTTTTGTTGAATCAGAATCAACACAACAATAACTTCAAACAGAGAAACACGTATAGCGCGATTCGCTAAAGTACGTCTGCATTTATTTTATAGCTGTACAGTATTAAAACGAGCCATGCCGATAGCCTGTCTGGGGTTATATCCAGCCTCGAGTCAGTATGGCTTCAAAGGAAGCTTCATTCGTCTGTACAGAGCAAAGTCACTGCCTATTTTAAAAAGCAGTTGTTACTGTACTCAGTTTTCTCCGTTCTACTGTTATATCTACAGTCCTGTACTACTGTACAATTTAAAGTTTTAAAGTACTACTAAAGTTGAGTTATAACTGAGCTCCATTAGCATCAGAAGTTTTAGAAACATTATTTAAAAATACAATATGCATTATTGCACTTCAATTGTTTAGTAGTTTCGTACTGATTAATAAAACACGTTTTTATCATATTTTTGACAGCCCACTTAATACGGTCACCACGTTAATACGGCCACTTTTGAATGTCCCTTCGGTGGGCGGATTAACGTGGTTCCAGTGTATATTTATTAGAGTGACGTCAAAGGAGGTATTAGTAGATAAGCAAAACTTTTCTGGAGCAGCAAAATATCCCGTATCAAACCACATTGTCTTACTCAAGGTTTATAGAAGGGTTATTGCAAAGTATATTAACTCGTAGCTATCACTGTTTCAATTTACTACAAATGATGACAACTAACCTCAAATGCCTCCTATGACATGTCTTCTGTATATGACATGTCTTATTGCTTTCAAACTTTTCCTGTATAATCCTTGATCCATCCACTCGACCTATCTCTTCTGTTTACTGATCATGGACGGTAACATTAACGATGTCATGCACTTTTTGCAGCACAACAGCCGCTGTTTCTTGCTTATCGTTACTGCTTTGAATAGCTACTTTTTTCGGTTGAGGGAGAACCATGCTCTTCGAGAAAAGGCAAAGGTGTCGCGCATAGGTTTTTCTTACAGCTTCCCGTATCTTCGGCATTCGTACTGTCAATAGAAAAGGATCGAGGGCCGAGTTTAAGAGAACACACCTCCCAGAAAAATATATTCCAGAGGTTATCATACGCATAGCAAACTCGCTCAAGCAGTTATCACAGTTTTGAATGTAGGTTAAAACATGAACACCAATGACGAAAGGAAACGATGATAAACAAAATAGCACCAATACCATGGCTATAGTCACGATCAGCGAATGATCCCGCTCTATTCGTTTTTTCAACATAGTATCTTCCATTCTCTCATGCATGTTCAAAAAATATCTTCTTTGCTTCTTAAGACTTCTCAAGATCACAAGGTACACGGAAGTCAGAATGACAATTGGTATTGTTGCATGGCTGTGGCTATAGATCAGAATTACGATCCACTGTGGCAAACGAAAAGCCGGTAGAAGACAGATGAGAAACGAAAACAACCATATAAATACGATGAGGAGTCTAATTCTTTTTGCGGTGATACTACATCTGTATAGCAATGGCTTGACTACGGCTATCAAGCGAAGAACAGAAATTGACGTTATGGTCAAGTTATTGACGAACATCAGTAAACCTCCAAAAAGAAAAAGGCAGGAGTCGAGTGCTACACTATTTTTGCCAAAGACATCGATATAGGCATCGGCCGTGGTCAGCGAACCAACTACGAATCCCGTAAGAAAGTCTGAAAAGATCAAGTTAATGTAGAGAGGCAACGAAGGATTCCGAGGATCGTATTTTAGGTTTTTATAAAGAGCGTAAAGAAGAGCAAAGTTTCCAAAAGATATGATGAATGTGGCGATGAAGCAAAAAATTGTTGTGGCGATGAAAGCTGCTTGGAATATCTGGGGCTCGCTCTTCGTCGTATTCTGCATCTGCATGGACTTGTTTTGGAATCTTAACAAGATATCTCCCTTGTATCCGGCCTCTGTGGGTTTTTTCTCAATCCAGGACTATGATCAAGTTAGGTCAACACTGCTCGTAAATCCTAGTCCAGTTCAGTGGGAAGCCGAGAAGCAGGCAGGTGTTTCAATCCAGGATGCGGACCAGAAAGAGGGCGACGTTTATTTTATATTGCTCTTATACCAGATCTTCATCTTTTCTTAGAAACAATTGGACGGCAATTTGTTTTGAAAAAACTCGGGGGAAAAGGGATCAAACAAACAATAATAATGATAAGCTAGTTAAAAAAATGATCAAATATGTAGATATCATGCACGATAGCAAGAGGAACTGATCTGCTTAACCAATTCGATGTCACTAAGATAAATGTAGAAAAATCACGTGATTCAATCGCCCTATCTACTGCGGCTTGAAATAAATTTAGGCCGCACTGCCTCAAAGCGGAGCACGAGTACCTGTGTTGTTTTGCCTTGCGAGAACAAAGTTCAAAAACAGCGTGAAAACCAAAAACTTTATTTCGATCTGCTCAGTTTCAAACATCTGAAACTCGTTTAGATCAAACAACTAGTCGTGTTCTCACGTCACATACATACGTGTATCTTGTAAGAAAACAACTTATCTTACCAAATTCTGCCCCAAAAATGATAAAATGTGACTAGAAAATGCTAAATGAGTGAAGTATGACTTGGCTTTACGAAGGAGTTTGACCAACTTTATTCTTTGTGCGTGCGTTTGGCTTTTAAAAAAGAGAAAAACCTCATAGAACTGATTTTACAATAAAATCGACTGACGTTTTTTGAAAGCTTCACTGAACCATCAGAAAACTTATTCAATTCCTATTTCCTTTGTATAAGAAACAATTCCATAAAGCAAATAATACGTAAACATTTTCGTGAGTATGAATGTGTGGACACTGAAACGATAAACTTTACTTCATGTTTGACGTACATAAAACGTCATCGAGCACGACTAAATCTCCCAATAACCCCTTGCGGGGAGTAGGTCTCCACAGGGAGCCCAAAAGGCCGCTACAAATGTCCCGGGTGTTGATATAAGCCTTTTCATAGTTTAAGTATCGATTCCACTGCGCATGCGATTTTATCCCGAATTTCTCACTTTCTTTTGTTTAATTAAGAACAAAAGAAGGTTTAGGCAAAAGAAGGTAGAAATTCAGGATAAAATCGTATGCGCAGTGGAATCGATTCTTAAACTGTGAAAAGGCTTATTGTTCTGGTTCATTGGTTGGTCGTCCAGTCACGTAATGTATTGGCCGGGGTACGCAATAAGTTCTTCAGTGTAAACGGTTAAAAAGACGAGAAAAAAAGTTCTCTCTTGAAATAAAGTTTCATGGTCATTATAATAATAATTATCATCATCATTATTAAAGTTTGGAAACCAGGCTTTATCCTTCTGTATTTCAGTAGATATAGAGATATACTTATTTCAATAACGTTAGTCACCAGAAAAGCTACAAAGCTGAGACCAACAAGGATTATGGGTAGACATATTTTACATGTCACAGTAAGCGCTTGATAACTGTTGATGGACTTGAGATCTTTTACCAGTTACGAGTTCACCTCCTCTGAGCATCCTCAACTGCTGCAGTTTGTGTCAAGAAATATTTCCCATGATTCTCAGCGATCACAGCTTTCTAGGTTTTTGGTGACTAACTTTATTGAAATAAGTATATACAGCTATTTAAAAAAAGGTTGAATACTGAATACTGGACACTATATACATGTAAATAGTGCATTCCTAGACCAAAGGGCATTGTGGGTGTCGTTGATTTGAAATAGATTAACTCTACATGTAGTTGGTATATTGCTTCAGATGAAATACACTAAAAATAGAATAAATAATTATTATTAATCCTACTTTTAATGAATCTCGCTATGACCCACAATGCACTTCGGTCTTGGAATGTACTATTTAGTATGCAGCATTTAGTATTTCAACCTTTTTTGAAATAGCTGTATAAACGTAGACTTACTTATAACATGTTGGTATTCCATCTGAAACAATATGCATGCTAACTACATGTAGAGAGTTAATCTATTTCAAATTAACGAGACCCACAATGCCCTTTGGTCTTGGAATGCACTATTTAGTGTGCAGTATTCAGTATTCAACCTTTTTTAAATAGCTGTATAAACGTAGACTTACTTATAACATGTTGGTATATTCAATACTGCTTTTGGCTTCTAAAATGTGTTCTAAGGGATCGCTCATTAGGAGGAGTATAGGAGGATTTTTTTGTTTGAATAGTTTTTGTTTGAATAGTTTTAATTAAATATTCGTGGTCATGTTGAGGGATTTCACGTCGATGCAAATGCACAAGTTCTCACTGTCTGGTTGGCTAACTAGTAAAAAAATAAGTTCAATGCGCCACGGTTAGGCGAGTCGTATTGATAGAAAGATTTAGAATCTCATTTACGGCAAATGTGAAACGTCAGTTGTTGAGTGAAAAGATTCTTTAAAATTAGTGAAAAGGAATCGCAAAATTATCCATGTAATAGATATAAAAAGAATATTTGTCCTTGTTGAGAAGGTTTGCAAGAGGTCAAGTAAAATACAGGAAACGATGAAAACGTGATCATGTCTGTTGTTTGCGGGAAGAAAAACCGTCAATCTAAAACTATTTATCAAAATGATGGCCTCCTCCTCCAAGAGGCACCATTTTTCTTTATGACCCCCCCCCCCCCCCCCTATTAGTGGTTACTTCTTAGTGATTTCCCTCTTTTGATTCCCGTAAGTATTTACCTTGTCCCATCTCCAGCTGTCTAAGCATATGTGATCCCCCTAAGGGATGGACCATTAGAGAGTTGATGGGGGGGGGGGGGGGGTGTTAATGCACGTTAATAACGTGCAAGGGTTGAGCCAAAAAATAAACATCATGCAACCAAAATTCCTGCAACCCCCCCCCCCCCCCATCAATTATCTCATCAACCATGCTTGCCTGCAGCAAATAATCATTATCATAAGACCCACTTCCGTTACTTTTATTACAACGAAGAACGTATTGGATTATGTCAAAGCCGTTGCCTCCAAACTTCAGAAAAGAGATCAAGACGTATACGAGGCTTACAAAATGGTTGACGATGTTATCAGAAGTCTCCAGGATACCAGAAATGCTGTAGATGATAGATTTGCAGCGTGGTATAGTGACATAAAAGATTTGACAGCAAATGTAGGAGTCACTGAATCTGTTCCAAGGAAAACAGCACTTTAAAGGTTCCGAAACAACACACCAAGCGAAAGTTCATAAGTGTATTACAAAGGAGCCATTGCATTCCATTTCTCGATTCTCTTATAAGCCAGATGAAAGAGCGGTTTCCAACTGACGAAGGACGTCATGCACACCATCTTCTGTCACTGATACCATCTGTAATTGTCAGCAAGAACCTGAACCTCACAGATAACATTGCAGGGTTGATGAAATGGGAGGCAGATATGACATTTGCAATTAGTCCCTCAAGAGTGAGCTTCAAAGATGGCAGTTGTTATGGCAAGGTACTACTCCGAGACGCTTGCTGTATGTAATGAAGATTCCTTCCCAAACATATCCACAGCCTCCTTGTAGTTGCCTGCACTTTACCGATGTCAACGGTGCTGAGGCAGAGCGGTCCTTCTCCCTAATGAGAAAGATAAAGACCTATTCCAGATCAGATGTCGGAACAACGTCTGCCTGACCTAGCTTTAATGGCAATGCATTACGATGTCAGATGCCCCACAGATGAAGTATGCAAGTTGTTCATCAAAGCTAATCCTAGAAGGCTTTTATTTTAACATGGCCTCACTGCTTGATGATATGTAGATTATTATTATATATATATATATCACATACTTATATTTTGTTACTATAAATGGCTATTAAACATTTTTGACCTCAGTAACAATAATGACATTTAACTGGCTTGAAACTATGTCTCCCTAACCCTTTGGTCTGCTATGTCTCTCCACCACCTCAATCAATGCTACAACCCCCCCTTTGAAAAAATCCTGGATCCGCCCCTGCACTGTGACAGTAGACCGTAGACCTACAAATCTTTGCACTAATTCAGTCCAATTTTATTAGTTATAATCAATGAATAGTCAACTGAAGATCTGGTTCGTAGATGGTGCTTAGAGCTGGAGCAACACGTGTAATTCTTGATCTCGGTCGAACAAGACGACGAACACCGAATGTTGCTACAACAGCTTGGCGAACTTTCGACATTCTTAGTATCAACAAAAATGGGTCAAGCGCTGCGTTTAAAATGATACATCTGCCAGAGAAATAAAACACTGATGTTATAGTCCTTGTCGTGTTCTCGCTGAAACAGTCTGGGCAGTTGTCAATAACTGTCGTTAAGTGAACGCACACAACGAATGGAAGAGATGCCGTGCAGAAGAATATCATCACTAGGACGATGGTAATCGTCAGGTGTTGATCACGCTGCATTCTTCTACTCATTTTGTTGTCTTTATTTTCTTTATTGGCATCGTTGATGTTAGAATTGTTCTGCAAAAGTTTGCGATGCTTTCGTAGTTTTCTAAAAATCGTGACGTAAACGGTTGTCAAGGAGACCAAGGGAACTGAGACATGGCTGTGACTGTAAATCAAGAGGAATAGCCATCGTGGAACTTGGAACACCGGCAGAAGGCAGATGAAAAGCGAAAGTATCCATATCAAGGCAATGACAATTTTGATTTTTCTCGTAGTAACAATGCTTTTGTAGTATAACGGTTTTGCTACAGCTATCAACCGATCAAATGAGACTGCAGTAATCGTAAGGTTGCTAACAAACAGCAACAAACTTCCTAGAATAAACATGATAGCATCGATAATAACACTGTCTTTGCCATAAACATCCATCAGAGAGTCCAATGAAAATAGAGGAGCCAACAAAGAACCTGTCAGGAAGTCCGAAAACACTAGGTTTGTGAAGAGAATCGACGAAGGATTTCGAAGATTTTTCACCGGGTCCTTGTAAATCGAAAAAAGGACGACAAAATTTCCAACGGATATGACGACTGTGCAGATAAAGCAGAAGGCTGTGGTCGCGATGAAGGCGCTGTGGAAGATTATGGGTGTTGTTGATGTTGTTTGGCTCATATTGTCGCTCCTACAGCCGTCCAAGTTAATTTCTTGCTCTTATTGTCGCTCCTACAGCCGTCCAAGTTGATTTCTTGCTCTATTGAAGCTTACAGACCAGTCAAGTTAAACGTCAATAGAATATTTACAATCTTAGTATTCTATGCTATCTGTCTTTATCTGCTTATTCAGTCAAAGATAATCCCCAGGGTAAGGCATACAAACGTTTCGTAAGTGTCACTCTTACTGAATGATAGCAAAGCTTACCAACTCCTTTTTTTCCCGAAGGGCAAAATCAACGCTTCCTGGACATTTTTCAACGTTCAGTTTGTTGGCGTTTCAATTTTTTTAAATTTTAAAAAGAAAACCAGAAAAGTTGGTTTCAATATTACTGCCTTGATTACTTCTCTATACAAACAAGATTACGGAGATCTTTGCTCTTTTATCGGGTGATGTTTGAAGCCACCTGGTTAGTGCATACATATAAATCTACACGGAAAATCTTCTCTTTGACGTACATTAGCAAATTGCATCCATTTGTTTTGCTATCAGTCCCTTAAAAAAATAATAATTCGATCTATTGTCTGTTAATGATTTTTTGAATTTATTAAATTGTATTCCTATTGTGTCACCAATCATTAACATTTACAATTCATTTAACTCTCTAGCTTTTATTTTATGCTAAAATACATGAAATTTAAGTCTGTCCCGTTTTTAACTAGACAGCTAAATTTTCGGCAAGCTGCCAGATCTTGTTTATTAATTTTATTCCTCTGTTATAATAACAATACTTAACTTTTTCATAAGTTCTTTTTTCAGTTTTCAAATTAAAGCCGCTTCATCTGATGACTGAAGAAATGCCGAAGTAAATTGTCAGTACCATGCATAATAACTGACCGTGTTCCTAAAACGACAGAGCAATCAAAAACGACCAATAGCTTTTATGAAAACTAAACCTTGAAGGAGTCGAAGTAAATAATTAGTAGGTCAAAATTAGGGTTGGTTTCATTTTCTAGACCTGCCTTCATCACACTGATTCATAAAATTTCCGAAAATATATGAAAAAATCTGTAATCTTTAAAAACAATAAAGTAATTTTAATTGAATCAGTATAGAACAGTACCTGTATACTGAAATATTAATTTCCTGTCGACTAACATAAGTTTGAATTTCGAACAAACCATAGATTTCTATTTTTTATATTCGCAAAAATAATGTTTAGATGAGAATGAAATAATGTGTGAGCTGATTCATAGAAAATTCGAAATAGATAGGAAAACGTTTTCGATTTGAAAAGATGGCCAGACTAGATTTGTCATTTCCATAAATAAAATAATGGTTAAAGATAACTTGGCGTAAACTAAAAAAACTAATTATCTACCGATTTGGAGAACAATTATATATATATATTAAAACATTGGCAAGAATAAATTATTAATGATAGAACTGAAGAACAAATAAATTAGTTTTCCATTAAATTACACTGCTACGTGAAGATGCTTTAGAAACACCAAGGCCAAATAAAGGTTGCATGACAATTTAGTGTCGACAACTTGTTGTGAAAAACTCCCAAGCTAAATCCTTACAGAATGACTAATGAATCCAAAGCTAAAACTGTATTCAAAAGGAACTTGAACTAAATGCTTTAAACTACATTATTTCGTCATGTCTAAAAAGATTATTATTGATGAATTAGTTTAGTTTAATTAACGAAACCGAACGCGCCGGCATAAATCATCAAACATCGATAACTTCCTCAAAGTAATTCATAACCCACACATGTAATTCAATTTGTTTTACGTGCGATTTTATGCGGATGAAGCTCAAGGAATGTGATAGTGGGTGACTCCGATAACAGACCTTTGAATTGCCCCCTTCACAGTTCCCTGCGCCATCTTGAAAGGTAGCCGTGCCTTTGCATCGAAGCGAGACGAACGCTGAGCTTGCAATGATAGAGACCTTTTTTTAACACCGGCCTTGGACAATTATTCACAGTTCGTCTCGCTTCGATGCAAAGGCACGTCTACCTTTCAAGATGGCAAAGGGAACTGTGAAGGGGACGAAGGGGACTATTAACGTCAATTACACGTATAGAAAAACGACTTCCGGGTTCAAAACGAAACGCAGTTATATAGATATAAAGGTTTTTCTTACTTTTTATTGATAACATGTGATTTGTACATACTTGATTTCTGGTTTTAGGTGGTAGAAATGTCAGAAATAGTCAGATATATTTTGAGATGTGTTGACTTAACACTAGCATGTTTTGACCTTAACAAAAAAAACTCACATGACTAATACTAACAAAAATGATAAATGGTCCAACTTAGTGATGTAAAAAGTACGTTAACGTAAAAAGACTTCAATTTGCCGTCTTTAACAATAATAGTATACTATTCTAGGCTTTTTTTAAAAAAATAGCGACTCTTGAAATGCAACGCACCTGGCAGTAAAGAAATTAGGGCATATTATTTCGTTTACTAAGAAATTAAGAAATTATAAGGCAAAGAGTTCCGTTCTAATTTTTCAACCAAGATTTTTTTTTTAAATAAAAGATTAAGAGATTATAGGCTAGTAATTAAAGTTCCGTTTCATTCAACCAAGATGGCGGCTATGACGTGAATACAAATCAAGAACAATAAGTCATGTTAATATAATCAGTTCGCCATTTTTTTATGAACTTCCCTCGACGTCATAGATACACTAAATATTGTCAACAGCGCTACACCCTGTTTCTGCTACGACAGATTGTCAAAATTGATAAAAGTAAACACTAAGAAAAAAGGAGATAATAAAGGCAATACCGAAATAAAAAAACCGCAGTAACTGGAAAGATTAAAAATACAGATATTTTAACAGATAATATTAAGAGATATTTCAAACTCATGTAAAGTATGATTATATCAATTATTGCTTTTGTCCAAAACCTGCAAAGTCATGCTATATTTGAAAACATACCTCGAAAGCGATCAAAGTAATAGGCTATAGCACATGGTTTTTGCCCAAAAATCATCCAACATGGTACCATATCAAATGTAAACGTGTAAATACATGATGTGAAGATGTGAAACATATCAAGCTTTACTCTATATGCTAGTGTCGAGGTTGCAGTAGAGAAAGCTCACTCCTTATATGGTATGATCAATTCCATATTTGGATTCTGGCGCAGAAGCGGCAAACAAAAAACCCGTCGTCACAAAACAAATTCGAAATAAACATTTTTGAAGAAGAAAATAAGATGAAATAAAATAAAAACAAGTAAGACAACAAAAACTTTGGAAAATCGAGGAAGTTTTGGAGGAAAGAAAAATAGCAAACGTTCTCCTCATATGAATGCTAAGCTCTTACCTAGCCCAATCAATGTTTGATATGATGGTCGAATATCGCTCCAAACTGTGGTCTATATACAATCCACGTTTTTTGTCAAAAATAACCTATTTTGCATCCTTCATGAATATCCTTCATCCATCATCCTTCGTTCAAAACCATGGGCTATTGCCCATGCTTTTTGCTCAAAAATGGCTAAAAATCACCTATTTTGCATTCTTGTAGAATAATGCATATTTTTTGAAAAGGTGTGAAAATGGTCCAAAATCGATCAAAACCATGGGCTATAGCACATGCTTTTCGCTCAAAAATGTCTAAAAACGACCTATTTTGTATCCTTCATGAATAATGCATATTTCTTGAAAAGGTGTGAAAATGGTCCAAAATCGATCAAAACCATGGGCTATAGCCCATGCTTTATGCCCAAAATTGGCCAAAATGATCTATTTTGCATCCCTGTAGAGTAATGGATATCTTTTGAAAAGGTGTGAAAATGGTCCAAAATTGATCAAAACCATGAGCTATAGCCCATGCTTTTTGCACAAAAATGCCCAAAAATGACCTATATTGCAACGTTGTAGAATAATGCATATTTTTTAAAAAGGTGTGAAAATGGTCCAAAATTGATCAAAACCATGGGCTATAGCTCATGCTTTTTGCTCAAAAATAGCATAAAATGACCTATTTTGCATCCTTCATGAATAATGCATATTACTTGAAAAGGTGTGAAAATGTTCCAACATCGATCAAAACCATGGGCTATAGCACATGCTTTTTGCTCAAAAATGTCCAAAAATGACCTATTTTGCAACCTTGTAGAATAAAGCATATTTTTTGAAAAGGTGTGAAAATGGTCCAAAATCGATCAAAACCATGGGCTATAGCACATGCTTTTTGCCCAAAAATGGATAAAAATGACCTATTTTGCAACGTTGTAAAATAATGCATATTTTTTGAAAAGGTGTGAAAATGGTCCAAAATCGATCAAAACCATGGGCTATAGCCCATGCTTTTTGCACAAAAGTGGACAAAAATGACCTATTTTGCATCCTTCATGAATAATGCATATTTTTTGAAAAGGTGTGAAAATGGTCCAAAATTGATCAAAACCATGAGCTATATCCCATGCTTTTTGCTCAAGAATGGTTAAAAATGACCTATTTTGCAACCTTAGAGAATAATGAATATTTTTTGAAAAGGTGTGAAAATGATCCAAAATCGATCAAAACCATGGGCTATAGCTCATGGTTTTTGCTCAAAAATGGCCAAAACTGACCTATTTTTCATCCTTCATGAATAATGCATATTTTTTGAAAAGGTGTGAAAATGGTCCAAAATCGATCAAAACCATGGGCTATAGCCCATGCTTTTTGCTCAAAAATGGCCAAATATGACCTATTTTGCATCCTTCATGAATAATGCATATTTTTTGAAAAGGTGTGAAAATGGTCCAAAATCTATCAAAACTATGGGCTATAGGCCATGCTTTTTTCTCAAAAATAGCCTAAAATGACCTATTTTGCATCCTTCATGAATAATGCATATTTTTTGAAAATGTGTGAACATGGTCCAAAATCGATCAAAACCATAGGCTATGGCCTATGCTTTTTGCTCAAAAATGGCTAAAAATGACCTATTTTGCATCCTTCATGAATAATGCATATTTTTTGAAAAGGTGTGAAAATGGTCCAAAATCGATCAAAACCATGGGTTATACCACATGCTTTTTGCTCAAAAATGGCCAAAAATGACCTATTTTGCAATCTTGTAGAATAATGCATATTTTTTGAAAAGGTGTGAAAATGGTCCAAAATCGATCAAAACCATGGGTTATAGCACATGCTTTTTGCTCAAAAATGGCCAAAAATGACCTATTTTGATACCTTGTAGAATAATGCATATTTTTTGAAAAGGTGTGAAAATGGTCCAAAATCGATCAAAACCATGGGCTATAGCCCATGCTTTTTCCTCAAAAATGGTTGAAAATGAAATATTTTGCAACGTTGTAGAATAATGCATATTTTTTGAAAAGGTGTGAAAATGGTCCAAAATTGATCAAAACCATGAGCTATAGCCCATGCTTTTTGCTCAAGAATGGCTAAAAATGACCTATTTTGCAACCTTAGAGAATAATGAATATTTTTTGAAAAGGTGTGAAAATGGTCCAAAATCGATCAAAACCATGGGCTATAGCTCATGGTTTTTGCTCAAAAATGGCCAAAACTGACCTATTTTTCATCCTTCATGAATAATGCATATTTTTTAAAAATGTGTGAACATGGTCCAAAATCGATCAAAACCATAGGCTATAGCCCATGCTTTTTGCTCAAAAATGGCTAAAACTGACCTATTTTTCATCCTTCATGAATAATGCATATTTTTTGAAAAGGTGTGAAAATGGTCCAAAATCGATCAAAACCATGGGCTATAGCCCATGCTTTTTGCTCAAAAATGGCCAAAACTGACCTATTTTTCATCCTTTATGAATAATGCATATTTTTTGAAAAGGTGTGAAAATGGTCCAAAATCGATCAAAACCATGAGCTATAGCCCATGCTTTTTGCTCAAAAATGGCCAAATATGACCTATTTTGCATTCTTCATGAATAATGCATATTTTTTGAAAAGGTGTGAAAATGGTCCAAAATCTATCAAAACTATGGGCTATAGGCCATGCTTTTTTCTCAAAAATAGCCTAAAATGACCTATTTTGCATCCTTCATGAATAATGCATATTTTTAGAAAATGTGTGAACATGGTCCAAAATCCATCAAAACCATAGGCTATAGCCCATGCTTTTTGCTCAAAAATGGCTAAAAATGACCTATTTTGCATCCTTCATGAATAATGCATATTTTTTGAAAAGGTGTGAAAATGGTCCAAAATCGATCAAAACCATGGGTTATAGCACATGCTTTTTGCTCAAAAATGGCCAAAAATTACCTATTTTGCAACCTTGTAGAATAATGCATATTTTTTGAAAAGGTGTGAAAATGGTCCAAAATCGATCAAAACCATGGGCTATAGCCCATGCTTTTTGCTCAAAAATGGTTGAAAATGAAATATTTTGCAACGTTGTAGAATAATGCATATTTTTTGAAAAGGTGTGAAAATGGTCCAAAATCGATCAAAACCATGAGCTATAGCCCATGCTTTTTGCTCAAGAATGGCTAAAAATGAAATATTTTGCAACGTTGTAGAATAATGCATATTTCTTGAAAAGGTGTGAAAATGGTCCAAAATCGATCAAAACCATGGGCTATAGCCCATGCTTTTTGCTCAAAAATGGCAGAAAATGACCTATTTGGCAACCTTAGAGAATAATGAATATTTTTTGAAAAGGTGTGAACATGGTGCTAAATCGATCAAAAACATGGGCTATAGCCCATGCTTTTTGCTCAAAAATGGCCAAAACTGACCTATTTTTCATCCTTCATGAATAATGCATATTCTTTAAAAATGTGTGAACATGGTCCAAAATCGATCAAAACCATAGGCTATAGCCCATGCTTTTTGCTCAAAAATGGCTAAAACTGACCTATTTTTCATCCTTCATGAATAATGCATATTTTTTGAAAAGGTGTGAAAATGGTCCAAAATCGATCAAAACCATGGGCTATAGCCCATGCTTTTTGCTCAAAAATGGCCAAAACTGATCTATTTTTCATCCTTCATGAATAATGCATATTTTTTGAAAAGGTGCGAAAATGGTCCAAAATCGATCAAAACCATGGGCTATAGCATATGCTTTTGATCAAAAATGGCTAAAAATGACCTATTTTGCATCCTTCATGAATAATGCATATTTTTTGAAAAGGTGTGAAAATGGTCCAAAATCGATCAAAACCATGGGTTATAGCACATGCTTTTTGCTCAAGAATGGCCAAAAATGACCTATTTTGCATCCTTCATGAATAATGCATATTTTTTGAAAAGGTGCGAAAATGGTCCAAAATCTATCAAAACTATGGGCTATAGGCCATGCTTTTTTCTCAAAAATAGCCTAAAATGACCTATTTTGCATCCTTCATGAATAATGCATATTATTTGAAAATGTGTGAACATGGTCCAAAATCGATAAAAACCATAGCCTATAGCCCATGCTTTTTGCTCAAAAATGGCTAAAAATGACCTATTTGGCATCCTTCATGAATAAGGCATATTTTTTAAAAAGGTGTGAAAATGGTCCAAAATCGATCAAAACTATGGGCTATAGCCCATGCTTTTTGCTCAAAAATGGCCAAAAATGACCTATTTAGCATCCTTCATGAATAATGCATATTTTTTGAAAAGGTGTGAACATGGTCCAAAATCGATCAAAACCATGGGCTATAGCATATGCTTTTTGCTCAAAAATGGCTAAAACTGACCTATTTTTCATCCTTCATGAATAATGCATATTTTTTGAAAAGGTGTGAAAATGGTCCAAAATCGATCAAAACCATGGGCTATAGCCCATGCTTTTTGCTCAAAAATGGCCAAAACTGACCTATTTTTCATCCTTTATGAATAATGCATATTTTTTGAAAAGGTGTGAAAATGGTCCAAAATCGATCAAAACCATGAGCTATAGCCCATGCTTTTTGCTCAAAAATGGCCAAATATGACCTATTTTGCATTCTTCATGAATAATGCATATTTTTTGAAAAGGTGTGAAAATGGTCCAAAATCTATCAAAACTATGGGCTATAGGCCATGCTTTTTTCTCAAAAATAGCCTAAAATGACCTATTTTGCATCCTTCATGAATAATGCATATTTTTAGAAAATGTGTGAACATGGTCCAAAATCCATCAAAACCATAGGCTATAGCCCATGCTTTTTGCTCAAAAATGGCTAAAAATGACCTATTTTGCATCCTTCATGAATAATGCATATTTTTTGAAAAGGTGTGAAAATGGTCCAAAATCGATCAAAACCATGGGTTATAGCACATGCTTTTTGCTCAAAAATGGCCAAAAATTACCTATTTTGCAACCTTGTAGAATAATGCATATTTTTTGAAAAGGTGTGAAAATGGTCCAAAATCGATCAAAACCATGGGCTATAGCCCATGCTTTTTGCTCAAAAATGGATGAAAATGAAATATTTTGCAACGTTGTAGAATAATGCATATTTTTTGAAAAGGTGTGAAAATGGTCCAAAATCGATCAAAACCATGAGCTATAGCCCATGCTTTTTGCTCAAGAATGGCTAAAAATGAAATATTTTGCAACGTTGTAGAATAATGCATATTTCTTGAAAAGGTGTGAAAATGGTCCAAAATCGATCAAAACCATGGGCTATAGCCCATGCTTTTTGCTCAAAAATGGCAGAAAATGACCTATTTGGCAACCTTAGAGAATAATGCATATTTTTTGAAAAGGTGTGAACATGGTGCTAAATCGATCAAAAACATGGGCTATAGCCCATGCTTTTTGCTCAAAAATGGCCAAAACTGACCTATTTTTCATCCTTCATGAATAATGCATATTCTTTAAAAATGTGTGAACATGGTCCAAAATCGATCAAAACCATAGGCTATAGCCCATGCTTTTTGCTCAAAAATGGCTAAAACTGACCTATTTTTCATCCTTCATGAATAATGCATATTTTTTGAAAAGGTGTGAAAATGGTCCAAAATCGATCAAAACCATGGGCTATAGCCCATGCTTTTTGCTCAAAAATGGCCAAAACTGATCTATTTTTCATCCTTCATGAATAATGCATATTTTTTGAAAAGGTGCGAAAATGGTCCAAAATCGATCAAAACCATGGGCTATAGCCCATGCTTTTTGCTCAAAAATGGCCAAATATGACCTATTTTGCATCCTTCATGAATAATGCATATTTTTTGAAAAGGTGTGAAAATGGTCCAAAATCGATCAAAACTATGGGCTATAGGCCATGCTTTTTTCTCAAAAATAGCCTAAAATGACCTATTTAGCATCCTTCATGAATAATGCATATTTTTTGAAAATGTGTGAACATGGTCCAAAATCGATCAAAACCATAGGCTATAGCCCATGCTTTTTGCTCAAAAATGGCTAAAAATGACCTATTTGGCATCCTTCATGAATAATGCATATTTTTTAAAAAGGTGTGAAAATGGTCCAAAATCGATCAAAACTATGGGCTATAGCCCATGCTTTTGCTCAAAAATGGCCAAAAATGACCTATTTAGCATCCTTCATGAATAATGCATATTTTTGAAAGGTGTGAAAATGGTCCAAAATCGATCAAAACCATGGGCTATAGCCCATGCTTTTTGCTCAAAAATGGCCAAAACTGATCTATTTTTCATCCTTCATGAATAATGCATATTTTTTGAAAAGGTGCGAAAATGGTCCAAAATCGATCAAAACCATGGGCTATAGCCCATGCTTTTTGCTCAAAAATGGCCAAAAATGACCTATTTTGCATCCTTCATGAATAATGCATATTTTTTGAAAAGGTGTGAAAATGGTCCAAAATCGATCAAAACTATGGGCTATAGGCCATGCTTTTTTCTCAAAAATAGCCTAAAATGACCTATTTAGCATCCTTCATGAATAATGCATATTTTTTGAAAATGTGTGAACATGGTCCAAAATCGATCAAAACCATAGGCTATAGCCCATGCTTTTTGCTCAAAAATGGCTAAAAATGACCTATTTGGCATCCTTCATGAATAAGGCATATTTTTTAAAAAGGTGTGAAAATGGTCCAAAATCGATCAAAACTATGGGCTATAGCCCATGCTTTTTGCTCAAAAATGGCCAAAAATGACCTATTTAGCATCCTTCATGAATAATGCATATTTTTTGAAAAGGTGTGAAAATGGTCCAAAATCGATCAAAACCATGGGCTATAGCATATGCTTTTGATCAAAAATGGCTAAAAATGACCTATTTTGCATCCTTCATGAATAATGCATATTTTTTGAAAAGGTGTGAAAATGGTCCAAAATCGATCAAAACCATGCGCTATAGCCCATGATTTATGCCCAAAAATGGCCAAAAATGACCTATTTTGCAACGTTGTAGAATAATGCATATTTTTTGAAAAGATGTGAAAATGGTCCAAAATCGATCAAAACCATGGGCTATAGCCCATGCTGTTTGCACAAAAGTGGACAAAAATCACTTATTTTGCAACGTTGCAGAACAATGCGTATTTTTTTAAAACGTGTGAAAATGGTCCAAAATCGATCAAAACCATGGGCTATAGCCCATGCTTTTTTCTCAAAAATGGCTAAAAATGACCTATTTGGCAACATTGTAGAATAATGCATATTTTTTGAAAAGGTGTGACAATGGTCCAAAATCGATCAAAACCATGGGCTATAGCCCATGTATTTTGCTCAAAAATGGTTGAAAATGAAATATTTTGCATCATTCATGAATAATGCATATTTTTTGAAAAGTTGTGAAAGTGGTCATAAAGCGATCAAAACCATGGGCTATAGCCCATGCTTTTTGCCCAAAAATGGCTAAAAATGACCTATTTTGCAACCTTGTAGAATAATGCATATTTTTTGAAAAGGTGTGAAAATGGTCCAAAATTGATCAAAACCATGGGCTATAGCCCATGCTGTTTGCACAAAAGTGGCCAAAAATAACCTATTTTGCAACGTTGTAGAATAATGCGTATTTTTTTAAGGTGTGAAAGTGGTCCAAAATCGATCAAAACCATGGCCTATAGCACATGCTTTTTGCCGAAAAATGGCCAAAAATGACCTATTTTCTATCCTTCATGAATAATGCATATTTTTTTGAAAAGGTGTAAAAATGGTCCAAAATCAATCAAAACCATGGGCTATAGCCCATGCTTTATGCTCAAAAATGGCCAAAAATGACCTATTTTGCATCCTTCATGAATAATGCATATTTTTTGAAAAGGTGTGAAAATGGTCCAAAATCGATCAAAACTATGGGCTATAGGCCATGCTTTTTTCTCAAAAATACCCTAAAATGACCTATTTTGCATCCTTCATGAAAAATGCATATTTTTTTGAAAATGTGTGAACATGGTTCAAAATCGATCAAAACCATAGGCTATAGCCCATGCTTTTTGCTCAAAAATGGCTAAAAATGACCTATTTTGCATCCTTCATGAATAATGCATATTTTTTGAAAAGGTGTGAAAATGGTCCAAAATCGATCAAAACCATGGGCTATAGCCCATGCTTTTTGCTCAAAAATGGCCAAAAATGACTTATTTTGCATCCTTCATGAATAATGCATATTTTTTGAAATAGTGTGAAAATGGTCCAAAATCGATCAAAACCATGGGCTATAGCATATGCTTTTGATCAAAAATGGCTAAAAATGACCTATTTTGCATCCTTCATGAATAATGCATATTTTTTGAAAAGGTGTGAAAATGGTCCAAAATTGATCAAAACCATGGGCTATAGCCCATGCTGTTTGCACAAAAGTGGCCAAAAATAACCTATTTTGCAACGTTGTAGAATAATGCGTATTTTTTTAAGGTGTGAAAGTGGTCAAAAATCGATCAAAACCATGGCCTATAGCACATGCTTTTTGCCCAAAAATGGCCAAAAATGACCTATTTTCTATCCTTCATGAATAATGCATATTTTTTTGAAAAGGTGTAAAAATGGTCCAAAATCAATCAAAACCATGGGCTATAGCCCATGCTTTATGCTCAAAAATGGCCAAAAATGACCTATTTTGCATCCTTCATGAATAATGCATATTTTTTGAAAAGGTGTGAAAATGGTCAAAAATCGATCAAAACTATGGGCTATAGGCCATGCTTTTTTCTCAAAAATACCCTAAAATGACCTATTTTGCATCCTTCATGAAAAATGCATATTTTTTTGAAAATGTGTGAACATGGTTCAGAATCGATCAAAACCATAGGCTATAGCCCATGCTTTTTGCTCAAAAATGGCTAAAAATGACCTATTTGGCATCCTTCATGAATAAGGCATATTTTTTAAAAAGGTGTGAAAATGGTCCAAAATCGATCAAAACTATGGGCTATAGCCCATGCTTTTTGCTCAAAAATGGCCAAAAATGACCTATTTAGCATCCTTCATGAATAATGCATATTTTTTGAAAAGGTGTGAAAATGGTCCAAAATCGATCAAAACCATGGGCTATAGCATATGCTTTTGATCAAAAATGGCTAAAAATGACCTATTTTGCATCCTTCATGAATAATGCATATTTTTTGAAAAGGTGTGAAAATGGTCCAAAATCGATCAAAACCATGCGCTATAGCCCATGATTTATGCCCAAAAATGGCCAAAAATGACCTATTTTGCAACGTTGTAGAATAATGCATATTTTTTGAAAAGATGTGAAAATGGTCCAAAATTGATCAAAACCATGGGCTATAGCCCATGCTGTTTGCACAAAAGTGGACAAAAATCACTTATTTTGCAACGTTGCAGAACAATGCGTATTTTTTGAAAAGGTGTGAAAATGGTCCAAAATCGATCAAAACCATGGGCTATAGCCCATGCTTTTTTCTCAAAAATGGCTAAAAATGACCTATTTGGCAACATTGTAGAATAATGCATATTTTTTGAAAAGGTGTGACAATGGTCAAAAATCGATCAAAACCATGGGCTATAGCCCATGTATTTTGCTCAAAAATGGTTGAAAATGAAATATTTTGCATCATTCATGAATAATGCATATTTTTTGAAAAGTTGTGAAAGTGGTCATAAAGCGATCAAAACCATGGGCTATAGCCCATGCTTTTTGCCCAAAAATGGCTAAAAATGACCTATTTTGCAACCTTGTAGAATAATGCATATTTTTTGAAAAGGTGTGAAAATGGTCCAAAATTGATCAAAACCATGGGCTATAGCCCATGCTGTTTGCACAAAAGTGGCCAAAAATAACCTATTTTGCAACGTTGTAGAATAATGCGTATTTTTTTAAGGTGTGAAAGTGGTCAAAAATCGATCAAAACCATGGCCTATAGCACATGCTTTTTGCCCAAAAATGGCCAAAAATGACCTATTTTCTATCCTTCATGAATAATGCATATTTTTTGAAAAGGTGTAAAAATGGTCCAAAATCAATCAAAACCATGGGCTATAGCCCATGCTTTATGCTCAAAAATGGCCAAAAATGACCTATTTTGCATCCTTCATGAATAATGCATATTTTTTGAAAAGGTGTGAAAATGGTCCAAAATCGATCAAAACTATGGGCTATAGGCCATGCTTTTTTCTCAAAAATACCCTAAAATGACCTATTTTGCATCCTTCATGAAAAATACATATTTTTTTGAAAATGTGTGAACATGGTTCAAAATCGATCAAAACCATAGGCTATAGCCCATGCTTTTTGCTCAAAAATGGCTAAAAATGACCTATTTTGCATCCTTCATGAATAATGCATATTTTTTGAAAAGGTGTGAAAATGGTCCAAAATCGATCAAAACCATGGGCTATAGCCCATGCTTTTTGCTCAAAAATGGCCAAAAATGACTTATTTTGCATCCTTCATGAATAATGCATATTTTTTGAAATAGTGTGAAAATGGTCCAAAATCGATCAAAACCATGGGCTATAGCATATGCTTTTGATCAAAAATGGCTAAAAATGACCTATTTTGCATCCTTCATGAATAATGCATATTTTTTGAAAAGGTGTGAAAATGGTCCAAAATTGATCAAAACCATGGGCTATAGCCCATGCTGTTTGCACAAAAGTGGCCAAAAATAACCTATTTTGCAACGTTGTAGAATAATGCGTATTTTTTTAAGGTGTGAAAGTGGTCAAAAATCGATCAAAACCATGGCCTATAGCACATGCTTTTTGCCCAAAAATGGCCAAAAATGACTTATTTTCTATCCTTCATGAATAATGCATATTTTTTTGAAAAGGTGTAAAAATGGTCCAAAATCAATCAAAACCATGGGCTATAGCCCATGCTTTATGCTCAAAAATGGCCAAAAATGACCTATTTTGCATCCTTCATGAATAATGCATATTTTTTAAAAAGGTGTGAAAATGGTCCAAAATCGATCAAAACTATGGGCTATAGGCCATGCTTTTTTCTCAAAAATACCCTAAAATGACCTATTTTGCATCCTTCATGAAAAATGCATATTTTTTTGAAAATGTGTGAACATGGTTCAGAATCGATCAAAACCATAGGCTATAGCCCATGCTTTTTGCTCAAAAATGGCTAAAAATGACCTATTTTGCATCCTTCATGAATAATGCATATTTTTTGAAAAGGTGTGAAAATGGTCCAAAATCGATCAAAACCATGGGCTATAGCCCATGCTTTTTGCTCAAAAATGGCCAAAAATGACTTATTTTGCATCCTTCATGAATAATGCATATTTTTTGAAATAGTGTGAAAATGGTCCAAAATCGATCAAAACCATGGGCTATAGCATATGCTTTTGATCAAAAATGGCTAAAAATGACCTATTTTGCATCCTTCATGAATAATGCATATTTTTTGAAAAGGTGTGAAAATGGTCCAAAATCGATCAAAAACATGCGCTATAGCCCATGATTTATGCCCAAAAATGGCCAAAAATGACCTATTTTGCAACGTTGTAGAATAATGCATATTTTTTGAAAAGGTGTGAAAATGGTCCAAAATTGATCAAAACCATGGGCTATAGCCCATGCTGTTTGCACAAAAGTGGACAAAAATCACCTATTTTGCAACGTTGCAGAACAATGCGTATTTTTTTAAAAGGTGTGAAAATGGTCCAAAATCGATCAAAACCATGGGCTATAGCCCATGCTTTTTTCTCAAAAATGGCTAAAAATGACCTATTTGGCAACATTGTAGAATAATGCATATTTTTTGAAAAGGTGTGACAATGGTCAAAAATCGATCAAAACCATGGGCTATAGCCCATGTATTTTGCTCAAAAATGGTTGAAAATGAAATATTTTGCATCATTCATGAATAATGCATATTTTTTGAAAAGGTGTGAAAGTGGTCCAAAAGCGATCAAAACCATGGGCTATAGCCCATGCTTTTTGCCCAAAAATGGCTAAAAATGACCTATTTTGCAACCTTGTAGAATAATGCATATTTTTTGAAAAGGTGTGAACATGGTCCAAAATTGATCAAAACCATGGGCTATAGCCCATGCTGTTTGAACAAAAGTGGCCAAAAATAACCTATTTTGCAACGTTGTAGAATAATGCGTATTTTTTGAAGGTGTGAAAGTGGTCCAAAATCGATCAAAACCATGGCCTATAGCACATGCTTTTTGCCGAAAAATGGCCAAAAATGACCTATTTTCTATCCTTCATGAATAATGCATATTTTTTTGAAAAGGTGTAAAAATGGTCCAAAATCAATGAAAACCATGGGCTATAGCCCATGCTTTATGCTCAAAAATGGCCAAAAATGACCTATTTTGCATCCTTCATGAATAATGCATATTTTTTGAAAAGGTGTGAAAATGGTCAAAAATCGATCAAAACTATGGGCTATAGGCCATGCTTTTTTCTTAAAAAATACCCTAAAATGACCTATTTTGCATCCTTCATGAAAAATGCATATTTTTTGAAAATGTGTGAACATGGTTCAAAATCGATCAAAACCATAGGCTATAGCCCATGCTTTTTGCTCAAAAATGGCTAAAAATGACCTATTTTGCATCCTTCATGAATAATGCATATTTTTTGAAAAGGTGCGAAAATGGTCCAAAATCGATCAAAACCATGGGCTATAGCATATGCTTTTGATCAAAAATGGCTAAAAATGACCTATTTTGCATCCTTCATGAATAATGCATATTTTTTGAAAAGGTGTGAAAATGGTCCAAAATCGATCAAAACCATGGGTTATAGCACATGCTTTCTGCCCAAAAATGGCCAAAAATGACCTATTTTGCTACCTTGTAGAATAATGCATATTTTTTGAAAAGGTGTGAAAATGGTCCAAAATCGATCAAAACCATGGGTTATAGCACATGCTTTTTGCTCAAAAATGGCCAAAAATGACCTATTTTTCAACCTTGTAGTTCAATGCATATTTTTTGAAAAGGTGTGAAAATGGTCCAAAATCGATCAAAACCATGGACTAAAGCCCATGCTTTTTGCTCAAAAATGGTTGAAAATGAAATATTTTGCAACGTTGTAGAATAATGCATATTTTTTGAAAAGGTGTGAAAATGGTCCAAAATTGATCAAAACCATGAGCTATAGCCCATGCTTTTTGCTCAAGAATGGCTAAAAATGACCTATTTTGCAACCTTAGAGAATAATGAATATTTTTTGAAAAGGTGTGAAAATGGTCCAAAATCGATCAAAACCATGGCCTATAGCACATGCTTTTTGCCCAAAAATGGTCAAAACTGACCTATTTTTCATCCTTCATGAATAATGCATATTTTTTAAAAAGGTGTAAAAATGGTCCAAAATCAATCAAAGCCATGGGCTATAGCCCATGCTTTTTGCTCAAAAATGGCTAAAAATGACCTATTTTGCATCCTTCATGAATAATGCATATTTTTTGAAAAGGTGTGAACAAGGTCCAAAATCGATCAAAACCATGGGCTATAGGTCATGCTTTTTGGTCAAAAATGGCTAAAAATGACCTATTTTTCATCCTTCATGAATAATGAATATTTTTTTAAAATGTGTGAACATGGTCCAAAATCGATCAAAACCATGGGCTATAGCCCATGCTTTTTGCTCAAAAATGGCTAGAACTGACCTATTTTTCATCCTTCATGAATAATGCATATTTTTTGAAAAGGTGTGAAAATGGTCCAAAATCGATCAAAACAATGGGCTATAGCATATGCTTTTGATCAAATATGGCTAAAAATGACCTATTTTTCATCCTTCATGAATAATGCATATTTTTTGAAAAGGTGTGAAAATGGTCCAAAATCGATCAAAACCATGCGCTATAGCCCATGATTTATGCCCAAAAATGGCCAAAAATGACCTATTTTGCAACGTTGTAGAATAATGCATATTTTTTGAAAAGGTGTGAAAATGGTCCAAAATTGATCAAAACCATGGGCTATAGCCCATGCTGTTTGCACAAAAGTGGACAAAAATCACCTATTTTGCCACGTTGCAGAACAATGCTTATTTTTTGAAAAGGTGTGAAAATGGTCCAAAATTGATCAAAACCATGGGCTATAGCCCATGCTGTTTGCACAAAAGTGGACAAAAATCACCTATTTTGCAACGTTGCAGAACAATGCGTATTTTTTGAAAAGGTGTGAAAATGGTTCAAAATCGATCAAAACCATGGGCTATAGCCCATGCTTTTTGCTCAAAAATGGCTAAAAATGACCTATTTGGCAACATTGTAGAATAATGCATATTTTTTGAAAAGGTGTTAAAATGGTCCAAAATCGATCAAAACCATGGGCTATAGCCCATGCATTTTGCTCAAAAATGGTTGAAAATGAAATATTTTGCATCATTCATGAATAATGCATATTTTTTGAAAAGGTGTGAAAGTGGTCCAAAAGCGATCAAAACCATGGGCTATAGCCCATGATTTATGCCCAAAAATGGCCAAAAATGACCTATTTTGCAACGTTGTAGAATAATGCATATTTTTTGAAAAGGTGTGAAAATGGTTCAAAATTGATCAAAACCATGGGCTATAGCCCATGCTGTTTGCACAAAAGTGGACAAAAATCACCTATTTTGCAACGTTGCAGAACAATGCGTATTTTTTGAAAAGGTGTGAACATGGTGCAAAATCGATCAATAACATGGGCTATAGCCCATGCTTTTTGCTCAAAAATGGCTAAAAATGACCTATTTAGCATCCTTCATGAATAATGCATATTTTTTGAAAAGGTGTGAACATGGTCCAAAATCGATCAAAACCATAGGCTATAGCCTATGCTTTTTGCTCAAAAATGGCTAAAAATGACCTATTTTGCATCCTTCATGAATAATGCATATTTTTTGAAAAGGTGTGAAAATCGTCCAAAATCGATCAAAACCATGGGTTATAGCACATGCTTTCTGCCCAAAAATGGCCAAAAATGACCTATTTTGCTACCTTGTAGAATAATGCATATTTTTTGAAAAGGTGTGAAAATGGTCCAAAATCGATCAAAACCATGGGTTATAGCACATGCTTTTTGCTCAAAAATGGCCAAAAATGACCTATTTTTCAACATTGTAGTTCAATGCATATTTTTTGAAAAGGTGTGAAAATGGTCCAAAATCGATCAAAACCATGGACTAAAGCCCATGCTTTTTGCTCAAAAATGGTTGAAAATGAAATATTTTGAAACGTTGTAGAATAATGCATATTTTTTTAAAAGGTGTGAAAATGGTCCAAAATTGATCAAAACCATGAGCTATAGCCCATGCTTTTTGCTCAAGAATGGCTAAAAATGACCTATTTTGCAACCTTAGAGAATAATGAATATTTTTTGAAAAGGTGTGAAAATGGTCCAAAATCGATCAAAACCATGGGCTATAGCTCATGGTTTTTGCCCAAAAATGGTCAAAACTGACCTATTTTTCATCCTTCATGAATAATGCATATTTTTTAAAAAGGTGTAAAAATGGTCCAAAATCAATCAAAACCATGGGCTATAGCCCATGCTTTTTGCTCAAAAATGGCTAAAAATGACCTATTTTGCATCCTTCATGAATAATGCATATTTTTTGAAAAGGTGTGAACAAGGTCCAAAATCGATCAAAACCATGGGCTATAGGTCATGCTTTTTGCTCAAAAATGGCTAAAAATGACCTATTTTTCATCCTTCATGAATAATGAATATTTTTTTTAAATGTGTGAACATGGTCCAAAATCGATCAAAACCATAGGCTATAGCCCATGCTTTTTGCTCAAAAATGGCTAGAACTGACCTATTTTTCATCCTTCATGAATAATGCATATTTTTTGAAAAGGTGTGAAAATGGTCCAAAATCGATCAAAACAATGGGCTATAGCATATGCTTTTGATCAAATATGGCTAAAAATGACCTATTTTTCATCCTTCATGAATAATGCATATTTTTTGAAAAGGTGTGAAAATGGTCCAAAATCGATCAAAACCATGCGCTAAAGCCCATGATTTATGCCCAAAAATGGCCAAAAATGACCTATTTTGCAACGTTGTAGAATAATGCATATTTTTTGAAAAGGTGTGAAAATGGTCCAAAATCGATCAAATCCATGGGCTATAGCCCATGCTGTTTGCACAAAAGTGGACAAAAATCACCTATTTTGCCACGTTGCAGAAGAATGCTTATTTTTTAAAAAGGTGTGAAAATGGTCCAAAATCGATCAAAACCATGGGCTATAGCCCATGCTGTTTGCACAAAAGTGGACAAAAATCAGCTATTTTGCAACGTTGCAGAACAATGCGTATTTTTTGAAAAGGTGTGAAAATGGTTCAAAATCGATCAAAACCATGGGCTATAGCCCATGCTTTTTGCTCAAAAATGGCTAAAAATGACCTATTTGGCAACATTGTAGAATAATGCATATTTTTTGAAAAGGTGTGAAAATGGTCCAAAATCGATCAAAACCATGGGCTATAGGCCATGCATTTTGCTCAAAAATGGTTGAAAATGAAATATTTTGCATCATTCATAAATAATGAATATTTTTTGAAAAGGTGTGAAAGTGGTCCAAAAGCGATCAAAACCATGGGCTATAGCCTATGCTTTTTCCCCAAAAATGGCTAAAAATGACCTATTTTGCAACCTTGTAGAATAATGCATATTTTTTGAAAAGGTGTGAAAATGGTCCAAAATTGATCAAAACCATGGGCTATAGCCCATGCGGTTTGCACAAAAGTGGCCAAAAATAACCTATTTTGCAACGTTGTAGAATAATGCGTATTTTTTGAAGGTGTGAAAGTGGTCCAAAATCGATCAAAACCATGGCCTATAGCACATGCTTTTTGCCCAAAAATGGCCAAAAATGACCTATTTTCTATCCTTCATGAATAATGCATATTTTTTTGAAAAGGTGTAAAAATGGTCCAAAATCAATCAAAACCATGGGCTATAGCCCATGCTTTTGGCTCAAAAATGGCTAAAAATGACCTATTTTGCATCCTTCATGAATAATGCATATTTTTTGAAAAGGTGTGAAAATGGTCCAAAATCGATCAAAACCATGGGCTATAGCTCATGCTTTTCGCTCAAAAATGGCTAAAAATGACCTATTTTGCATCCTTCATGAATAATGCATATTTTTTGAAAAGGTGAGAAAATGGTCCAAAATCGATCAAAACCATGGGCTATAGCCCATGCTTTTTGCTCAAAAATGGCCAAAAATGACCTATTTTGCATCCTTCATGAATAATGCATATTTTTTGAAAAGGTGTGACAATGGTCCAAAATCGATCAAAACCATGGGCTATAGCATATGCTTTTGATCAAAAATGGCTAAAAATGACCTATTTTGCATCCTTCATGAATAATGCATATTTTTTGAAAAGGTGTGAAAATGGTCCAAAGTCGATCAAAACCATGGGCTATAGCCCATGATTTATGCCCAAAAATGGCCAAAAATGACCTATTTTGCAACGTTGTAGAATAATGCATATTTTTTGAAAAGGTGTGAAAATGGTCCAAAATTGATCAAAACCATGGGCTATAGCCCATGCTGTTTGCACAAAAGTGGACAAAAATCACCTATTTTGCAACGTTGCAGAACAATGCGTATTTTTTGAAAAGGTGTGAACATGGTGCAAAATCGATCAAAAACATGGGCTATAGCCCATGCTTTTTGCTCAAAAATGGCTAAAAATGACCTATTTTGCATCCTTCATGAATAATGCATATTTTTTGAAAAGGTGTGAACATGGTCCAAAATTGATCAAAACCATGGGCTATAGCCCATGCTCTTTGCACAAAAGTGGCCAAACCTAACCTATTTTGCAACGTTGTAGAATAATGCGTATTTTTTGAAGGTGTGAAAGTGGTCCAAAATCGATCAAAACCATGGCCTATAGAACATGCTTTCTGCCCAAAAATGGCCAAAAATGACCTATTTTCTATCCTTCATGAATAATGCATATTTTTTTGAAAAGGTGTAAAAATGGTCCAAAATCAATCAAAACCAAGGGCTATAGCCCATGCTTTATGCTCAAAAATTGCCAAAAATGACCTATTTTGCAACGTTGTAGAATAATGCATATTTTTTGAAAAGGTGTGAAAATGGTCCAAAATCGATCAAAACCATGGGCTATAGCCCATATATTTTGCTCAAAAATGGTTGAAAATGAAATATTTAACCTCCTTCATGAATAATGCATATTTTTTGAAAAGGTGTGAAAATGGTCCAAAATTGATCAAAACCATGAGCTATAGCCCATGCTTTTTGCTCAAAAATGGCTAAAAATGACATATTTTGCAACCTTAGAGAATAATGCATATTTTTTGAAAAGGTTTGAACATGGTCCAAAATCGATCAAAACCATGGGCTATAGCTCATGGTTTTTGCTGAAAAATGGCCAAAACTAACGTATTTTTCATCCTTCATGAATAATGCATATTTTTTGAAAAGGTCTGAAAATGGTCCAAAATCGATCAAAACCATGGGCTATAGCCCATGCTTTTTGCTCAAAAATGGCAAAATATGACGTATTTTTCATCCTTCATGAATAATGCATATTTTTTGAAAAGGTCTGAAAATGGTCCAAAATCGATCAAAACCATGGGCTTTAGCCCATGCTTTTTGCTCAAAAATGGCAAAATATGACCTATTTTTCATCCTTCATGAATAATGCATATTTTTTGAAAAGGTGCGAAAATGGTCCAAAATCTATCAAAACTATGGGCTATAGGCCATGCTTTTTTCTCAAAAATAGCCTAAAATGACCTATTTTGCATCCTTCATGAATAATGCATATTTTTTGAAAATGTGTGAACATGGTCCAAAATCGATCAAAACCATAGCCTATAGCCCATGCTTTATGCTCAAAAATTGCCAAAAATGACCTATTTTGCAACGTTGAAGAAGAATGCATATTTTTTGAAAAGGTGTGAAAATGGTCCAAAATCGATCAAAACCATGGGCTATAGCCCATATATTTTGCTCAAAAATGGTTGAAAATGAAATATTTTGCCTCCTTCATGAATAATGCATATTTTTTGAAAAGGTGTGAAAATGGTCCAAAATTGATCAAAAACCATGAGCTATAGCCCATGCTTTTTGCTCAAAAATGGCTAAAAATGACATATTTTGCAACCTTAGAGAATAATGCATATTTTTTGAAAAGGTTTGAACATGGTCCAAAATCGATCAAAACCATGGGCTATAGCTCATGGTTTTTGCTGAAAAATGGCCAAAACTGACGTATTTTTCATCCTTCATGAATAATGCATATTTTTTGAAAAGGTCTGAAAATGGTCCAAAATCGATCAAAACCATGGGCTATAGCCCATGCTTTTTGCTCAAAAATGGCAAAATATGACCTATTTTTCCTCCTTCATGAATAATGCATATTTTTTGAAAAGGTGCGAAAATGGTCCAAAATCTATCAAAACTATGGGCTATAGGCCATGCTTTTTTCTCAAAAATAGCCTAAAATGACCTATTTTGCATCCTTCATGAATAATGCATATTATTTGAAAATGTGTGAACATGGTCCAAAATCGATCAAAACCATAGCCTATAGCCCATGCTTTTTGCTCAAAAATGGCTAAAAATGACCTATTTTGTATCCTTCATGAATAATTCATATTTTTTGAAAAGGTGTGAAAATGGTCCAAAATCGATCAAAACCATGGGCTATAGCCCATGCTTTTTGCTCAAAAATGGCCAAAAATGACCTATTTTGCATCCTTCATGAATAATGCATATTTTTTGAAAAGGTCTGAAAATGGTCCAAAATCGATCAAAACCATGGGCTATAGCATATGGTTTTGATCAAAAATGGCTAAAAATGACCTATTTTGCATCCTTCATGAATAATGCATATTTTTTGAAAAGGTGTGAAAATGGTCCAAAATCGATCAAAACCATGCGCTATAGCCCATGATTTATGCCCAAAAATGGCCAAAAATGACCTATTTTGCAACGTTGTAGAATAATGCATATTTTTTGAAAAGGTGTGAAAATGGTCCAAAATTGATCAAAACCATGGGCTATAGCCCATGCTGTTTGCACAAAAGTGGACAAAAATCACCTATTTTGCAACGTTGCAGAACAATGCGTATTTTTTGAAAAGGTGTGAAAATGGTCCAAAATCGATCAAAACCATGGGCTATAGCCCATGCTTTTTGCTCAAAAATGGCTAAAAATGACCTATTTGGCAACATTGTAGAATAATGCATATTTTTTGAAAAGGTGTTAAAATGGTCCAAAATCGATCAAAACCATGGGCTATAGCCCATGTATTTGCTCGAAAATGGTTGAAAATGAAATATTTTGCATCATTCATGAATAATGCATATTTTTTGAAAAGGTGTGAAAGTGGTCCAAAAGCGATCAAAACCATGGGCTATAGCCCATGCTTTTTGCCCAAAATGGCTAAAATGACCTATTTTTCAACCTTGTAGAATAATGCATATTTTTTGAAAAGGTGTGAAAATGGTCCAAAATTGATCAAAACCATGGGCTATAGCCCATGCTGTTTGCACAAAAGTGGCCAAAAATACCTATTTTGCAACGGTGTAGAATAATGCGTATTTTTTGAAGGTGTGAAAGTGGTCCAAAATCGATCAAAACCATGGCCTATAGCACATGCTTTTTGCCCAAAAAATGGCCAAAAATGACCTATTTTCTATCCTTCATGAATAATGCATATTTCTTTTGAAAAGTGTTAAAAA